>NC_041390.1:369552574-369571010 GCF_002162155.2 Triticum dicoccoides
GCCGACACAAGGGAGGGGGTCTGCTAGCTACTTCGCACTTTTCTAGGTGAAGTTCGGTTGGGGGCGGGGCATGTGCATTCATAGCTTAGGATTCCCTTCGTGCCAACACGAGGGAGGGGTGGCTGCTAACTACTTCGCACTTTTCTAGGGTGAACCTTGGTTGGGGGGAGGGCATGCATTCATAGCTTAGCTTACTTCACACTTTGCTAGGTGAACCTCGGTTGGGGGCATGGATTCACAGCTTAGGAGTGAAGGAAATATGCCCTAGAGGCAATAATAAAGTTATTATTTATTTCCTTATATCATGATAAATGTTTATCATTCATGCTAGAATTGTATTAACCGGAAACATAATACTTGTGTGAATACATATACAAACAAAGTGTCACTAGTATGCCTCTACTTGACTAGCTCGTTAATCGAAGATGGTAATGTTTCCTAACCATAAACAAAAGAGTTGTTATATGATTAACGGGATCACATCATTAGGAGAATGATGTGATTGACATGACCCATTCCATTAGCTTAGCACCCGATCATTAAGTATGTTGCTATTGCTTTCTTCATGACTTATACATGTTCCTATGACTATGAGATTATGCAACTCCCATTTGCCGGAGGAACACTTTGTGTGCTACCAAACGTCACAACGTAACTGGGTGATTATAAAGGAGCTCTACAGGTGTCTCCAAAGGTACATGTTGGGTTGGCGTATTTTGAGATTAGGATTTGTCACTCCGATTGTCGGAGAGGTATCTCTGGGCCCTCTCGATAATGCACATCACTTAAGCCTTGCAAGCATTGCAATTAATGAGTTAGTTGCTGGATGATGTATTACAGAACGAGTTAGTTGCGGGATGATGCATCCAGGTCCCGCTATTGGTTATTGACCGGAGACGTGTCTCGGTCATGTCTACATTGTTCTCGAACCCGTAGGGTCCGCACGCTTAAGGTTTCGATGACAGTTATATTATGAGTTTATGAGTTTTGATGTACCGAAGGATCAGTGTCCCGGATGAGATCGGGAACATGACGAGGAGTCTCGAAATGGTCGAGACGTAAAGATCGATATATTGGACGACTATATTCGGACATCGGAAAGGTTCCGAGTGATTCGGGTAATTTTCGAAGTACCAGGTAGTTACGGGAGAAGCAATGGGCCTTGATGGGCTTTAGTGGGAAGAGGAGAAAGGGCCAAGGGGCTGCTGCGCCCCCCCCCCTCCCGTCTAGTCCGAATTGGACTAGGGAAAAGGAGGCCGGCCACCTCTCCTTCTCCTCCACTTCCTTCTCCCTTCGTCCCCTCTTGGTGGACTCCTACTAGGACTTGGAGTCCTAGTAGGACTCCAAATCCTGGCCGCACCTAGCCTTGGCCGGCCTCCTCCTCCTCCATCCTTTATATACTGAGGCAAGGGGCACCCCATGAACACAAGTTGATGCACGTGATCTATTCCTTAGCCGTGTGCGGCGCCCCCAGCCACCATAGTCCTCGATAATATTGCAGCGGTGCTTAGGCGAAGCCCTGCAGCAGTAGTACGTCAAGATCGTCACCACGCCGTCGTGCTGACGGAAGTCTTCCCCGACAATTTGCTGGACCGGAGTCCGGGGATCGTCATCGAGCTGAATGTGTGCTAGAACTCGGAGGTGCCGTAGTTTCGGTGCTTGATCAGTCGGATCGTGGAGACGTACGACAACATCAACCAAACGCTTCCGTTGTCGATCTACTAGGTATGTAGATCATACTCCCCCTCTCGTTGCTATGCATCACCATGATCTTGCATGTGCGTAGGAAATTTTTGAAATTACTACGTTCCCCAACATTGGCATCCGAGCCTAGGTTTTATATGTTGATGTTATATGCACGAGTAGAACACAAGTAAGTTGTGGGCGATATAAGTCATACTACTTACCAGCATGTCATACTTTGGTTCGGCGGTATTGTTGGATGAAGCGGCCGGGACCGACATTACGCGTACGCTTACGCGAGACCGGTTCTCCCGACGTGCTTTGCACAAAGGTGGCTAGTGGGTGACAGTTTCTCCAACTTTAGTTGAACCGAGTGTGGCTACGCCCGGTCCTTGCGGAGGTTAAAACAACACCAACTTGACAAACTATCATTGTGGTTTTAATGCGTAGGTAAGATTGGTTCTTGCTTAAGCCCGTAGCAGCCACGTAAAACTTGCAACAACGAAGTAGAGGACGTCTAACTTGTTTTTGCAGGGCATGTTGTGATGTGATATGGTCAAAACGTGATGAGATATAAGTTGTTGTATGAGATGATCATGGTTTGTTAAAGTTATCGGCAACTGGCAAAAGCCTTATGGTTGTCTCTTTATTGCATAAGATGCAAGCGCCAAATAATTGCTTTACTTTATCGCTATGCGATAGCAGTAGTTGCAAGAGCAATAGTTGGCGAGACGACCGTGTGACGACACATTGATATAGATCAAGATGATGAAGATCATAGTGTCATGCCGGTGACAATAGAGATCATGACAGTACTTTGGATATGGAGATCAAAGGCGCAAGATGATGATGGCCATATCATGTCACATATTTTGATTGCATATGATGTTTATCTTTTATACATCTTATTTTTCTTAGTTTGACGGTAGCATTTTAAGATGATCTCTCACTAATTATCAAGAAGTGTTCTCCCTGAGTATGCACCATTGCGAAAGTTCTTCGTGCTGAGACACCACGTGATGATCGGGTGTGATAGGCTCTACGTTCAAATACAACGGGTGCAAAACAGTTGCACACGCGGAATACTCAGGTTATACTTGACGAGCCAAGCATATACAGATATGGCCTCGGAACACGGAGACTGAAAGGTCGAGCGTGAATCATATCATAGATATGATCAACATAGTGATGTTCACCAATGAAACTACTCCATCTCACGTGATGATCGGACATGGTTTAGTTGATTTGGATCACGTGATCACTTAGAGGATTAGAGGGATGTCTATCTAAGTGGGAGTTCTTAAATAATATGATTAAATTGAACTTAAATTTATCATGAACTTAGTCCTGGTAGTATTTTGCAAATCATGTTGTAGATCAATAGCTCGCGTTGTTGCTTCCCTGTGTTTATTTTGATATGTTCCTAGAGAAAATTGTGTTGAAAGATGTTAGTAGCAAAGATGCGGATTGGATCCGTGATCTGAGGTTTATCCTCATTGCTACACAGAAGAATTATGTCCTTGATGCACCGCTAGGTGACAGACCTATTGCAGGAGCAGATGCACACGTTATGAACGTTTGGCTAGCTCAATATGATGACTACTTGATAGTTTAGTGCACCATGCTTAATGGCTTAGAATTGGGACTTCAAAGACGTTTTGAACGTCATGGAGCGTATGAGATGTTCCAGGAGTTGAAGTTAATATTTCAAGCAAATACCCAAGTTGAGAGATATGAAAGTCTCCAACAAGTTCTATAGCTAAAAGATGGAGGAGAATCGCTCAACTAGTGAGCATGTGCCCAGATTGTCTGAGTACAACAATCGCTTGAATCAAGTGGGAGTTAATCTTCCAGATAAGATAGTGATTGACAGAATTCTCTAGTCACCATCACCAAGTTAGTAGAACTTTGTGATGAACTATGATATGCAAGGGATAACGGAAATGATTCCCAAGCTCTTTGTAATGCGGAAATTGATGAAGGTAGAAATCGAGAAAAACATCAAGTGTTGATGGTAGACAAGACCACTAGTTTCAAGAAAGGGGCAGAGGGAAGAAAGGGGAACTTCAAGAAGAACAGCAAGCAAGTTGCTGCTCAAGTGAAGAAACCCAAGTCTGGTCCTAAGCCTGAGACTAAGTGTTTCTACTGCAAAGGGACTGGTCACTGGAAGCGGAACTACCCCAAGTGATTGGCAGATAAGAAGGATGGCAAAGTGAACATAAGTATATTTGATAACATGTTATTGATGTGTACTTTACTAGTGTTTATAGCAACCCCTCAGTATTTGATACTAGTTCAGTTGCTAAGATTAGTAACTCGAAACGGGAGTTGCAGAATAAACAGAGACTAGTTAAGGGTAAAGTGACGATGTGTGTTGGAAGTGGTTCCAAGATTGATATGATCATCATTGCACACTCCCTATACTTTCGAGATTAGTGTTGAACCTGAATAAGTGTTATTTGGTGTTTGCGTTAAGCATGAATGTGATTTGATCGTGTTTATTGTAATACGGTTATTCATTTAAGTAAGAGAATAAATTGTTGTTCTGTTTACATGAATAAAACCTTATATGGTTACACACCCAATGAAAATAGTTCGTTGGATCTCGATCGTAGTGATACACATAATCATAATATTGAAACCAAAAGATGCAAAGTTAATAATGATAGTGCAACTTATTTGTAGCACTGCCGTTTAGGTCATATTGGTGTAAAGCGCATGAAGAAACTCCATGCTGATGGGATTTTGGAGTCACTTGATTATGAATCACTTGATGCTTGTGAACCATGCCTCATGGGCAAGATGACTAAAACTCCGTTCTCCGGAGCGAGCAACTGACTTATTGGAAATAATACATACTGATGTATGCGGTCCGATGAGTGTTAAGGCTCACGGCAAGTATCGTTATTTTCTGAACTTCACAGATGATTTGAGCAGATATGGGTATATCTACTTGATGAAACATAAGTCTGAAACATTTGAAAAGTTCAAAGAATTTGAGAGTGAAGTGGAGAATCATCGTAACAAGAAAATAAAAGTTTCTACGATATGATCGCAGAGGTAAAATATTTGAGTTACGAGTTTGGCCTTCAGTTAAAACAATGTGAAATAGTTTCACTACTCACGCCACCTGGAACACCACAGTATAATGGTGTGTACGAACATCGTAACTGGACTTTATTAGATATGGTGCAATCTATGATGTCTCTTGCCGATTTACCACTATTGGGGTTATGCATTAGAGACAGCTGCATTCACGTTAAATAGGACACCATCAAAATCCGTTGAGACGACGTCTTATGAACTATGGTTTGGCAAGAAACCAAAGTTGTCGTTTCTGAAAGTTTGGGGCTGCGATGCTTATGTGAAAAAGCTTCAACCTAATAAGCTCGAACCCAAATCAAAGAAATGTGTCTTCATAGGATATCCAAAAAGAAACTATTGGATAGACCTTCTATAACAAGAACGAAGGCAAGACTTTTGTTGCTAAATTCGGAAACTTTCTAGAGAAGGAGTTTCTCTCGAAAGAAGTGAGTGGGAGGAAAGTAGAACTTGATGAGGTAACTGTACCTTCTCCCTTATTGGAAAGTAGTACATCACAGAACCCGGTTTCTGTGACACCTACACCAATTAGTGAGGAAGCTAATGATGATGATCATGAAACTTCAGATCAAGTTACTACCGAATCTCGTAGGTAAACCAGAGTGAGATCTGCACTAGAGTGGTACGGTAATCCTGTTCTAGAAGTCATGTTACTAGACCATGACGAACTTGCGAACTATGAGGAAGCGATGATGAGCCCAGATTCCGCGAAATGGTTTGACGCCATGAAATCTGAGATATGATCCATATATGAGAACAAAGTTTGGACTTTGGTTGACTTGCCCAATGATCGACAAGCAATTGAGAATAAATGGATCTTCGAGAGGAAGACGGACGCTGATAGTAGTGTTACTATCTACAAAGCTAGAATTGTCGCAAAAAGGTTTTCGACAAGTTCAAAGTGTTGTCTATGATGAGAGCTTCTCACTCGTATCTATGCTTGAGTTTGTCCGAATCATGTTAGTAATTGCCGCATTTTATGAAATCTGGCAAATGGATAAACAAAACTGCATTCCTTAATGGATTTATTAAAGAAGAGTTGTATATGATGCAACCAAAAGGTTTTGTCAATCCAAAAGGTGCTAACAAAATGTGCAAGCTCCAGCGATCCATCTGTGGACTGGTGCAAGCATCTCGGAGTTGGAATATACGCTTTGATGAGTTGATCAAAGCATATAGTTTTATACAGACTTACGGTGAAGCCTGTATTTGCAAGAAAGTGAGTAGGAGCACTACAGCATTTCTGATAAGTATATGTGAATGACATATTGTTGATCGGAAATAATGTAGAATTATTCTGTAAAGCATAAAGGAGTGTTTGAAAGGAGTTTTTCAAAGAAAGACTTCGGTGAAGCTTCTTACATATTGAGCTCCAAGATCTATAGAGATAGATCAAGACGCTTGATAAGTTTTTTCAATGAGTACATACCTTGACAAGATTTTGAAGTAGTTCAAAATGGAGCAGTAAAAGAAAGAGTTCTTGTCTGTATTACAAGGTGTAAAGTTGAGTAAGACTCAAAGCCCGACCACGGCAGAAGATAGAAAGAGAATGAAAGTCATTCCCTATGCCTTGGCCATAGGTTCTATAAAGTATGTCATGCTGTATACCAGATCTATTGTATACCCTGCACTGATTAAGCAAGGGAGTACGATAGTGATCTAGGAGTAGATCACTAGACAGCGGTCAGGATTATCCTTAGTGAAATAAGGATAGTATTCTCGATTATGGACATGACAAAAAGTTTCGTCGTAAAAGGTTACGTCGATGCAAGTTTTGACAAAGATCTGGATGACTCTAAGTCTCGATCTAGATACATATTGAAAGTGGGAGCAATTAGCTAGAGTAGCTCCATGCAGGGCATTGTAGACATAGAATTCGCAAAATACTTACAGATCTGTATGTGACAGACCCGTTGACTAATATTATCTCACAAGCAAAACATGATCACACATTAGTACTCTTTGGGTGTTAATCACATAAACGATGTGAACTAGATTATTGACTCTAGTAAACCCTTTTGGGTGTTGATCACATATCGATGTGAACTATGGGTGTTAATCACATGGTGATGTGAACTATTGCTGTTAAATCACATGGCGATGTGAACTAGATTATTGACTCTAGTGCAAGTTGGAGACTGAAGGAAATATGCCCTAGAGGCAATAATAAAGTTATTATTTATTTCCTTATATCATGATAAATGTTTACTATTCATGCTAGAATTGTATTAACCGGAAACATAATACTTGTGTGAATACATAGACAAACAAAGTGTCACTAGTATGCCTCTACTTGACTAGCTCGTTAATCGAAGATGGTTATGTTTCCTAACCATAAACAAAAGAGTTGTTATTTGATTAACGGGATCACATCATTAGGAGAATGATGTGATTGACATGACCCATTCCATTAGCTTAGCACCCGATCGTTTAGTATGTTGCTATTGCTTTCTTCATGACTTATACATGTTCCTATGACTATGAGATTATGCAACTCCCGTTTGCCGGAGGAACACTTTGTGTGCTACCAAACGTCACAGCGTAACTGGGTGATTATAAAGGAGCTCTACAGGTGTCTCCAAAGGTACATGTTGGGTTGGCGTATTTCGAGATTAGGATTTGTCACTCCGATTGTCGGAGAGGTATCTCTAGGCCCTCTCGGTAATGCACATCACTTAAGCCTTGTAAGCATTGCAACTAATGAGTTAGTTGCGGGATGATGTATTACAAAACGAGTAAAGAGACTTGCCGGTAACGAGATTGAACTAGGTATTGGATACCGACAATCGAACCTCGGGCAAGTAACATACCGATGACAAAGGGAACAACATATGTTGTTATGCGGTCTGACCGATAAAGATCTTCATAGAATATGTAGGAGCCAATATGGGCATCCAGGTCCCGCTATTGGTTATTGACCGGAGACGTGTCTCCGTCATGTCTACATTGTTCTCGAACCCGTAGGGTCCGCACGCTTAAGGTTTCGATGACAGTTATATTATGAGTTTATGAGTTTTGATGTACCGAAGGAGTTCGGAGTCCTGGATGAGATCGAGGACATGACGAGGAGTCTCGAAATGGTCGAGACGTAAAGATCGATATATTGGACGACTATATTCGGACATCGGAAAGGTTCCGAGTGATTTGGGTATTTTTCGGAGTACCGGGTAGTTACGGGAGAAGCAATGGGCCTTGATGGGCTTTAGTGGGAAGAGGAGAAAGAGCCAAGGGGCTGCTGCGCCCCCCCCCCTCCCCTCTAGTCCGAATTGGACTAGGGAAAAGGGGGCCGGCCACCTCTCCTTCTCCTCCACTTCCTTCTCCCTTCCTCCCCTCTTGGTGGACTCCTACTAGGACTTGGAGTCCTAGTAGGACTCCACATCCTGGCCACACCTAGCCTTGGCCGGCCTCCTCCTCCTCCATCCTTTATATACTGAGGCAAGGGGCACCCCATGAACACAAGTTGATCCACGTGATCTATTCCTTAGCCGTGTGCGGCGCCCCCAACCACCATAGTCCTCGATAATATTGCATCGGTGCTTAGGCGAAGCCCTGCAGCAGTAGTACGTCAAGATCATCACCACGCCGTCGTGCTGACGGAACTCTTCCCCAACACTTTGCTGGATCGGAGTTCGGGGATCGTCTTCGAGCTGAACATGTGCTAGAACTCGGAGGTGCCGTAGTTTCGGTGCTTGATCGGTCGGATCGTGGAGACGTACGACTACATCAACCAAACGCTTCCGTTGTCGATCTACTAGGTATGTAGATCATACTCCCCCTCTCGTTGCTATGCATCACCATGATCTTGCGTGTGTGTAGGAAATTTTTGAAATTACTACGTTCCCCAACAAGGAGTCCCTTCGTGCAGACACGAGGGAGGGGGCTGCTAGCTCTACTTCACACTTTGCTAGGTGAACCTCGGTTGGGGGGCCTGCATTCATAGCTTAGGATTCCCTTCGTGCCAACACGAGGGAGGGGCTCTGCTAGCTACTTCACACATTGCTACGGTGAACCTCGGTTGGGGGGGCATGCATTCATAGCTTAGGATTCGCTTCTTGCCGACAAGAGGGAGGAGGGGGCCTGCTATCTACATCGCACTTTGATAGGTAAACCTCGTTTGAGGGGGAGGGGACATGTACTCATAGCTTAGGATTCCCTTCGTGCCTACACGAGGGGGGGTGGGGGCAAGCAATATCGTGCGCTTTGCGAGAGAGGTGCCACATCGAAGTTGCATTTGGTATTTGAAAATTAAACCACCCTTTTGATACATAAATTTGGTCGACATGCAAGTGTGTTCATGTTCTGACCCTCTCCCGCGTCATTTTTGCCAAATTTATGAACATTAGACAAGTCAGATGACGCAACAGACATAGTTCTATCAAACTAACCGTGTGCCACGCCGGTGCACCTATCACGCACACATCCGCATAGTACATTGGGCTCCACGAGGCTCCCCCTCTGAAAAATATCTGCCCGCCTCAAGGGTTTTTCTGTTTCATAACACACGATTGTTATCTCCGGACCGTGTGCGATGTTTCTTTTTCCCAATCCCGCCTGCATCCCTAGAAAATATATGCCTGCCTCGAGGGTTTTTCTATTTCATAACACATGGTTGTTATCTCCGGACAGTGTGCGATGCACTATCATGAAAATTTTCAATAGACCAGCATTTCACTCCCGCCTTTAACTCCAGTTTAGTAAAATTTTCAGTACCCGCGTCATTTCCTCAAACACCCAGCGCCCCCCTCCACACACACACACACAACACACCAAAACCTCCTCGGGCGTGCGTGCGCACACACACACCCCCTCCCTCACTCGAAACCCTAGCAAAGTCGCCGCCACCACTGCCGCCGCCGCTGCCACCACAAGGCCTCCATTGTCAAAATCTGCCGGTTTGCCCGTGCAGCTTACCCACCGATCTCCATACCCAGGCCGCCCTGAGTTTCTTAGATGACGCCTGCCAAATGCCCCCTTTCCCATAGATCCCCATCCCCATGCCCATCACCAACTCCAGAGCATCGCAGCCTAAGCCTGGCTATGCTTCTCATGGAGCTCGAGGAGCGACTGGCCCAAAAGAGGTGTATAGCCGTCTCTTCGCCCGACGTCGCCGAGGAAGCTGACGACCATTACTGGCAGTAGGCACTCAAGCAGCGGGCTAGAGTATGCGGGGATTTCTCGTCTGCCGGCTACGACATCGAGGTCATCGACAGCGACGCCCTTAGGCGGGCTATGTTACAGGTTAAGTGGCCCACCCCCAACCACTCGGGTTCAACTGTGGTCGATCTCATCCATGGCCCCGCCGCTGATCTCCTCTGGATCGCTGTCAACAATTTGCCATTCTACATCGCCATCGAGCCCCTTTTGTCATTTCTGAAGGACACGTTCTGTGACGCTGGTTTGGGATCCACAGCTTCCAAGTCAGACCTCATCAACGGTGACCATGAGGAGGGCACTCTCTCTAGCTCTTCCAAGGGGAAAGAGCCCATCTACTCTTCCAAGGGGAAAGCACCCGTCTGCGACATCAGGGAGGGCACCCTACAGCCACGGTGGCCATGTGCGCTGCGGCAAGGTTTTACCGTGAGAGGGAATAGGTGAGGTTGAAGGGGAGGGTGAACCGGTAAGCGGAGGATGGGTCACTGCAGGTGGGACCATCACGGTAAGTGGGCTGGCGTGCATGCAATGAACAGTTCTGGGATACTGGTGGTTGGGCTTGGATGGGGCTTCTCTACTGTTGCTCGTCTTCTAATTCTCTTTTATTTCTTCAACCAGAAATAGAGAAATGAAAAGCACAGAAATATTTTAGAGGGGTGTGATAGATTTGAGAATACCTTTGGTCTTCTGGATTTAAGCACTATTTGGAAAATTGCTCTGGAAATTTATAGGGGTTGAAAAACAATCCAAATTTGAATTAAATTCAAACTTGATGCATTTTTGAACCCATCCAAAACAAGTTCGAAATGGATGAATATTTGACTGAGAGGTATAAGGCATGGATCAAGATTAGCAGGAAATAAATGAACATTAACGGAGGAGGGAAATAATGTCACTTGACATGAAAGCCAAAATTTGAAATAGATGAAGAAGTTGATAGGTTGTGCACTTGGGGGAAAATGTTGTTGGAAAAGATCAAGATGGATAGCACACCAACACTACACCAATATGAAGAATGCAACCCACATGATGATCATGATAAAATGCAACAAAAATGATAAAGGCAATAACACATCATGAAGCATAGAACAAAGCAAGTGAGACAACCATGGCAAACAAACACGGAAGGCAGAATGCAATATAATAAAGATGAACATGATGCAAGAAGCAAAGTATGACAAGGCACTCAACATGATCATGGCATAAACATATAGGAATGAAATATGCAAAACAATTATGATGATGCAACAAACATAATAAACACATGACAACAACTAAAACAAATGGAAGGCAACTGGAGCATCGGTATCGGGGCGTCACACCAGTGCCCACAGTTGGGGCGCCTCCCTCTCTTGCATAGGAAGGCGCACCTGGCGCCCCTCTTAGGCTGGGCTCGGGAGCTCTCCTTTGGAGGGGCTCTGACCTAGCCAACATCATGAGGGAGGCGCTCGAGCACCACGTGCAGGCATGCTTCACCACGCGCTTCAACCAGGAGGGCACAAGGCATGGGGAGCCAGGTGCCTAGGAGTTCATCACCAGGGCAACCGAGGAGCTTCAGGAGGCAAGATCTATGCGGGGCGACCATCGCCCACCACCCGGCGCAGCTCCAGGCCCCGGCGAGGGCAGCGAGCTGCGCGTCTGCGTCAACATCCCAGGGCACAAGAGGGTCGCCTCTCAGTGGTTCTTGTAGCTGTCCCATGTTAGCCGGTGTGAGGGCCCACCTCACAACTATGTTCGCATGCCTTTCGGCTTGCTGAACATCGCTCTTTTGCATCGGCGCCACATGTTGGGTGTCCTGGCAGCTCACGAGGCCAGGCACTAGGCGATCCTGATGGAAGGGACAAGGGACCCTTGCGAGCCTCCCGGGCCTCCAGAGCCTCCCGAGGTTTAGGACCTGGGCGGCTCATGTAACACCCCGGATGTAATTTACCTTATATGTATCCCAACTCTTGCCGTTTCCAGCGCTAAGTTATTTTATTTCCTCGGGTTCGGGTTTTTGTCTCCGTGTGTTGTTGCCTTTGTCATGCATCTCATATCATGTCATCATGTGCATTGCATTTGCATACATGTTCGTCTCATGCATCCGAGCATTTTCCCCGTTGTACATTTTGCATTCCGGCGCTCCTATCTCCTCCGGTGGTCCTTTCTACCTCTTTTCGTGTGTGGGGGTTAAACATTTCTGAATTGGACCGAGACTTGCCAAGCGGCCTTGGTTTACTACCGGTAGACCGCCTGTCAAGTTTTCTGCCATTTGGACTTCGTTTGATACTCCAACGGTTAACCAAGGGACCGACAAGGCCTCGTGTGTGTTGCAGCCCAACACCCTTCCAATTTGGCCCAAAACCCACCAAAACTCTCTCCATCATCTAGATCGTTCAATCACGATCGCGTGGCCGCAAACCGCACCTCATTTGGACTCTCCTAGCTCCCTCTATGCCTATATATAGATCCCCTCCCGAAATTTTCGGGTCTTCTTCCCCCTAACCCTAGTCTTCCCCCTCCTCGCGCCGCTGGACGAAGTCCACCCAGGTCGGACACATGCACTCCGAATCGTCGCCGCCACATGGCATCACCTGGTTCGTCGAGCCCGGCACCCACATCGCCGAGCCCGCCGAAGCCCGCGGTGGCCCGTAGCCGGCCCGCCCGCGCCCGCCACCGGGCCAGAGGCGCCCGCCCGAGCCGCTTTGTCCCTTCCCTCGCCGGTGCCGGCCGCCTCCACCGTCCGCCTCCCATGAGTCGTCGGTGGCCACCGCGGCACGCCGTCCGACTTCGCCGCCTCTCGGAGCGTCGTGCCGCCCCGACGCAGTTCTGCCGCCCTCACCGCCCGACGCCGCTGCCGTCGCCGTCCGGCCACCCGGCGAGCCCGCGTCGCCGGACCCGTCTTCTCCTCTTCTCCGGCCGTCTACAGTGCAGCTCCGGCGAAAATCGTTATCCGCGCAGATCGGGATCTGGATTTGAGACTTTCTCCTTGGTTGACTTTCACCCAAAACACTAATTTAGTTGCGTTTTTCATCATGTCGTAACTCTGCATCCGTAACTCCGATTTGGGCGTGTAGCATATCAAAATGTTCCTCTCTGAGAGTACATCATTTCATATCATTGCATCATTTTCATTTTAGCTCATCTTGATGCCCGAAATGCTGTTGGAAGAGAACTATTTGAGATAATTGTCAGATCTGCTGCATCAAATAGCTATTTGTCATTTTTGCCATGATTAATGTGTGCATGATATGCTCGTGAGCTCTACATGAGTTTTCTTATATGCCATGCCATCTTTATAGAGGTGCTATCCATGTATTTTTGTGACATGTGTGGTGACTAGCACAAGCTTGGAAATTAGTGCATTCGTTAACGCTGATTTCAAGGACTTAGAATTTCTCTAAGTCCTTGATCTGATTTTATCAATATGCCATAGGTTTATGTTGTTTCCTGGTGATCCGTGCCTCTTTTGAGGATGATAAGTAAGGATGATTTGCTAATATTGTGGTGCTCTATCCATGCATGTCTTTGTTTGCAATTATGGAGCAACCTAGCTTGACTCAATCGAGCTCTACTTTTGCTATTTCGTGAATCCTGGCAGATTGTTGACTTGTTAGCGATTTTGCCGAGGATGTTGATGTTGACCTGTGCATGCTATGTTGTTGTTCTTGCCATGTCTAGCTTCTATGATATGTACCCTTGATGGTTGTATGCTTAGTTTGTCATGCCATGCTCTGTTGTGAGTGCATCGAGCTCGTGAATATGCCTACTCGTTAACAGATTTGCATGCTCCAGTTTTATCACTCTCTGTAATCTGATTATGTTTTTGCCATGTTTGCATGCTTGCAATTGTATTTTATTATCCCTTTTGGCTCAAGGTCAGCAAGGGACTTTTGTTAAGTGCTTTGAGTAGCTTCATGCCATTCCTTGCTTTGCCATGCTAAGTTCCTGTAGTATATAGTTTTCATGCTCCAAAGTGTGCTACCTGATGCTAAATTCCAGACTTGTGTTAATTTCACTGTCTGAAATCTGTTTATCGTTTGCATTTTTGCCGTGCTTGATTGAACCTGTTAATGGATGAATTAGCTGTAGCTCAGTGTTCAGATTTTGTCAAGCCTCATGAGTGGATCCCTGCCATGTATTTTGTTGTCATATTTGAGTGTTGTACATATTTATCTTGATGCATTTAGATGGCTACTTGCTGATTATCGCAGACCGGTGCCATATTTGTTTTGCTTGCCATTTCCAAAACGTGCATCCGATTCCGGTGATCTTTATATCGATTTCAACCGAAATCACCTCACCTTTCCAGTGACACTCTTGGATTTCCAAGTTGAGGCCAGGTTCAATCATTCCTTTTCAAATCTTGATTATGCATCAGATATCGCATCCCACATAGCATACCATGTTTGCATCATGTTGTTCGAGCTTTGCATGTGGTTGATTGTGTTCCTTTTGCTTGTTTGTCTTGTTTGGGTAGAGCCGAGAGACGAGTTCGCTAATGAGGAGCCCGTTGAGTTTGCTTACAAGGATCAAGTCAACTCTGACAACTTTGCAGGCAAGATGATCATACCCTCGAAATCACTTCTATCTTTGCTTGCTACATGCTTGCTCTTTTGTTATGCCTATGCTACGATCCCTACCACTTGCTTATCATGCCTCCCAAATTGCCATGTCAAACCTCTAACCCACCATGTCCTAGCAAACCGTTGATTGGCTATGTTACCGCTTTGCTCAACCCCTCTTATAGCATTGCTAGTTGCAGGTGAAGATTGGAGATCGTTCCTTGTTGGAACATTGTTTATTGTTGGGATATCATTATATTATCTTGTTATCTTAATGCACCTATATATTTGGTAAAGGGTGGAAGGCTCGGCCTTTTGCCTAGTGTTTTGTTCCACTCTTGCCACCCTAGTTTCCGTCATATCGGTGTTATGTTCCCGGATTTTTTGCGTTCCTTACGCGGTTGGGTGATAATGGGAACCCCTTGACAGTTTGCCTTGAATAAAACTCTTCTAGCAATGCCCAACTTTGGTTTTACCATTCGCCACCTAGCCTCTTTTTTCCTTGGGTTCCGCGGACTCAAGGGTCATATTTATTTAAACCCCCGGGCCAGTGCTCCTCTAAGTGTTGGTCCAACCTGTCAGCTGCCGGTGGCCACCAGGGGCAACTCTGGGCTGGCCTACCCATACCTTGGACAATCCAGTGTGCCCTGAGAACGAGATATGTGCAACTCCTATCGGGAGTTTTGGCACATTCGGGCGGTGTTGCTCGTTTAGTTTTACCCTTGTCGAGGATGTCTTGTAGAACCGGGATGCCGAGTCTGATCGGAATGTCTCGGGAGAAGGTTTATCCTTCGTTGACCGTGAGAGCTTGTGATGGGCTAAGTTGGTACTCCTCAGCAGGGATTTGAACTTTCGAAAGCCGTGCCCATGGTTATGGGCAGATGGGAATTTGTTAATGTCCGGTTGTAGATAACATGAACCTTAACTTAATTAAAATAAATCAACCGCGTGTGTAACCGTGATGGTCTCTTCTCGGCGGAGTCCGGGAAGTGAACACGGTGTTGGAGTAATGTTTGCCGTAGATTGCTCTATAGTTCTTAGTTCGTGCTTTGCCTTATCTTCTCGCTCTCTTTTGCGAACAGGTTAGCCACCATATTTGCTAGTCGCTTGCTGCAGCTCCACATATTACCTTGCCTTACCTATAAGCTTAAATAGTCTTGATCGCGAGCGTGCGAGATTGCTGAGTCCCCGTGACTCACAGATTACTTCCAAACTAGATGCAGGGCCTGATGACTCCGTTCTAGATGATGCGCTTGAGCTCAAGTGGGAGTTCAACAAAGACTCACGCCGTTACTATGTGTCTTTCCCTGATGATCAGTAGTGGTGCCCAGTTGGGGCGATTGAGACCATGTCGCTTGTTGGGGTTGATCTTTTATTTTGGTACCGTAGTCGGACCATGAGTGTATTGGATGATTGTAATGTTATTTATGTACTTGTGTGACGTGGCGAGTGTAAGCCAACTATGTACCTTTTCCCCTATTATCTATTTACATGGGTTGTTGTGAAGATTACCTTACTTGCGACATTGCTTTCAATGCGGTTATGCCTCTAAGTCGTGCTTCGACACGTAGGAGATATAGCCGCATCGAGGGCGTTACAAGTTGGTAATCAGAGCCTTCCCCGACCTTAGGAGCCCCCCTGCTTGATCGAATTAGCTGACGTTGTTGAGTCTAGAAAAATGTTTCATTTAGGAATTATATATCGGAGAGTTTAGGAATTCTTTTTACTCCCCAGTCCCATCATCGCTCTAGTGAGGCATCCTGACGTAGAGTTTTGACTCCTCTCTTCTCAAATTTCACTAAAAAAATTTAGGATCACGTGGGTATCTTGGAATCGTTCCGATCGATTTGTGACGAGAACATTGTTCTTGGTGCCTCCTGTCATTTAGGGGTTGTGCCAGTGTCTTGGGGAGTTGAGCTCCGAGGTGTTGTCGTCACAATTTTATCGTTGCAGTTCTGGAATACCTGAGTTTAGTTTCGCCGACATCGAAAATCTCTTTTATGCAGTTGTTGGTGAGATAACCTCGACGCCACCCAGTACTGGGGCGGGAGTTCGGGAGTATTGCCATAACTTGTATAACGGATGCTTTTCGAAGGTTGAGGTAGACGATTTCCAAAAAATTTCTTGGTTGCCAGGGGCGGAGCAACACGTACAGGAGTGGGCGCGAAGGTTGGTGTAGTGCGCGCTGGAGTGGGTGCAATGACTTGGTTAAATTCTTCGGTAGAAGGCAGGCGACGAGTAGACGTAAAAGATGCTGATGACGAGACAAAAGTCGGTGGCAGAGCGATGGGTAGGAGCTCCCTCCTGTTGGCAGCACAGCCATGGACTGAGTCCATGCGGGTAGCTATGAAGTCGTCCACCAGGTTGTCGAAGGCTGCCTCCAGGGCCCGGAGATACTCAATGAGCATCTCAAAAGCCTCGTCTCGTTCTCCTCTGGGGCAGGAGTACGCGTAGTGACAGGTGTAAGGCACATGGCACAGAAGATAACGGTAACGACGAGCCTTCATCACAGGAAGGACATCCCTGAGACGAGCTATCGCCTCGCGGGCTGCCATCTGCATAGCATGCCTCTCCGTAGGCATGGCTCTTCCCACGAACCAGAAGCGGCGTAACTCACCACGCCCTCCCCTGAATTGTACCGCGGCCTGGTGCATGGTCAGACTGTCGTTGACTCGGTGTTGGTAGAGTGTGAAGACTGGGCGCACGGATGGCCCCATCGCGACCTTAACGATGGAAGAAAGAAGCTTGACGAACCCATCGGGCACGTTGGCGAAGGTCTGAGACTCGTAGCTGATGTCGGCCATCTACAAAAGTAGGCAAAATTCTGCAGGGTCAGATCATAAATTTATGCTGACTGACAGAAAATGACTACAATTGCAAAAACATAAAATAGCTCTGTCATGCTAATAACTAATTAGCGATCGCACCTAGTGGCTTCCTACAGTCAGCCTGGCTCTGGTACCAAGCTTGTCACGACCGGTTTTCCAATAAAAATATTTATTGATAAACCAGTCTTTTGAGTCCAGTATGAGAGAAATCCTCCTCACTGGTAGACAATTTCTTGATACAATAAGCCAGTAGCATAAAAATATATTACAGGGTTGAACTGTGGCTGCTCAACCAAATTATTACAAGGACGCCAATAATCATACATAATGGTGGACAGAACACAGTGGTGTGGAGACATACTACTGACTCAAGGATAGGCTGGTGGTGGAAAAACACAACGGGAAGGGAAATACAAGACTCTAAGAATATCATTTCATCGAACGTCGAGGTGAGGCTCGATAAATTTATTTGGTAGCGGAAGCGGATATAAAACAGTGGCCAAATCCAGGGTCGCACGAGACTGACTGGGACTCCTCTAAGTGTCGGACTCGCTATCGAACTCTTCATCCATGAGATCGCCTTCGTCAGCATCTGGCCAAACCAACAAGCCAGTGAGTACTTTGAAAGTACTCGCAAGACAGTTCGGACGTAAGATATAACAAATGCATGCATGGATGCAACATGATTAATTCCTTAATGCACAATAAATAAAATTGGCATAACGGGTAAGTAAAAAGGGAAACGGCGGCAGTCCGCCTGAAATCCCATAGAGCATAAATAAGGACCGATCGGGTGTCTGAAGCGACGCCTTGAAAGGTTAACAAATAAAAATAAGGAAATGATGCCACAGTCGGGCATCTTAGCGACACCACATAAAGGGCTTTAAAAGAAATGCCACGGTCGGACGTCTGAGCGACATCGCAGAAAGGGCTTTAGAAGAAATGCCACAGTCGGACGTCTGAGCGACATCGCAGAAAGGGCTTTAAAAGAAATGCCACAGTCGGACGTCTGAGCGACATCGCAGAAAGGGCTTTAAAAGAAATGCCACAGTCGGACGTCTGAGCGACATCGCAGAAAGGGCTTTAAAATTCACCAGTAAATAATACTCATAATAAACATTCAATCCA
>NC_041390.1:369571162-369602800 GCF_002162155.2 Triticum dicoccoides
GCGGCAGTCCGCCTGAAATCCCATAGAGCATAAATAAGGACCGATCGGGTGTCTGAAGCGACGCCTTGAAAGGTTAACAAATAAAAATAAGGAAATGATGCCACAGTCGGGCATCTTAGCGACACCACATAAAGGGCTTTAAAAGAAATGCCACGGTCGGACGTCTGAGCGACATCGCAGAAAGGGCTTTAAAAGAAATGCCACAGTCGGACGTCTGAGCGACATCGCAAAAAGGGCTTTAAAAGAAATGCCACAGTCGGACGTCTGAGCGACATCGCAGAAAGGGCTTTAAAAGAAATGCCACAGTCGGACGTCTGAGCGACATCGCAGAAAGGGCTTTAAAATTCACCAGTAAATAATACTCATAATAAACATTCAATCCATGAGAATAAACGGGTTAGTCCATCCACAGGGATAATCATTCAACCGGACTTAGCATTCATGCGATTCATCGGAGTCTCTGTCACCAAAGCTGACAATTGATTAGGATAAGATGGAACGAAACTTGACATGGAATAGATGATTTCGAGGAATATATGACTCTGCATAGTTTGTACAAAATTTTTCCCACAGCCAACGGATTTCCGTAGTCACGAAGGACTAGTTTCGTTTACGGTATTTCGGAAGAAAACACAGCTAATCGGTACACACCCATCCTACCTCTCGATGCTAGGAATCACCCTAGTCATCGTCCAAGAAAAACTTTTGAGACGGGGAGATCACAATCTCGAATAGCATGGGATCAAATTTATATACGCGCGCTCTAAGGGGTGCCCCCCTCTCGGTCCCAACCGGAAACACCCATGCCCCCTGACCGGATGACTGGCTTTAATCCAGGGCCATGGAACCATCATCACGGCCTCTCCTCTTTGGTGTGTACCATGAAAGCGGTTTGCAACTTACTAAACCATATACCTTGCGGAAAACATGTGGTAGTACAAGGGAGGAAATGATAGGTACTGGACCGATATGGTTTGACACTGAAGTCACATGGTCTGGCGTACGACTGGCATGCTACAACACTGCCACCGTACCCATCCTCATGCCAACACATGGCCATTCATATTCACATTCATCCACGTATGGATCATCGAACTCACTTACCTCATTATCACATAAAATAACGTTCATCGGTATGCTCACCGACATGCCATGAAACTGACTAAATGCAGAACATGCCAAGACACTCATCATATCAAAAGTTCAAACATGCTTGCCTGGTTCAGAGTAGTCGGAGCCTAGCTCGGTGCAGTTCGCGGCTCCGTCACCTCCTTCGGTATCTACGGTTTAAAGAAAATATATGCGCTAACGTAAATACCACGGAGTGCACAGAAGGTAAACCAAATATTTTTCAAATAAATCTGATAAAAAACTAGAAATTTTTTTAAAGAGAACAGAAAAAGAATCAATCAAAAATACTCTTCTGATTAAAAGTTATAAGGGTTTTTGTCCAGGGACTAATCTGTAATGAAACAGAAGAATTCCAGGGGCTAGTTTATAAAAACAGA
The DNA here is from genome assembly GCF_002162155.2 of Triticum dicoccoides. Lineage (NCBI taxonomy): Eukaryota > Viridiplantae > Streptophyta > Magnoliopsida > Poales > Poaceae > Triticum > Triticum dicoccoides. The sequence goes on from NC_041390.1 coordinate 369,572,671, forward strand.
AAACGCTTCGGTAGCGACTACGCCAGCCCGAAGAGATAACGCATTCTGCCCGAAGGCGCTTCCAGAAAATGATTCGAAAGAGAGAGCAGAGAGGCTGACGGTGGGGTCCCACTCGTCAGGTTCAAATGTTCAAACGGGGCGGCAGAGTTCGCCGGCGCCCGAGAGCCGCGGTGGTCGCCGGCGGCGATCCACGGCGAGGCAGAGAGATCGGAGAGTACCTCCATGCTCAGGGTACCCTTCCGCGTCAGTTGATGGTGGTGGAGTCGGTCGGCGAGCACCACGTCGACGGCGAGCTTTGCTCCGTCGGACGGCGGCTCGGGTGGTCGAGGGGCTCGTCGGAGAGGGCTGCAAAGGTTAAATTGAAGAGGGGGTTATGCTCCTGGCAGCTAGAGAGGGTAACGAACGGGGTTTGAGCGTCGGAGATGGCCTCACCAGAACGAATCGGGCTGGAGGCCGAGGCGGGGCAAGGCGGCCGGAGCTGGGGGAGCAGACCTCCTCGAGGTCCCCCTAGTGGCCTGGCGGGGTGTTGGTGAGTAGTGGGGGTGCTGCGTGCACGAGACTGAGCTCGGGACCCTTTTATATAGGCGGTCCGAGGCGGTTGTCGTGAACGAGGATCACCTGCGAGTGATTACGGTGGCGCAGTGCTCGGTCGGGGTGGTTAGGGGGTCGAGCGTCATCACGGAGGTTCAATGGGTCCGTTTTGGTGTTAAACTGGCCGGGGTTTGGGTGTTAAGGGCGAGCTCGACGGAACGGTGATGGCGCGGGCCCGTCGGCGGCGGAGAGCGCGTTCCGTGCTTGCCGGCCACGGTGGCTGTGCTACGGGCGTGCGCTGGCGTGCATGAGGCCACGCGGAGAGCCAGGGAGCAATGGGCGGCGCGGAATGGCGTTCTGCCGTGGTGTGCCTCCTGTCGGCCGCCACGGGAGGTCCCGACGCTGCAGAAGACGCCGGCGAGGGCGAGCCAGCGCGCTACCCACGCCAGGAAGGCTCCACGCACACGTGTGAAGCTTCGGACAAGAGGAAGAGGCGGCGAGGAACGTGCCAAGGGCACTGTGGCCGCGTGACTGAAACTGACGGACTGAAGATGACACTGAAACTGAATTTTCTGAACTTTGAACAGTAACGGTGCCCACAAGGTGTTCGACCAAATGAAATTGGCCTCTGGTGATTTTTCCTTGAGCTGATTTTTGGTGGAGTGGCTTCTCCTTGCTCAAGTAGGCTGCATGATTTTTGGTGGAATTTTTGGAGCAGTGTGGATATGAATTTCACCAAATTTGGCAAATATGGTCCAAACTTGCAGAGACTGTATTTTGAAAAATTTGAAAAGAGGAGGAGTGGATCAAGATGGTTCTGGGTTGTGGGTTCAAAGGACAATCCAGGAGAATTGGTTTGAGGTCAAAACTCAAATGAAAAAGTGTACTTGCTTTGAAAATCCCTCAGGCTCCAAATAATTTTCAGAATTGAATTGAGGGGGAAAATAATTAGAATAAAATCCAAAACCAGTTTGGATTAGTTGGGACAGAGAATTTAGGTTGATCATAAGGGGGAGGGGAGGTTTTGGAGGGGTTTTATCTCATGGGCAAAAATACAAAGCCAAGGGTGGCTTCAAAGATAAGAAAATCCCAAATTTTCATAGAGCTTCTCTTAAAAATAAAAGCAAATTAAAACTCCCAAAAAGATTACATCTTTAGAAGGAACTAACAGAGAAAAAGTTTGCAAAAGATCAACCACCAAAGTTTGAAAGAATTAAAAACCCTGCCAAGGCAAAAAGGAGGTTTTTAAGAGGAAGTTTTTTTCTGAAAAAGAAAGATTTTTTTTTAAAAAAAAAGCTCTCTCTCCTCAAAACCACAAAGTTTTTGATAAAAACCAAATAAAAATTTTGGAGTGTCACAACACCTACCCCCTTAGGAAAAATCTCGTCCCCGAGATTTCAGCTGATCCTTAAATAAGTGTGGATGCTCTATCCGAAGAAAATCCTCGCTTTCCCAAGTTGCTTCACTGTCGGTGTGATTGCTCCACTGGACTTTGAAAAACTTGATGGTTTTCTGTCGGGTCCTCCTTTCAGACTCCTCTAATATTCTTATGGGATGTTCTCGATAAGTGAGGTCTGGTTGTACGTCAATGCTCTCATGAGATACTTGTTTCTCGGGGTTTCTTACGCACTTCCTTAATTGAGAGACGTGGAATACGTCGTGAATGTCGGACAATTCTTCGGGTAAGTCTAGTTGGTAGGCTACAGTGCCTCTTCGTGCCACTATGCAAAATGGTCCAATGAATCTTGGTGCTAATTTTCCTTTAATCTTAAACCGTTGCAATCCTCTCATCGGGGATACTCTCAAGTATACGAATTCACCGGGTTCGAAGCTGACCCTACGATGTTTCTGATCATAATAACTTTTCTGTCGACTTTGAGCGGTCTTAAGTCGGTCCCTGATTAGCTTGACTTTTTCCTCGGCTTCTCTGAGCATATCTGGTCCGAAGATGCGGCTGTCTCCGGTCTCTGACCAATTTAACGGGGTACGACATCTCCTTCCGTATAGGGCTTCGAGAGGAGCCATTTGCAGGCTGGCCTGGTAACTGTTGTTGTATGCGAACTCGGCATATGGCAGGCTGTCCTCCCAACTGGTTCCATAGGTGAGGACACATGCTCTCAGCATGTCTTCTAAAACCTGGTTTACGCGTTCTGTTTGTCCATCAGTCTGTGGATGGTATGCGGTACTGAAGGCTAGTTGGGTTCCCAGAGCCTGTTGTAAATGCTCCCAAAATCTTGAGACGAACTGAGTGCCTCTGTCGGAAATTATAGTCTTCGGGACACCGTGCAGACAGACTATGCGGGAAAGATAAATCCTGGCAAGCCTCTGAGTGGTGTAGGTTGTCTTCACTGGAATAAAGTGTGCTACTTTGGTCAACCTGTCAGTGATGACCCATATGGCATCATTCCCGTGTCGTGATCGAGGTAATCCGACAATAAAATCCATCCATATTTCATCCCATTTCCACTCAGGTATTTTGTTAGGTTGCAGTAGTCCGGCTGGTCTCTGATGTTCGGCTTTTATGCGTTGACATGAGTCGCAACATGCAATGAAAGCGGCTATGTCCCTCTTCATACCGTGCCACCAAAATCTTTCCTGAATATCCTTATACATTTTGGTTCCTCCAGGGTGGATCGAATATGGAGTGGTGTGTGCTTCAGTTAAAGCTTGCTGTTTAAGGTCTTCTATGTTTGGCACGCATAGCCTTTCTCCGTACCATAATATTCCTTCATTGTCTATGACGAATTCCGAGGCCTTGCCCATACTCAACTTCCTTTTAATTCATTCAATGCTGGGGTGACCGGACTGAGCCTCTTTAATTTTCTCCACAAGGTGTGGTTGTATTTCCAAGTTTGATATGGTGCCTTCTGCTACCATTATCAAGTTGAGCTTGACAAATTCTTGATGGAATTCGGGCCTCAAGCTGTGCAGATAGTTCCCGTTGGAGCTGGGGTTCCGACTCAGGGCATCGGCCTCTATGTTTGCTTTCCCTGGATGGTAATGGATACCAACATCATAATCCTTTACCAATTCCAACCAGCAGCGTTGCCGTAAATTTAGTTCTGGCTGCGTAAAAATGTATTTGAGGCTTTTGTGATCCGTATATATCTCACATCGATTCCCAAGTAGAAAATGCCTCCATTCCTTGAGTGCCTGAATAACTGCTGCCATTTCTAAATCATGAGTGGGATAATTTTCCTCGTGTTTGCGAAGTTGCCTTGAAGCGTAGGCGACAACCTTGCCTTCTTGCATCAACACGCATCCGAGACCCTTTCTGGATGCGTCACAAAATACTTCAAAATTCTTGTGTATATCGGGTACAATTAATACCGGTGCTGTTGTTAATTTCCGCTTTAGCTCTTGGAAACTTTTCTCGCAGGCTTCTGTCCATTCAAACTTCTTATCTTTCTTGAGTAACTGTGTCATAGGCTTGGATATGGTGGAAAATCCTTCAATAAATCTGCGGTAATATCCTGCCATTCCCAAGAAACTTCGTATGTCCGTTACGCTGGCTGGTGACTTCCAGTCAAGTACGGCCTTGACTTTCTCTGGGTCCACTGCTATACCGTCTTGAGTCAGCACGTGGCCTAGAAAACCTACTTGTCTTAGCCAAAATTCGCACTTGCTGCACTTGGCATACAATTGGTGTTTCCTTAGCTCTCCTAGTACAATCCTGAGATGTTCTGCGTGCTCTTCTGGTGTTTTGGAGTATACCAGAATATCGTCGATGAATACTACGACGAATTTGTCCATAAACTTCATAAATACTTTGTTCATGAGGTGAACAAAATATGCCGGGGCGTTAGTTAATCCAAATGGCATCACTGTGAACTCGTACAGTCCATATCTGGAGGTGAAGGCTGTTTTGGGGATATCTTCCGTTCGTACCTTCAATTGATGGTATCCTGACCTTAAGTCAATTTTTGAGAATACCTTGGCCTGAGCAAGTTGATCAAACAAATCGTTTATCCTTGGCATCGGGTATTTGTTTTTGACTGTGACCATGTTAAGTGCTCGATAGTCGATACACAATCTCAGCGTTCCATCCTTCTTCTTGGCAAATAAAATTGGTGATCCCCAAGGTGAGGAGCTGGCCCGAATGTATCCTTTATCTAGTAATTCCTTTATTTGCTTCTTCAATTCGATCAACTCGGATGGTGCCATTCTGTATGGTTTCTTGTATATGGGGGTGGTTCCTGGTGCTAGCTCAATGCGGAATTCTATTTCTTGGTCTGGTGGCATGCCTGGCAGCTCTTCAGGGAATACATCTGGAAATTCAAACACTACTGGAACCTTGTTTAGCTCAGAAACGTCCACCTTATTTAATCTCGGTTGCCGGGGTCTTTTTCCTTCCTTGGCTGATACTCTTATTGTCTTCCCTTGGTGGTGTGTGAGAATCACGGTCCTGTTGAAACAGTCGATAAAACCTTTATTGGTGGTTAGCCAATCCATCCCTAGGATGACATCCAGTCCTTTATTTTCCAATACAATAAGATTTGCGTAAAACTCCAATCCTTCAAACTCAATGACCACATTCTGATAGTAATTCTAAGAAACTTGCTGAATCCCGGGGGACTTGATTATTATGGATTTCTCCAAAGGAAGCATCGAAAAATTATTTTGCAAAGCAAAACTTTTCGAGATGAAAGAGTGAGAAGCTCCAGAATCAAACAAAACCATTGCAGGTATTGTGTTGACAGGAAACGTACCAAGTACGATATCCGGAGCATTTTATGCCTCCTCTTTGGTTACGTGGTTCAGATGACCCTTCCTGTGGTTATTGTTGGGATTGAAATTGTTTCGCTTGGGCGCTGAATTATTGCCGCCGTTGCTCGGCTTTGGGGTTGAGTTCCTTGGCTTGGGGCACTGTTTGGTATAATGCCCTTCTTCTCCACAAGCGTAACAAGTAACGCCGGGGCGATAGGTGAATTCCTTGTCCCTTGCATGAAAATTCTTGATTGGGCGTGAGACATTGGATGAGAATTTGGGTGTCCCACCCTTTTTAAAATCTATCTTGCTTCGGTGATTGCGAGTGTGATTAGAGTGGTCCCTTTTTCGCTTGTGGATATCTTCCAGACTGCGTCTCTCATTTTCCAGAGTAATGGCCTTGTCCACCAGCGTTTTAAAATCAGGAAAAGTGTGCACGACCAGTTGGCATTTAAGCGCGGGCGCCAGACCATCAAGGAATTTCTCCATATTCTTGATTTCAGTCATACGCTCCTCATTGGCGTAGCGGGATAATAGGGTAAATTGACTATTGTAATCTGACACTGTCATGTTCCTTTGTTTGAGGTCATCGAATTCTCTCTTCTTGATTTTCATAATGCTCTTAGGAATATGTGCACCACGGAAACCTTCCTTGAAATCATCCCAGGTTATGTCATTTTCGTTAGGATGCATGTGCAGAAAGTTCTCCCACCACGATGCGGCTGCTCCTGTGAGATAGTGTGGAGCATATAGTACTTTCTCGAGATCTGAACACTTTGCAATAATTAATTTCCTCTCCATATCTCGAAGCCAGTCCTCGGCCTCAAGAGTCTTGTCAGTGTGAGAAAATGTTTGAGGACGTGTCTTCTGTAGCTCAGATAACTTGGAATGTTGCTGATACTGTCCATGATGATTCCCCATGTTGATGACTTGGTTCATCATCTCGCGATGTTGTTGCTGACTCTGTTCATAAAGGCGGCACATTTGTGAAAGTGCCGATTCACTGCCTTGTTGGCTTGACTGTCCCTGAGTGAACTCATTGTTGGGTTGAGTATCAAAAATTTCCTCTGGTGGAGTTGGCATGGAACGTGTCCAAGGACGAGACATTTTTCACTCTGGGAAATTTTTTTGTAAAACTCTTAAGAAAAGCGAAAAGAGTCGCAAAATAAAACCATAAATGCAATAAGCTGGCAGATATAAATAAATGCCCAAGCTTACTTAAGAAAAACAAATCGACTTGCGCACGGAGAAGGACTGCTCATTACATATCTTACATGCGGGCGGTAATTATACAGTACATCACTCAGGATATGCGTACATAATCCTGACATGTTATTAAGGCTAGTGCACTTCTCCAGATCCTACATGATGCGCAAACAGGCTACTCCTCACAACCTATGCACATATCTTACAAAGTGGTACAGTACACGGCAGCTAAGCGCACTCAGGCAGAGATGTTGACGATCTCCTTTGCCCTGCCGAGGGCGAGGCGTAGGGAGGTTGGGGACTCGACTTCCTCCTCGCTAATGGGATCCATACGTGTAGTGTTGCGCAGAGCGGACGGAGCGGTTTCCAGGGGCGGAGCAACACGTACAGGAGTGGGCGCGAAGGTTGGTGTAGTGCACGCTGGAGTGGGTGCAATGACTTGGTTAAATTCTTCGGTAGAAGGCAGGCGACGAGTAGGCGTAAAAGATGCTGATGACGAGACAAAAGTCGGTGGCGGAGCGATGGGTAGGAGCTCCCTCCTGTTGGCAGCACAGCCATGGACTGAGTCCATGCGGGTAGCTATGAAGTCGTCCACCAGGTTGTCGAAGGCTGCCTCCAGGGCCCGGAGATACTCAATGAGCATCTCAAAAGCCTCGTCTCGTTCTCCTCTGGGGCAGGAGTATGCGTAGTGACAGGTGTAAGGCACATGGCACGGAAGATAACGGTAACGAGGAGCCTTCATCACAGGAAGGACATCCCTGAGACGAGCTATCGCCTCGCGGGCTGCCATCTGCATAGCATGCCTCTCCGTAGGCATGGCTCTTCCCACGAACCGGAAGCGGCGTAACTCACCACGCCCTCCCCTGAACTGCACCGCGGCCTGGTGCATGGTCAGACTGTCGTTGACTCGGTGTTGGTAGAGTGTGAAGACTGGGCGCACGGATGGCCCCATCGCGACCTGAACGATGGAAGAAACAAGCTTGACGAACCCATCGGGCACGTTGGCGAAGGTCTGAGACTCGCAGCTGATGTCGGCCATCTACAAAAGTAGGCAAAATTCTGTAGGGTCAGATCATAAATTTATGCTGACTGACAGAAAATGACTACAATTGCAAAAACATAAAATAGCTCTGTCATGCTAATAACTAATTAGCGATCGCACCTAGTGGCTTCCTACAGTCAGCCTGGCTCTGGTACCAAGCTTGTCACGACCGGTTTTCCAATAAAAATATTTATTGATAAACCAGTCTTTTGAGTCCAGTATGAGAGAAATCCTCCTCACTGGTAGACAATTTCTTGATACAATAAGCCAGTAGCATAAAAATATATTACAGGGTTGAACTGTGGCTGCTCAACCAAATTATTACAAGCACGCCAATAATCATACATAATGGCGGACAGAACACAGTGGTGTGGAGACATACTACTGACTCAAGGATAGGCTGGTGGTGGAAAAACAAAGCGGGAAGGGAAATACAAGACTCTAAGAATATCATTTCATCGAACGTCGAGGTGAGGCTCGATAAATATATTTGGTAGCAGAAGCGGATATAAAACAGTGGCCAAATCCAGGGTCGCACGAGACTGACTGGGACTCCTCTAAGTGTCGGACTCGCTATCGAACTCTTCATCCATGAGATCGCCTTCGTCAGCATCTGGCCAAATCAACAAGCCAGTGAGTACTTTGAAAGTACTCGCAAGACAGTTCAGACGTAAGATATAACAAATGCATGCATGGATGCAACATGATTAATTCCTTAATGCACAATAAATAAAATTGGCATAACGGGTAAGTAAAAAGGGAAACGGCGGCAGTCCGCCTGAAATCCCACAGAGCATAAATAAGGACCAATCGGGTGTCTGAAGCGACGCCTTGAAAGGTGAACAAATAAAAATAAGGAAATGATGCCACAGTCGGGCATCTTAGCGACACCACATAAAGGGCTTTAAAAGAAATGCCACGGTCGGACGTCTGAGCGACATCGCAGAAAGGGCTTTAGAAGAAATGCCACAGTCGGACGTCTGAGCGACATCGCAGAAAGGGCTTTAAAAGAAATGCCACAGTCGGACGTCTGAGCGACATCGCAGAAAGGGCTTTAAAAGAAATGCCACAGTCGGACGTCTGAGCGACATCGCAGAAAGGGTTTTAAAAGAAATGCCACAGTCGGACGTCTGAGCGACATCGCAAAAAGGGCTTTAAAAGAAATGCCACAGTCGGACGTCTGAGCGACATCACAGAAAGGGCTTTAAAAGAAATGCCACAGTCGGACGTCTGAGCGACATCGCAGAAAGGGCTTTAAAATTCACCAGTAAATAATACTCATAATAAACATTGAATCCATGAGAATAAACGGGTTAGTCCATCCACAGGGATAATCATTCAACCGGACTTAGCATTCATGCGATTCACCGGAGTCTCTGTCACCAAAGCTGACAATTGATTAGGATAAGATGGAACGAAACTTGACATGGAATAGATGATTTGGAGGAATATATGACTCTGCAGAGTTTGTACAAAATTTTTCCCACAGCCAACGGATTTCCGTAGTCACGAAGGACTAGTTCCGTTTACGGTATTTCGGAAGAAAACACAGCTAACCGGTACACACCCATCCTACCTCTCGATGCTAGGAATCACCCTAGTCATCGTCCAAGAAAAACTTTTGAGACGGGGAGATCACAATCTCGAATAGCATGGGATCAAATTTATATACGCGCGCTCTAAGGGGTGCCCCCCTCTCGGTCCCAACCGGAAACACCCATGCCCCCTGACCGGATGACTGGCTTTAATCCAGGGCCATGGAACCATCATCACAGCCTCTCCTCTTTGGTGTGTACCATGAAAGCGGTTTGCAACTTACTAAACCATATTCCTTGCGGAAAACATGTGGTAGTACAAGGGAGGAAATGATAGGTACTGGACCGATATGGTTTGACACTGAAGTCACATGGTCTGGCGTACGACTGGCATGCTACAACACTGCCACCGTACCCATCCTCATGCCAACACATGGCCATTCATATTCACATTCATCCATGTATGGATCATCGAACTCACTTACCTCATTATCACATAAAATAACGTTCATCGCTATGCTCACCGACATGCCATGAAACTAACTACATGCAGAACATGCCAAGACACTCATCATATCAAAAGTTCAAACATGCTTGCCTGGTTCAGAGTAGTAGGAGCCTAGCTCGGTGCAGTTCGCGGCTCCGTCACCTCCTTCGGTATCTACGGTTTAAAGAAAATATATGCGCTAACGTAAATACCACGGAGTGCACAGAAGGTAAACCAAATATTTTTCAAATAAATCTGATAAAAAACTAGACAAAATTTTAAAGAGAACAGAAAAAGAATCAATCAAAAGTACTCTTCTGATTAAAAGTTATAAGGGTTTTTGTCCAGGGACTAATCTGTAATGAAACAGAAGAATTCCAGGGGCTAGTTGCTTCGGTAGCGACTACGCCATCCCGAAGAGAAAACGCATTCTGCCCGAAGGCGCTTCCAGAAAACGATTCGAAAGAGAGAGCAGAGAGGCTGACGGTGGGGTCCCACTCGTCAGGTTCAAATGTTCAAACGGGGCGGCAGAGTTCGCCGGCGCCCGAGAGCCGCGATGGTCGCCGGCGGCGATCCACGGCGAGGCAGAGAGATCGGAGAGTACCTCCGTGCTCAGGGTACCCTTCCACGTCAGTTGATGGTGGTGGAGTCGGTCGGCGAGCACCATGTCGACGGCGAGCTTTGCTCCGGCGGACGGCGGCTCGGGTGGTCGAGGGGCTCGTCGGAGAGGGCTGCAAAGGTTAAATTGAAGAGGGGGTTATGCTCCTGGCAGCTAGAGAGGGTAACGAACGGGGTTTGAGCGCCGGAGATGGCCTCACCAGAATGAATCGGGCTGGAGGCCGAGGCGGGGCGAGGCGGCCGGAGCTGGGGGAGGAGACCTCCTCGAGGTCCCCCTAGTGGCCTGGCGGGGTGTTGGTGAGTAGTGGGGTGCTGCGTGCATGAGAGTGAGCTCGGGACCCTTTTATATAGGCGGTCCGAGGCGGTTGCCGTGAACAAGGATCACCGGCGAGTGATTACGGTGGCGTAGTGCTCGGTCGGGGTGGTTAGGGGGTCGAGCATCATCACGGAGGTTCAATGGGTCCGTTTTGGTGTTAAACTGGCCGGGGTTTGGGTGTTAAGGGCGAGCTCGACGGAACGGTGATGGCGCGGGCCCGTCGGCGGCGGAGAGCGCGTTCCGTGCTTGCCGGCCACGGTGGCTGTGCTACGGGCGTGCGCTGGCGTGCATGAGGCCACACGGAGAGCCAGGGAGCGATGGGCGGCGCGGAACGGCGTTCTGCCGTGGTGTGCCTCCTGTCGGCCGCCACGGGAGGTCCCGACGCCGCAGAAGACGCCGGCGAGGGCGAGCCAGCGCGCTACCGACGCCAAGAAGGCTCCACGCACGCGTGTGAAGCTTCGGACAAGAGGAAGAGGCGGCGAGGAACGTGCCAAGGGCACTGTGGCCGCGTGACTGAAACTGACGGACTGAAGATGACACTGAAACTGAATTTTCTGAACTTTGAACAGTAACAGTGCCCACAAGGTGTTCGACCAAATGAAATTGGCCTCTGGTGATTTTTCCTTGAGCTGATTTTTGGTGGAGTGGCTTCTCCTTGCTCAAGTAGGCTGCATGATTTTTGGTGGAATTTTTGGAGCAGTGTGGATATGAATTTCACCAAATTTGGCAAATCTGCTCCAAACTTGCAGAGACTATATTTTGAAAAATTTGAAAAGAGGAGGAGTGGATCAAGATGGTTCTGGGTTGTGGGTTCAAAGGACAATCCAGGAGAATTGGTTTGAGGTCAAAACTCAAATGAAAAAGTGTACTTGCTTTGAAAATCCCTCAGGCTCCAAATAATTTTCAGAATTGAATTGAGGGGGAAAATAATTAGAATAAAATCCAAAACCAGTTTGGATTAGTTGGGACAGAGAATTTAGGTTGATCACAAGGGGGAGGGGAGGTTTTGGAGGGGTTTTATCTCATGGGCAAAAATACAAAGCCAAGGGTGGCTTCAAAGATAAGAAAATCCCAAATTTTCATATAGCTTCTCTTAAAAATAAAAGCAAATTAAAACTCCCAAAAAGATTACATCTTTAGAAGGAACTAACAGAGAAAAAGTTTGCAAAAGATCAACCACCAAAGTTTGAAAGAATTAAAAACCCTGCCAAGGCAAAAAGGAGGTTTTTAAGATGAAGTTTTTTTCTGAAAAAAAAGATTTTTTTAAAAAAAGCTCTCTCTCCTCAAAACCACAAAGTTTTTGATAAAAACCAAATAAAATTTTTGGAGTGTCACACTTACCGAGTATTCATTCTTGTTCCGTACCTTGTTGGTTTTATTCTTCTACATAAATTCTAAGTGGCTTCTCGATTTATGGATATGTGACCATTTCAATTGGAATGCATTCGTTCATTTTGTTCGGATGTGAAGACTTTATGTTGCAATTTCTACCCATTTGGTTTAGCTTCAATATTTGTCTATCAATGTGCTAATGGATGTCAACCTCTTCAGGATGGCTCCTCCAACGCGCACGACTCCGAATCCTGATCCGCCACCACCACCTCCACCTCCTGAGGCATGGCAAGCTGTGATGGCCGCTACCAATGCAAACACGCAGCTGATCATGCAACTTCTTCAAGAGCGCAACCAAGGGAACCAGGGCAACAATCAGAATCACTTTGCTACACTCAACCAGTTCCTTGCTAACCAGCCAAATACCTTTAGCAATTGTGTTGAGGCAACTGACGCTGATGATTGGCTCGTGGACATAGGCAAGCATTTCGAGTGCAGTAACGTCAGGCCTGAGGACTTTGTCAAGTTCGCTTCCTTCCAACTCAAAGACCAAGCGGCAGAATGGTTTCAGCAGTACAAAGATTCCAGAGGAGGCCGTGTGATTACCTGGGATGAATTCCGTCAAGACTTCAAAGCTCATCATATTCCTGAGAGTGTGGTTGAAAGCAAGCGTGAGGAATTCCGCAACCTGAAGCAAGGCTCTATGTCTGTCTATGAGTACAACAAGATGTTTCAGAAGCTCGCCCGCTTTGCTAAGCAGGACGTCCCTGACGAGAAGAGAATGATATACCAGTTCAGGGGTGGTCTCAGAGACGAAATCCAGCTAGCTCTCGTTCTCTTTGAGCCCAGGAGGTACGATGAGTTTTACAACATGGCATTGAAGCAATAGTCTGCTCAGCTGAAGTGCGATGCTTCCAAGAAGCGAGTCAGAGATGCTACTCCTTCTTCCTCAACTCAAGTGGCTAAGCAGTAGAAGTATTGGCTTCCTCCTCCTCCGTTCCGTCAGCCTTATCAGCAGAAGAGCAAAGGTGGCAGTGGATCTTCCCACCCGCCCAACCCTGGCTTTCAGAACAAGACTTCGTCTCAAGCTCCAAGATCGAGTGCTCCGTATCACCGTCCGCTTTCAGAGGTCACGTGCAACAAGTGCCAACAGAAGGGTCACTATGCCAACAAATGCTTCAATCAGAGGCGTCTCCCTCCTCCTCCTCCTCCTATGAGATCGGCAAGTATAGCTGTGGTCAAGCATAACCCCAAGCACGCCAAGGTCAATTTGATGAATGCAGCTCAGGCAGAGGACTCGTCAGATGTCATCATGGGTAACCTTCCTGTTAACGATATTCCAGCTAAAGTTCTTTTTGACACTGGTGCATCACATTGTTTCATCTCAAGACCTTTTGCATCTAAGCATGAGTTGGCTTTGCAAGTTTTTCCTAGACCGATAGCAGTTGTCTCTCCCGGTAGGCGCATGAATGCTAACTCCATTATTCCGGATGTTACTATCACTTTGGGTGACTACAAGTTTCTGTCTTCTCCTACGGTTCTTGGTGACTCGGATATTGATCTTATTCTCGGGATGGATTGGCTTTCTAAGCACAAGGCTCAGGTTGATTGTGCGGCCAGGCAGATTCAATTGACTCTCTGAGGATGTAATTGTCTTTGCCGCTCGTGATGGTACCATCCGTCTGTTTTCTCTTAATGAGAAGGGTGAACTGGATTCCATCTCTCAAATTCCAATCGTTAGCGAATATCAAGACGTCTTTCCAGAAGAGCTTCTAGGAATGCCTCCGCACCGGCCAATTGAATTCATCATCGATCTTGAGCCTGGCACGGAACCTGTTTGCAAATGTCCTTACAAGCTTGGACCTGAAGAGTTGAAGGAGCTGAAGAAGCAACTCGATATTCAAGAGCGAATGGGTCTCATCCGACCTAGTTCTTCTCCGCGGGGTTGTGGAGTTCTTTTTGTGAATAAGAAGGATGGAACAGACCGACTTTGTGTTGACTATCGTCCATTGAACAAGAAGACTATCAAGAACAAGTACCCACTTCCCAACATCAATGAGCTGTTCGAACAACTCAAAGGTGCTCAAGTATTCTCCAAGCTTGATCTTTGTATGGGTTATCACCAGATTCGAATCCGTGAGCAAGATATTCCCAAGACGGCTTTCAGAACAAGCTATGGTTCATATGAATACACTGTCATGTCTTTTGGTCTCGTCAACACTCCTCCGACTTTTTCTCGCATGATGAACTTCATATTCAATGCATAAATAAATGACTTTGTCTTGGTCTACCTCAATGACATTCTGGTCTTTTCGAAGAACAAGGAAGATCATGCCAAGAACTTGCGTTTGGTGCTCGATAAGCTCAGGGAACATCAGTTCTACGCCAAGTTCTCAAAGTGCGAGTTTTGGCTCGATGAGGTTCTATATCTTGGGCATATCATATCTGCCAAGGGCATAGCGGTGAATCCTGGGAAGGTGTCTGCAATTGTGAATTGGGAACCACCTCAGAACGTCAAGCAACTCCGCAACTTCCTTGGTCTCGCAAGCTACTGTCGAAGGTTCGTTGAGAACTTTTCAAAGATCGCAAAGGCTCTTTCTAACCTTCTCCAGAAGCACGTCAAGTAAGTTTGGTCTCTGGAATGTGACATCGCTTTCAACACTTTGAAAGAGAAATTGGTCACTGCTCCAGTTCTGAATCCCCCTGATGAATCCAAACCGTTCGAGGTCTTCTGCGATGCCTCTCTTCAAGGTCTTGGTGCAGTGTTGATGCAAGAGAAGAAAGTTGTGGCTTATACCACTCGCCAGTTGAAGCCCAACGAGAAGAACTACCCCACTCATGACCTCGAGTTGGCGGCAGTTGTGTATGCTCTTTTGACTTGGAGACATCTCTTATTGGGAAGAAAAGTGGACATCTTCACTGACCACAAGAGTCTCAAGTACATCTTCACTCAGCCTAGTCTCAACCTCAGGTAGACTCGTTGGGTTGAAATGATTCAAGAGTATAATCTGAGTATCGAGTATACTCCAGGCAAGGCCAATGTGATTGCTGACGCTTTGAGCAGGAAGGCTTACTGCAACAGTCTGATTATCAAGCCTTACCAACCCGAGCTTTGTGAAGCTTTCCGCAAACTCAATCTGCAAGTTGTTCCTCAAGGTTTCCTCGCCAACCTTCAAGTCTCTCCTACTTTGGAAGAGCATATTCGCGAGGCTCAACTTCTTGATGCCATGGTGAAGAAGGTGAATATTGGGATTGCCAAGAGTCAACCCAAGTACAAGTGCTATCGCCTTGATGACAAGGATACTCTCTTCTTCGAGGATCGTATTGTTGTGCCTAAAGGTGACCTTCGTAAAGTTATTATGAACGAGGCTCACAATTCACTCCTCTCCATCCGCCCTGGGAGTACGAAGATGTACCAGGACCTCAAGCAGGCTTATTGGTGGACTCGAATGAAGCGCAAGATTGCTTAGTTTGTGAATGAATGTGATGTCTGTAGAAGAGTGAAGGCAGAACACCAAAGACCAGCTGGTCTCCTCCAACATCTTCCCATTCCAGAATGGAAGTTTGACCACATTGAGATGGACTTCGTGACCGGGTTTCCAAAGTCCAAGCGTGGCAATGATGCTATATTCGTTCTCATCGACAAACTCACTAAAGTGGCTCACTTTCTGCCTATCAAAGAGTCTATCACTGCAGCCCAATTGGCGGAGCTTTATACCTCTCGGATTGTCTCTCTGCAGGGCATTCCACAGTTGATCTCTTCAGACCGTGGTAGCATCTTTACCTCCAAGTTTTGGGATTCTTTTCAGAAGGCCATGGGCACCAACATCCGCTTCAGCACAGCTTTCCTCCTCAAACTAGCGGTCAAGTCGAGCGTGTCAATCAGATTCTTGAAGATATGCTCAGAGCTTGCGTTATCTCCTTCGGTATGAAGTGGGAGGATTGTCTTCCACATGCCAAATTCTCCTACACCAACAGTTTTCAAGCAAGTTCGGGCAAGGCCCCATTCAAAATCCTCTATGGCAGGAAGTTTCGTACTCCTCTTAACTGGTCAGAGACCGGTGAACGTCAACTTCTTGGAAATGACTTGATCACAGAGGCAGAGGAAATGTGCAAAGTCATTCGTGATAACCTCAAAGCAGCGCAATCGCGCTAGAAGAGCTAATATGATAGTAAGCATCATGATTTGGCTTTCGAGATCGGAGACCATGTTTACCTCCGCGTCTCTCCAATGAAAGGTACTCATCGCTTCGGTATCAAAGGGAAGCTTGCCCCTAGATACATGGGTCCTTTCAAGATCGTCAGCAAGAGAGGCGATCTCGCCTATCAAGTCGAGCTTCCTTCAACTTCGCAAATGTGCACGACATGTTCCATGTCTCTCAGCTCCGCAAGTGCTTCAAGACTCCTGACCGCACCGTCAACTTCGAAGACATTGATCTCCAAGAAGACCTTTCCTATCGTGAGCACCCCGTTGCTATTCTTGAAGAGACTGAATGCAAGACTCGCAATAAGTCAATCAAATTCCTCAAAGTCAAGTGGTCACACCATTCCACATGCAAAGCTCGAACAACATGATGCAAACATGGTATGCTATGCGGGATGCGATATGTGATGCATATGCAAGGTTTGACAAGGAATGATTGAACCTGGACTCAACTTGGAAATCCAAGAGTGCCACTGGAAAGGTGAGGTGATGTCGGTTGAAATTGATATAAAGATCAACGGAATTGGATGCACGGTTTGGAAATGGCAAGCAAAACAAATATGGCACCGGTCTGCGATAATCAGCAAGTAGCCATCTAAATGCATCAAGATAAATATGCTACAACACTCAAATATGACAACAAAATACATGGCAGGGATCCACTAATGATGGTTGACAAAAGATGAACACTGAGCTACGGCCAATTCATCCATTAACAGGTTCAAACAAGCATGGCAAAAATGCAAACGATAAACAGATTTCAGACTTGGTGAAATTAACACAAGTCTGGAATTTAGCATCAGGTAGCACACTTTGGAGCATGAAAACTATATGCTACATGAACTTAACATGGCAAAGCAAGGCATGGCATGAAGCTACTCAAAGCACTTAACAAAAGTCCCTTATTGACCTTGAGCCAAAAGGGATCACAAAATACAATTGCAAGCATGCGAACATAGCAAAAACATAATCAGATTACAGACTTAGTGAAAAACTGGAGCATGCAAATCTGTTAACGAGTAGGCATGTTCACGAGCTCGATGCACTCACTATAGAGCATGCCATGACAAACTAAGCATACACCCATCAAGAATACATATCATAGAAGCTAGAAATCACAAGAACAACAACATAGCATGCACGGATCAACAACAATATCCTCGGCAAAATCGCTAACAAGTCAACAATCTGCCAGGAATCACGAAATAGCAACAGTAGAGCTCGATTGACTCAAGCTAGGGTGCTCCATAATTGCAAACAAAGACATGGATGGATAGAGCACCACAATATTAGCAAATCATCCTTACTGATCATCCTCAAAAGAGGCATGGATCACTAGGAAACAACATGAACATATGTCATATTGATAAAATCAGATCAAGGACTTAGAGAAATTCTAAGTCCCTGAAATCAGCGTTAACGAACGCACTAATTTCCAAGCTTGTGCTAGTCACCAAACATGTCACCAAAATACATGGATAGCACCTCTGTAAAGATGGCATGTCATATAACAAAATTCATGTAGAGCTCAGGAGCATATCATACACACATTAATCATGGTAAAAATGACAAATAGCTATTTGATGCAGCAGATCTGACAATTATCTCAAATAGCTCTCTTCCAATAGCATTTCGGGCATAAAGATGAGCTCAAATTAAAATGATGCAATGAATGAAATGGTGTACTCTCTGAGACGACCATTTTGATATGCTACACGCCTAAATCGGAGTTAAGGATGTAGAGTTACGACATGATGAAAAACGCATTTAAATTAGGGTTTTGGGAGAAAGTCAACCGAGGAGAACTTTGCAGGCAAGATGATCATACCCTCGACGTCACTTCTATCTTTGCTTGCTAGATGCTCGCTCTTTTGCTATGCCTATGCTATGATGCCTACCACTTGCTTATCATGCCTCCCAAATTGCCATGTCAAACCTCTAACCCACCATGTCCTAGCAAACCGTTGATTGGCCATGTTACCGCTTTGCTCAGCCCCTCTTATAGCGTTGCTAGTTGCAGGTGAAGATTGGAGATCGTTCCTTGTTGGAACATTGTTTATTGTTGGGATATCATTATATTATCTTGTTATCTTAATGCACCTATATATTTGGTAAAGGGTGGCAGGCTCGGCCTTTTGCCTAGTGTTTTGTTCCACTCTTGCCACCCTAGTTTCCGTCATATCGGTGTTATGTTCCCGGATTTTTTGCGTTCCTTACGCGGTTGGGTGATAATGGGAACCCCTTGATAGTTCGCCTTGAATAAAACTCTTCCAGCAATGCCCAACTTTGGTTTTACCATTCACCGCCTAGCCTCTTTTTCCCTTGGGTTCCGCGGACTCAAGGGTCATCTTTATTTAAACCCCCGGGCCAGTGCTCCTCTGAGTGTTGGTCCAACCTGTCAGCTGCCGGTGGCCACCAAGGGCAACTCTGGGCTGGCCTACCCGTACCTTGGACAATCCGGTGTGCCTTGAGAACGAGATATGTGCAGCTCCTATCGGGATTTGTCGGCACATTCGGGCGGTGTTGCTGGTTTAGTTTTACCCTTGTCGAGGATGTCTTGTAGAACCGGGATGCCGAGTCTGATCGGAATGTCTCGGGAGAAGGTTTATCCTTCGTTGACCGTGAGAGCTTGTGATGGGCTAAGTTGGTACTCCCCTACAGGGATTTGAACTTTCGAAAGCCGTGCCCGCAGTTATGGGAAGATGGAATTTGTTAATGTCCGGTTGTAGATAACATGAACCTTAACTTAATAAAAATGAATCAACCGCGTGTGTAACCGTGATGGTCTCTTCTCGGTGGAGTCCGGGAACTGATCACGGTGTTGGAGTAATGTTGGCCATAGGTTGCTCTATAGTTCTTCGTTCATGCTTTGCCTTCTCTTCTCGCTCTCTTTTGCGAACAGGTTACCCACCATATTTGCTAGTCGCTTGCTGCAGCTCCACATATTACCTTGCCTTACCTATAAGCTTAAATAGTCTTGATCGCGAGGGTGCGAGATTGCTGAGTCCCCGTGACTCACAGATTACTTCCAAACCAGATGCAGGGCCCGGTGACTCCGTTCCAGATGATGCGCTTGAGCTCAAGTGGGAGTTCGACAAAGACTCACGCCGTTACTATGTGTCTTTCCCTAATGATCAGTAGTGGTGCCCAGTTGGGGCGATCGGGACCAAGTCGCTTGTTGGGGTTGATCTTTTATTTTGGTACTGTAGTCAAACCATGAGTGTATTGGATGATTGTAATGTTATTTATGTACTTGTGTGATGTGACGAGTGTAAGCCAACTATGTACCTTTTCCCCTATTATCTATTTACATGGGTTGTTTTGAAGATTACCTTACTTGCGACATTGCTTTCAATGCGGTTATGCCTCTAAGTCGTGCTTCGACACGTAGGAGATATAGCCGCATCGAGGGGGTTACAGCTCATGAGGAGCGACTTTCGTAGCACGCATCTTCAGCTACTCCAACACTTCTTCAGCAATGGTGCCAGGTGATATCTTTTGGTTTGTTCAGTTGGGGGCGCCCCTCGGGCTGCACTATCCCCAGATCGCATGTTTCTGTCTGTGCCACATGTATCTTTCTCGCATCTTCTGGTTTGTTCAGTTGGGGGCACCCCTCGGGCTGCATTATCCCCAAGCCGCGTGGGTCCGTCCTTGTGGGATGTATCTTCCTGCATCTATCAGAACTGGCTTTACATTCGATCATTAGCTAATTTATGATTATCATGTGTCTGTCTGGTGCTTCGTCACCATGAACATCATATGCCCTTGCAAGCCCACCCATCACCGCCTCCTGATTAAGGACTGGAACAATGTTTGTGCTTGGGTCTGTCCCTGCGGAGTCCCTAAACCCAAGTGGTTGAGCTCTGGCTCGCGGGCCAGCTCCCGTGCACGTCACCTCCCATGGTCCATGGTGCCTTGTTCTCGCATGAGCTAATCGGGGGCGGGTAAGTTAGGGCGCGTGACTCGGTGCCTCGTCAACACAAGAGCCACGCACCGATTGTCTTTCTTCAGGATTTTCGCATGGGAAGACTAGGCACGGCATCTGTGCTCGAGTCCGTCCCTACAGCGTCGATAAACCGAGCGGCTGAGCTCTGTCTCGCAGGACGGCCCCATTCACGTCACCTCTTGGGTTCATTGGTGTTTGGCCTTCTCATGTGATAACCTCAGGAGATTCAGTCGTCGCAGGTCGCCTAACCATCTCGCAGGGATATCACAAGAGTTCCGAATCAAATTCAGGCACAACTCGCCTTGAGGTAGGGCCTCGTGAGTCCCACGCTGGCTCACGAGTGCCCATACAGACCTCCCCTAGCCCTGCCATGCAATCCACGTGTTAGGGCGAGGCTGTACATGCCTCGGGGGTCCACTCTGAGGGAGCCCCCACCCACGCACTAGTGGAAGCACCATGCTCTATACTGGCAGTCGACACGGTCGAGGAGCGGCTATGCCCGTGCAAGAGCAGAAGCGCCATGCTCCGTGCAGGTGATAAACAATTGAGGGCTGCCTCACGGCCGCAATAACCTCATGGAGCCTCCAGGCTCGGTGTTTAGCCTCACCGTAATGATTTCCCTTCATGAGAGTCGCGTGAGGGGCCTTGACACAGGTGCTACACTCTGGCCATTCCTAGCATAAGCCACCCTGCTAGGTCCCTCGGACCTCGTCTTCGCGCGCCCCTCCCGAGTGGGACCTTGACTAGGAAAGGTATGGAGGTCTGTTTGTACCTCAAGGGCAATTCCTGAGCATCGCGACTCAGGAGCCTTACTGGTCACGTAGACCCTCACCTCTTGGTCTTGTCCTAGCGATCCGGATGACCCAACGATGGTTGAGGTATGCGCGGGGCCGGGCCCTGCCGAAGCAGAACGCTAAAGCCTACTCTCACATCTCCTTCCCGAGCGTTGTTTGTATGTCAAGGGGGACTCCTGAGCATCGCTACTCGAGAGCCTACCTGGTCACGTAGCCCCTCACCTCTTGGTCTCGGCCTGGTGATCCGAATGACCCAACGAAGGCTGAGGTATGCGCGGGGTCGGGCCCTGCCGATGCAAAACACTAAAGCAACTGGAAAGGAAATTGCAGAACCCTAGCAAATTATTACAAAGCATGTTGTCTCTTAAATGTCCCAAGCATAAGTTCTGACGCCTCCACGAGGCACGACACATGTTGCAGGACTCAAACAAGGGGAGCGCTGCCACCGAGCCTCTTCTTCAGCCTTGGACGCCGCCGTTGCCCGCCTGGGGAGCCCCGTCACCGATGACATCCCTACTGTTCTGGCCGTCAGCTCTAGACGCGGGGTCAATAGCGAGGAACTTCCGGAGTAGGGCCTCCACTTGATCCTTCACGGCCTTGGCAGAAACGTCTTGGCACTCGGGGTTCACGGGCTCGAGCAGGGCACCATGGTCGAAGCTAGGGTCCCGAAGATAGAGGTGACTGAAGGCACGCGACACGGTCAAGGTGGAGAGGTCGCGGGCTTCACCCTCCACCATGGGGCCCACACCGAGGATGATGTCCTCTAGCACTGCAATGAGCTTGAGGAGCAGCCTGGCGGGGCCTTCCTCCGGAGTCCCCAACGGCTCCTTGTACCCACCCCCGTAGAGATCCTGCAGCGCCTTGCGGGACCTCTCCCCGAGGGAGTCGAAGGCAACGCGCCCTGCGGTGGCTGCCTCCTTAGCCTCGGCAAGGACTTTCTTCCTAGCCTCCAGCTAGGCCTTATCCACCTCCTCCTTCAACTTCCCCAGGCGTCTGTGCTCCGTGGCCTACTCATGGGCCCCTTGCTCCAGCTCAGCATCATTATCGGTAACTACGGCTTCCCGGGCCTTCAGCTCCACCTCCTGCACCTCGAGCTGATGGGCCTGTGCGGCTTGCTTGTCACAAAGGGTCTTCAGCTCGGCTTCCACCACGCGACAATGCTCCCCGGCGGTCTCGCTAGCCTTTAACGCCACGTCACGGGAGGCCGCGGCCAAGCCGACCACCTTCTGGCCCTCCTCTTCAACTGCGTCGACCTGGACCCAGGCCGTCCTGACAGACGAGTTAGCCTGGAGCCACCCCAAGACCAGCTTCACGCAACCCTACCATGGGAGCACGCGAGCTGGCCTCGCTCGTCTGCGGCGGAGGCGGCGCAGCCAAGGCAGGCTGTATGGCCTCGCCGACTCAGTCGTCCTCCTTCTTCTTCTTTGCCATCGGCATCAGCCTGGCATCAAGATGGAGATATTGGGTACTGCATCAAGATCAAACAAAAAGGGCGAGCGAATGCACTTACTGGTCCATGGCGACGTACTCCCTCTTCCTCTTTAGGAGCATGATGCCTGAAGGTTTCCTGGGCACGAGCCCTGCCGCACTCTCGGTGGTAGACGAGTGCGTGGCACCCGGATCTGCGGCAGCATAGGCCAGGGACGAGGCAGAGGCATCACCCCGGGAAAGCAGCACCGACCTGCCCTTCTTCGGGACTCCCAGCTTCAGCCTCTTTGGAGGGGTGCCCTGGACCTCGTGGTGACCCCAGCGGAGCATGGCGACTCCCTGACTAGGGCCTCGCCGGCATCGTCGTCAAGAGGAAGGACACGGAGGAGATCGGTCTGGCTCTGGGGAGAGGTCTCCCCCACGCCTTCCTAGGTCAGCTCCGAGTGTGCCTTCTTCTCCTCCTCAGCCTAGCCGGAGAACACAGGCACTTGGGAGCCTAGGGGCCGGGAAGGCTCCAGTGGTACGAGCCCTTGCTCGTTGAATACGGGCATGGTGTCGGTGTTCTTCTCCCCGTCGGCGCGGTGATACCATGGGTGATGGGTGTCCGGGGGGCCACCCTGGTCCTTCTCGAGCTAGGAGCGCACGGCCTTGCCCAGCTCCTCGTATGGCAAGTTGTCCAGGCGCAATCGGAGGGCGTCCTCCATGCCCTTGAATCTCCACAGGGGGCGCGAGCGCGCCTAGAGTGGAGCCAGGCGCTACATTAGGAAGTCCTTGATGATCATGTCCCCCGTCAGCCTCTCCGCCTTCAGGTCATCCACAATCCTCTCTAGCAACTGCTCCCCCGGGGATCGGTGAGCTTGTTGTGAGACCACCCTTCCTGGGGCGTCGGAAGCCCAGTCGGAAGCTCTAGCCGAGGGTGGTAGTGCTTGGCGTCCATGAAGATCCACTTGTTCCGAAAGTCCTCCACCTTCTTCCCGTCCTACAAGATCACGTTGCTGCCATTGGCCGCGATGATGGAGGCGCACCCCAACCATTGAGTTCCATTCACCCGAAGGTAGAAGAAGTGGTAGAACAGTGCCACAGAGGGCATTACCCCCACAAATGCCTCATAGTAGAAGGCAAAGATTGATTGGAGGAGGATGGAGTTGGGGTGAATATGGAGGGCATGGAGCTTGTAATGGCGAAGGATGGCGTAAAAAACTAGAGAAGGAGGGAACTAGCCTGGCGAGGATGTTGTGCAGGAAGAAGGGGTAAAAGGTGCCGCCGAAAGTTTCTGACTTGGCAGAGCTGATCCGGAGTGTTGTCTCTCCCCCCTCGTTGCTGCTGCTCGCCATCAACTGGAGTGCGGTGGCGAGGTGCTTCTCGTCGGCAATGGTGGACGCTCTTAGGTTGGCTCAAACCAAGAAGACAGGGGCATAACCGTGTCTAAGGACTTCGTCTTGTCGGTGGCCAATAGTCGCAAGCTTGAGGAAGAGACTCGGCAAATCTAGAGGTTTTCTAAGCAGTGGAGAAGGGGATCTGGAAGAAATCGAAGGAAGGTCAATGAAGGCTCTGCAGCAGGCACCTGCCTTTTTGTCAGCCGGGAACGGTTGCCAACGCAGCATGGGGAAGTGGAGACGCCCACATCCCATCAATCGCCACGTGTCGACCAAGGCCGCAGGCGGTTAGGGCCCGCAGCGCTCCGCATTTGCCCTTTGGCTTCGCCTTGAAGCCAAGTCCGACCTCGCCTTGGGCCCGGGGGCTACTGTCGGTGTACTGGGAATGGGGGTGCCCACACTTGCCTGCCTACGGCCCCTGGCGTGGCTTCATGAACGGCCTAGTACGTCCCAGGTTCAACATCAACAATTCAAGACCCTCGTGAGGGGCCAAGCCTCGCAAGGCAGACGACACCAAGACCTCCACTAGGAGCGGCTTCCTCGGATTGGCTCCCAAGGAGCGGAGATCTCTATGCAAGGTTCACCTCATGAGGTTCGGACGATGTGAGCCATGACAACCAAGTCCAGGCAGGCGCTAGTGGGCGCAGTGTATTAGTTTCCTCTTTGGTGCTAAGGAGGCAAGCGCAGGCGCGGAGTCCCGAGGAATGAGGCAAAGGTTTCCATTCCGGTGCAACAAGACCAAGACTGGAAGGACGGAGGTCATCGTCGTGCCAACCACGGCGTCACAACCATAGGTCTTGTAGGCGAAGACTACTTTTGTCAGGATAACATGTACTAGATGTCTCCCTTCGAATTTGGTCGTTGTGGGATCCCTTCCCGCCTTGCATTTCGGAAGGGGACCAAGGCCACTATAAATTGGACTTAGCCAGCACCATAGGGGGGACTGGTCAATCATATCATCCTCACACCCACCAGCTCATCGAGCACAAGAACACTCCTGCTCCTGAGATTGTTCTCCCACTGTACTAGTTCACCCTCAGCCCCTCGAGGCCAATCCACCACAAAGCAAGAGTAGGGTTTTACACCACAAGGTGGCCCGAACCTGGGTAAACTGTTGTGTCTCTTTTCCATTTTGTTCGTCGGGCTAGGCTATGGAATTAGCAAGTAGGCAGATTGGGGAGGACGAGTTCTTCTCACGCACCCCAGAGATCGAACCTCTCAAGGGTCTGCAGAACCCGACATCTGACATAAACAAGCAGGGGTGCTTGATTCCCCCCTGACTTGTGCATGCACAACAAGCTACCGGCAGAGCAAGATAACAACACCAAGGTCAGATTGGAGCACGATGAACCATTCCTTTTAAAGATCCAAGTGCAGATCAGAGAGACCAAGAAGAACCAGACCAACAAGATATCGCCAAGGGAAAAACCTCCCTTGCAGGGCAGGCGACCGTATCAAGGACGGGGTAACTCCCTAGAAGCAAGCCTTAGGGTCGTCCCAGCAGGCATGCCGGGGCTTGCGAAGGCAGAACCACCTCACCCACTAGCTCACCATGACGCAAGTCATCGATGAGTGCAATGTCAAGCCGCAAGGTGACTAAGTGGTTGTTATTCGCCACATGGCAGCCACTTTCTATAGGAAACACCTCCAAATGACACCCTTCCTGGGATGTGTCAAACAAGCAGGTGCGAAGCTCTCAGAACATCCCGGCAGGGGGCTGCCAGGCAAGTTGCGATGTGACGTTGGACGGTGCATTTAATGCGCTCTATTAGCTTGCAGAGTTAGGTATGATAGCACGGTTTGCTATCGAATTAGTGCATAATGATAGATTTTCCATTGTGGTGACCCCTTTACCTATAAAAGGAGGCCCAAGGCAACCATAGAAAGGGTTGGCTGATTCGGACCCTTGCACGTTCATACGCACATAGCCGTTCTCGCCCCAAGCAAACCCTAAAGGGAAAGCATGCTGCGCTCACCACCATTTTCCACCATCAATCCACGAAAGCAAGAGTAGGGTTTTGCGCCTCGTGGTTGCCCGGACCTGGGTAAAATTGCTTGTGTGATCTCTGTCGTGCTATTTCACGTTCCTCTGCCCTTTGTGCAATGTGCCATCCCTTGTCATGCGCAATGTACATGTTGATGGGAATGTTGTGCAACCTAATCACTAGTACGTATCGGTGCTATACAAATGGTTTTTAACCCCTTTCCGTGATGACATTTTGGACCGTCGCCAAGTGAGGGTGGGCGATAGGGTGTCCTTGCCACATGACCAAGAAACCGTCGGGGATATGGAGAAGTGATCCAGAGGCCTTCCAAAATGTAATCGTGTGCTAGAAGAGTTTGTTGCTTTTAAGGGTGCTTATGAAATTGAATCTTTTTTTGAAAAGTTTGAAGATTTTCATGATTCAGTTTATAGACCTGGAAATCTTGCTATCCTTAAATATTTCTATGCTAATTATAAATACAATTATGATATTGATGTATTTATTGAGAACAACTCCGCTATGCAAGAAAAGATTAATATTTGCAGGAGTCTATGGAAGAAGAAATTGATGAAACTGTGAGCTCATTGGATGAAAAAGATGAGGAGGAGAGCGAAGAAAAAATAGAGGAAGAACGGATTAATTAGTAATGAAATAAAGCATTTTAACATGGCATTTTAGTAAATTAAGCAAACAGCAAGTTTAGACATTTTAGACATGCATGAATGTTGGAAATTATTAATCTACACAAAATTCAAAGCACTTTACATATATAATTCATTTACATAAGATGCATCGTTTGTGAGTTATTACATGCATGAAGACTAGGGTGTTTTCCGTAAAATAGCAGCTCACTGGATAAATAACTAAATCACAGAATTGGAAAAAAACATGACAAGGGCTGAATCTGGAAGAGGATCACGGACGTGGAATAGTATGTTCTGCCCAGTGCGATGGATAGGTGGGGCAGCTCACCAGAGGCCACCCGGGCCGAATGCGGGCTGCGGCCCAAGCGGCGGCCGCAGAGGCCTACACGGGCGTGACGCTGGTCAACAGGCAACGATTGAGCTGCTATTGCTCGATGCAGGGGAGCCACGGGCGGGGTAGCAGGGAGCGGCGGCGGCGAACTTGGCAGGGAGGTGACCTCCGGCGGCACGTGAATGGCAGTGACGTGAGGATCCGGCCCAGCATGGAGGATCTGGTAGGCTCCGGTGACAAACGTAGTAGGCCAGTGGAGGGAGCTGCAAGGCCATGGCGGGGAAATGAATTCAGAGAAGTGACAGAGAGGGACGAAAGAGATAGGAGAACTAGATGGACGGGCAGAGGGAGGCGGATCCGATGGGTGACCTCGGGACGACGGGGACCCATCGGGGAAGGGGCGTGCGGAGTCGCGTTCGAGCAGCAAGTCGGGGAGGCTGCGGGCAAGGAGGTAGATGGAGACTGAGCGCGCGGGAGGACGACACCTGTCAGGACCCCGACTCGATGTCACATCGATCTAGCCTGTAACACCTCATATCACTTTGCGGCCTCACGCACGGTATCCCCACGGGTGTCGCCTTACCTTTGCCGGGGACCGTTTGTGCCTTTTGGCTCACGTATATGATAGTGTCGCTAGCATCCATATGATAAGGAGCCCGGGCTGACATGACTAGTCGTAAACCCAAAGTGACACAGACTTACAGGGACAGGCATCCATGACCCAGCTTCGAACATGTCGGTCATCAGCAAGTGGGTCCGGGCTGTAGCACTGGGCTAGCAGGACTCCGGTACTCAATGCGTGACATTTCCCCGAAGGGACAGACACCGGAACGAACAAGGACACATGCCGACCAGCCTAAGTGTTCCAGAGCAGTAGCAAGCTACCATGGCTCAGCGGTAACACTAGGAGACATTTCCCGGTAAGAGAGGCTACTAAAGATAAACAACTAGATAGTCAGATCCCACACATACCAAGCATTTCAATAACATACACACAGTATGCTCGATATGTGCAAATACAACATGGCATCACAACATGACTCTACGACACAAGTACTTTATTTAAGGCTCAGAGAGCCATACATAACATACACATAGGTACGGGTCACACGACCCAGCATTCAAGTCATACAGTCATACAAACCAGCAGCGGAAGTAGCTTGTCTGAGTACAGACAACTAGTAAAATAAAAAGAGGCTTGGGAAGTCTAGCTATACTACGTGGTCCTTCACAAGCTCAGGATCACCACCTGGGCCTTAGCCTACTCATTGATGTCAACGTCTACCAAGAACCCATCGGAAGGGATTGCAGCGTCTTCTGTAAAAATGTAAATTATAGCAACATGAGTACAAAGGTACTCAGCAAGACTTACATCAGATCCTACATACATGCACATTATCAAGAAGGGTTGGTGGAGTTGTTGCAGCAAGCCAGCTTTGACTCTTGGCTAGGCTATCCTACGAGACTCCAACTTGAAATGGTTTTGCGCACACGAGTCCACTACTCACCACTTCAATACACTACCGAGGATCCACCTCCGTCTTCCTACGGAAGAGCCATCCTTGGCACTCACGCTTATCTTGAGGCTTTTAGTAGTTTCCATTTACTTGTCTATGAACTGTATAGGCAACCAAGTAGTCCTTTACCGCGGACGCGGCTATTCGAATAGATCATGTTAACCCTGCAGGGGTGTACTTCTTCATACATGTTTCCACCACTTAGCGTCTGCACACGACATGTGCTCGGCAGACTTCAAGCGAAAGCCGACGTGGGTGTAGACCACGACCTACCTAAGCACCTAAGTCTCTAGTCCAGGTTTATCGCCTATTCGGGTTCCATCCATGAGGAGACCCGGCCGAGGTTTCGCTCACAGCCCCAAACGATGTGAACAGGGTTCCCGAGATACCTAACGGGTATTCAGTACACCGTGCCATGTACCTACCGCATCACAGCCCACCCCTACGGTCAGCGCTGTCCACGGCCTCTTGTAGGCTACAAACACCAGAAACTACTTGCAACTCCTGGACAGAGAACTAGGGTGGATAAGAAGTCGAGCGGGGTCATATTTCAGGGCCCAATGCATGGTAGTAGCTGTATCTTAAATCACACATACAGATCTCAGTGCTTAAGGTCGGCTTCAATGAAACAACCCACCATGTACTCCTACATGGCCTCTCATCGATACCTTTACCAAATCGTGTTCACCACACCACTCTCATTACCGACATAATCATTTCACTCTAGCCCATCACCCAGATGAACCAGACCTGACACGACTCTAAGCATAGCAGGCATAGCAAGGTAGGAACAACACATACATATGGCTCAAACAACTCCTACACATGCTAGTGGGTTTCATCTAGTTACTGTGGCAATGACAGGTCATGCAGAGGAAGTGGGTTCAACTACCGTAACACACAGCAGTTTGAACGCGTTGTATTAATGCAGTAAAAGAGAGCAGGAGCGAGAACATGGGATTGTATCGATATGATCAAATGGTTGGTTGCTTGCCTGATGGTTCGATGCACTGATACGGTTCTTCGTTAGGGTAATCACGGTACTCCTCGGAGGCAGAACCTGCCGCAAAGAACACCGATACACAACCATCACCAAACAATGTGCAACAATATGATGCATGCATGAAACATGGCAATATGAGTGTGTTGGGCTAATGCAACTAAGACCAGAAGGGTTTGAACCAATTTGAACCAAAGATTCAAATTTCAAACTCATACATGGCCCTTTAAAGTGTTTTACCTTGCTCTGCATTAAACATCAAGTTAACTTGTTTAATCATGCATGAAAATAGTACAGATGGATAGATTGGATTTTTCTGATCATTTTTCATATATAATTTGTCTGATTTGGAGTTACAGATTAAAAGTTATGAATTTTTGAAATTTAAACTATATTCTGGAATTTCCTATATTAGATTAAATCCACAAAATCAATTACTACGTCAGCCTGACGTCAGTGTGACATCAGCAGGTCAACGGGACACGGTCCGGGTCAAACCTGACAGTGGGTCCCGCGTGTCAGTGTGATTAATTAAACTAAAATAAATTTAAACTAATCCTAATTAGTTAACAGGGCTGGGCCCCACCTGTCATTGACTCAGGGGAGTCAACCAGGGCCCACCCGTGGTCAAACCCGGGTCGGCTGCACCGGCGTTTAGCCGCCGGCGAGCCCGACGCGGCGGCAGAAGTGGTTTTTGCCGTTCCGGCAACCAAACGAGCCGCGGAGGCCACCGGAGAGGAGCTGAGGACGAACCGCAGCTCTTGGTGGAGTCCGTTGGGGTTGGGGTGGCCGGAGTTGGCGCCGGCGACGACTTTGGCGGCCACCGGAGTTCGGCCGAAGTCGAACTTGACGCAAGAGGGGTCGGTGAGGTGCGGGGAGTAGCTAGTTATGTGCTACGTGACGTGGTGAGCATGATGGACACCGTGGAGTGGCCGGAAGATGACCGGGAGCACGTCGGCGACGAGCTCCACGGTGGTGGGTGCGGTTGAGCTCCGGGAGGTCGCTACACGGCTCGGGAACGAGAGAGGGAGGGTAGGAGGGGTAGCTAGGCTCACAACGCACCCGTAGAGGCCACCGGCGGGGTCGGGGACGAGCTGAGGCGGCGACGGTGTTGAAGGGGATCTCCGGCGA
>NC_041390.1:369602810-369613361 GCF_002162155.2 Triticum dicoccoides
TACACCGTGCCACGTACCTACCGCATCACAGCCCACCCCTACGGTCAGCGCTGTCCACGGCCTCCAGTAGGCTACAAACACCAGAAACTACTTGCAACTCCTGGACAGAGAACTAGGGTGGATAAGAAGTCGAGCGGGGTCATATTTCAGGGCCCAATGCATGGTAGTAGCTGTATCTTAAATCACACATACAGATCTCAGTGCTTAAGGTCGGCTTCAATGAAACAACCCACCATGTACTCCTACATGGCCTTTCATCGATACCTTAACCAAATCGTGTTCGCCACACCACTCTCATTACCGACATAATCATTTCACTCTATCCCATCACCCAGATGAACCAGACCTGACACGACGCTAAGCATAGCAGGCATAGCAAGGTAGGAACAACACATACATATGGCTCAATCAACTCCTACACATGCTAGTGGGTTTCATCTAGTTACTGTGGCAATGACAATGCGAGGTCGTTGCGGTGGACTCGGGCGTTGCGAGCGCTCGGGGCTTGGCTTGCTCGATGAAGTGGACAGCGGCGGAGCTCCTGGACACGACGAGAGGACGCACGGGCGGCGGGGAGCGCGGCTACGACGTAGGCACGGCGGCGGTAGCGTCGGCCATGGCTGGGGGGCGCGAGGGGGAGGAGCTGGAGAGGAGAGGGGGTGTCTGGGGGGTTCGGGGAAGAGAGGGGGAGCGATCCACGACGTCACCGGGTGAGGGGAGCGGCGAGGCGGCGAGCAGGTGCGTGGCGCGCGCTGCGGTCGCCGTCGGGCACCTGCCTGCCTGCCTGGCCGGCAAGCAGCTCGCTGGAGCGGCGCTGGGCTGGGCCGGCAGGTGGGCCGGGTGCTGGCGCCAGGTAAGTTTTTCTATTTTTTTCTATTTTCTGTTTTTTTTAATACTTTTGCAACTTTGTTGAATTAATAAAAATACCTAGGCAACTCCTAAAATCACCAAACTACTCCTGGTCCATAGTTGGATTATTTCCAACATGAAACATTTTAGTTTGGGAATATTTGAGCATTTAATTATTTTATATAATTTTAAATGCCCAAATTCAAATATTTATGATTTAATTCAAAAACCCTGAGATGGCCTAGGAAAATGTGCATCACTTCTGGCAGAGGTTCTGAACCAAGACAAAAATGATGGGCATTTTAGAAGGGCATTTCAGGTTCATTGAAACAGTTTTTAGTAAACCCTAGTTGGTTTCAGAGGGGGCTGGGGGTTCTGTCATCCCCATTTCAGGTTTCTGATGAAAGAATAAACATGATGCAACACTCTAATGCATGACTAGCTAGGGTGTGACAACTCACCCCCACTCAAAAGAATCTCGTCCCGAGATTTGGGTTCCTCTGGGAAGAAGGCGGGGTACTCGAGTCGAAGACGATCCTCCCTTTCCCAAGTTGCTTCATCCTCAGAATGGTGCGACCATTGAACTTTGAGAAACTTGATATTATGACATCGAGTGGTATGCTCGGCTTGATCGAGGATACGAAGGGGATACTCTCGATACGTGAGATTATCTTGGAGATAAAGCGTTTCGTGGTCCACTCCACGTATAGGATCTGAGAAGCAACGCCTGAGTTGAGAAACGTGGAAGACATCGTGGACTCTGGAGAGATGCGGAGGTAGTTCCAACTGGTAGGCAACTTCTCCTCGTTTAGCGAGAATATGAAAAGGTTCAATGTAACGGGGAGCCAATTTGCCTTTGATACCGAAACAATGGGTTCCCTTCAGAGGAGTAACCCGAAGGTAAGCCTTCTCGTCAACCTCGAAAGTCATAGCCTTATGTTTTCGGTCATACTGACTCTTTTGACGAGATTGGGCTGTTTTCAACTTTTCACGAACGATGCGAACTTGCTCTTCTGCTTCCTGAATCATATCCGGGCCAAAGAATTGTCTTTCCCCGGTTTCTGACCAGTTAAGGGGTGTTCGACACCGTCGTCCATAGAGAACTTCAAAAGGGGCTTTACCCAAGCTAGATTGATAGCTGTTGTTGTAAGCGAATTCGGCAAATGGAAGGCACTTCTCCCAATCCATTCCGAATGAGATAACAGAGGCTCGAAGCATGTCTTCTAGGATCTGGTTGACGCGTTCTACTTGACCACTAGATTAAGGGTGAAAAGCGGTGCTAAAAGAAAGGCGGGTTCCCATAGCATTCTGGAAACTTTCCCAAAATCGAGAGGTGAAAAGACTTCCTCGATCCGAGTAAATTTCCAGAGGAACACCATGGAGAGACACTATTCAGGAGATGTATAAATCTGCCAATTGACTAGCAGTTATACTCTCACGAACAGGTAAGAAATGGGCCACTTTGGAAAGACGATCGACAACGACAAAGATAGCATTATTTCCTCTCTTGGTCCTGGGAAATCCGGTAATGAAATCCATACCAATTTTATCCCATTTCCATTCAGGAATAGCTAAGGGTTGAAGGGTGCCAGCAGGCCGTTGATGCTCTGCTTTTACACGATGGCAGATGTCGCAATTAGCAATATACTGAGCAATTTCTCTCTTCATCCTAGTCCACCAGAACCTATGGCATAGGTCCTGATACATCTTGGTACTACCGGGATGAATGGTGAGAGGAGATTCATGAGCCTCCTTAAGGATCAACTGCCGTAGATGCTGGTTTTTGGGAACCACTAAACGGTTTTCAAAGTACACAACACCATGATCATTTGTGGAAAAACAACTAGCACCTCCGCTAGCAATGTTCTCCTTGATTTTAGATATTCCCTTATCTCGCTTTTGGGCAGCGATGATTTGATCCGTAAGAGTAGGTTTCGCCACCAAGGTGGAAAGAAATCCTTGGGGAACAATGTGAAGGTTAAGCTTCCAAAATTCCTCATGGAGAAGCGGTTGACTTTGTTGTAACATCAGGTTGTTACAATAAGATTTACGACTTAGCGCATCAGCCATGACGTTGGCTTTCCCTGGGGTGTAAGTTATTCCTTAGTAGAAATCTGTGATCAACTCAACCCAACGTCTTTGCCTGAGATTCAAATCCGGTTGGGTGAAGATATACTTCAGACTTTGGTGATCAGTGAATATTTCGGAACGATTACCAAGAAGGTAATGTCGCCAGGTTTTAAGTGCATAGACTACGGCTGCAAGCTCTAGATCATGAGTAGGATAATTCTCCTCATGTGGGTGCAATTGCCATGAAGCGTAAGCAATTACGTGTCGATCTTGCATGAGAATGCAACCTAATCCTTGTCGCGAGGCGTCGCAGTAGATAACAAAGTCCTTAGAGAAATCTGGCGGTACCAATACGGGAGCAGATGTCAGGCGTCTTTTTAGTTCCTGAAAGCTGTGCTCACATTGTGGAGTCCACTCGAACTTTTTATCTTTCTTGAGGAGTTCGGTTAGAGGTTTAGCAACTTTGGAGAAGTTCTCGACAAAGCGACGGCAATAGCTCGCTAAGCCCAGAAAACTCCGAACATGCTTGACCGATTCAGGTGGAGTCTAATTAAGGACGGCTTGAACTCGCTCAGGATTAACAGCAATACCTTTACCAGATATTACATGACCCAGATAGGTCACTTTTGAAAACCAGAATTCACATTTAGAAAATTTGGCATAAAGGCAATGCTCTCGAAGTTTCTTCAACACTAGCCTTAGATGTTCGGCATGTTCTTCCTCGCTCTTGGAGTAGATGAGTATATCATCGAGGTAAACCACGACGAATTTATCCAAATACTCCATGAAGATTGAGTTCATTAACCGAGAAAAAGTGGCTGGAGCTATGGTTAAACCGAAGGACATGACGGTGTACTCTTATTGACCATAACGAGTGACAAAGGCCGTTTTAGGAATGTCCCCGTTCCTGATTTTTATTTGATGGTAGCCCAATCTCAAATCCATTTTGGAGAAGACTGAGGATCCAGCGAGCTGATCATATAGGTCGTTGATCCTGGGGAGCGGATATTTGTTCTTGATTGTGACCAAATTGACAGGTCGATAATCTACAACCATCCGGTCCGTACCATCCTTCTTCTTGACGAAGAGGACGGGGCAAGCCCACGGAGATGAACTAGGTCGGATGAAACCCTTTTTCCAGGACTCATCGAGTTGTTTCTTAAGCTCGGCTAGTTCTAGTGGTGCCATCTTATAAGGTCTTCTAGCAATCAGGACGGTTCCTGGAATAAGGTCTATTACGAACTCAACATCCCTGTCAGGTGGAACACCTGGCAATTCCTCTGGGAAGACATCCGGAAAGTCACGGACTACGGGAACATCCTCAAGGTCTGGCAAAGGGCTGGCGTTAAGAGAATATAACTGTCGCTTGGCTATTCGGGTCAAGACATTGACTATCTTCCCCGAGGGATGGGTGAGTTGAACAGTCCTAGAGAAGCAATCAATTTGGGCATGATGAGCTGACATCCAGTCCATACCCAAGATGATATTAATATCCGAAGATTTAAGGGCTATCAAAGATGCGAGAAAAACAAGTCTGTCGACTTGGATTTCGTTTCCATGGCTTACTCTAGAAGTTTGCCATTTGGATCCCGGAGTTTGAATTACCATAGAGGTGGGCATGTCACAGAATGCGGTGTTATGCAAGCGAGCATAGTTCTCGGATATGAATGAATGAGATGCTCCTGTATCGAAAAGAACAGATGCCGGGTGGCAATTAACAAGGAGCGTACCGAGAACGACGTTGGGATCCTCTTGAGCTTCTTCGGCAGAGATACAGTTGACATGGCCACGTGTAGCGGTGGCCGGCTTGGCATGGAACACTTTTCCTGTCGGCTTACCACGGCCAACAACTTTAGCAGATTGGTTGGGGTTGGTCTGGGGACACTCGCGCATATAGTGGCCAGATTCCCCACACTTAAAGCAAGTCACAGAACTGGTACGTGGAGGAGCATTGTTGGTTGGACCACCATAGGGCTTGGCTGGTGCAGACTGTTGAACGGGGCGAGGCGCCTGGAAGGATGGCCTCGGTGTGAACCTGGGTGGCAGGGCAGTGTTGGGCACCCACACGCGGCGCTTCTGGGGACCAGCACCGGATGAGGAACCCACGTCACGGCCATGCTTGCGTGTTGCGTCATAATTAGTCTGACCAGTCTCAGCACTGATGGCCTTGTTAACAAGCTTCTGAAAAGATGTGCACTCATGCAGACGGAGGTCGCGGCGAAGCTTAGGACTAAGTCCCTTACGGAACCTTGCTTGCTTCTTAGCATCAGTAGAAACTTCCTCAGTTGCATATCGTGCGAGGTTACCAAACTCCCTGCTATAAGCATCCACAGAGAGTCGGCCTTGGGTGAAACTGCAAAATTCCTCACGTTTACGGTCCATGAGACCCTCCGGAATGTGATGTTCACGGAAAGCCTCGCTGAATTCAGCCCAAGTAGTGACATGGCCCGCTGGGAGCATAGCTCCATAATTCTCCCACCAGAGACTGGCGGGGCCTTCAAGATGATATGCAGCAAAGGTGACCTTGTCAGCCTCGGCTACTAGCGCGGAGCGCAGTTTGTGAGAAATACTGCGAAGCCAGTCATCAGCGTCGAGAGGCTCGACGGAGTGGTGGAACGTGGGTGGATGTAACTTGATGAAATCACTGAGTGACA
Organism: Triticum dicoccoides; assembly: GCF_002162155.2. Classification (NCBI taxonomy): domain Eukaryota; kingdom Viridiplantae; phylum Streptophyta; class Magnoliopsida; order Poales; family Poaceae; genus Triticum; species Triticum dicoccoides. The sequence goes on from NC_041390.1 coordinate 369,608,384, forward strand.
CCACGTTAGTCCTCTGATGGTGTGTTGTGTTCTGTTCAATACGCTCCAACAAACGGTTGGTCTCCCGCTTGTTTCTTTCGGCTTCCATCATAACCTCGGCTAGGGAAGGAGGATGAGGCAGATTTGCATTCCTGACTTCACTGCCTTCGGCCTGCTCTTGAGGAGCAGGGTTATTGCGTGTGTTGACCATCCTAGGTAAACAAGACAATGATTTAGTCAGAATGATAAGATTCCGACACAGGATATAGAATGTAAGGAATAACTCGGAATGCAAGATGATCATCCGTATGACATGGTAGATACAGAAACTGCTTCTTTATTCCATCGTCATACACACCATACAAGGTTTAGTACAAGACCAAACAAGGTACTATTACGGTGAAAAGAGGATTACATCTCATCGGAGGCATCCCAAGCTCCTATACAATATTTTTCTACACCTCCGGAAGGCGGTACAAACTAGGTCATATCCCACGAGTCACGCAGGACGACAGACGACACAGCTAGTACGAACTAGTGATACTACCACTAACTCAGACCAATCCGTAGTAGTCCTCGTAGAAGTCACCTCCATAGCCTGGAAGCTCAACATGATCATCCGGGAACAGACGATCCCGCGGAGCTTGAGGACCATAGGGGCTAGGATGAGGTCTTGGACCAACAGACGGTGGCCTGCGGGGACCACGAGGTGGGGTGATGCCTCCTACATCACGCCAACCCATCACGTCTGGCAGAGCAGATCTCACAGGATAGAGATCGCGCATATCCGAATATCCAGCTTGCACCACCGGTGCAAACCGAGTCAACATGGCCCAATGGTCAGCACGGGTATTGAAGAGCTCTAGACTCAAGGCCCGATTTTCACGGTCCTTATCCTCGAGCATCTCAGCAGTGGTGCGAGTCCGTGAATCCTCCTGAGTGGGGTCAGCATAGATAGCCTGGAGATACCCTTGTGCTCCCGGAAGTGATCCTGGCATATACCGGAAATCAGTGTCCCGAAATAGGCCAGACCTGACTTGCATGATGGTCATCATAGAGTAGGCGGCGTCCTGCACAACCATCTCAATAGTAACCCCGAGTCCATAGGAGCAGTGAAGGGGCTCGGTGGATCCAGGATAAGATGGAAATATCCTGACAGTGCAGAGATACTGGCTTTGATTAAAGTCTCGAAATTGCTCTTCGGCCGTGTACTCGGGATACCAACGGTATCCAGCCTCAGTCATTACCCTGACCAACATGGCGGTATGGCCGGGTACATCTAGGCATCGAGTCAGGCGAACCACTTGATTGAGGTCGCGAGTGGCCATCTGAAAGCACAACCATAATGCAAAGGCATTAGAATTTCTAGCAAAATTTCGGCAGCATAACAGCTGTAAATGCTCAAGAAGGATTTTGAGACATTTGACAAAGGATTTCATACACACTCAACATCATCATATCAAAGTTCTGAGTCCATCCTAACAACATAATGTGGTAGTAGAACTGAACTAGGCTTGTATCCATCAAACCTATAAGGTACTACTGATTAGTAACACGTGATCCTGATAGAGAGAATAGATCCTAATTCCTTAACCCCCGGTGGAAGAATAGACTGACCCAGATCAGAATGTCATAAGATAAAGGAGTAAAAAGAGCCTTACGTTCCAACCCACAAACAATTCCCCTACATATAACTAAAGAATTTCTAGACTCAACATCGACCAGTTTGGCTTGGAGAACCTACAGGCAGTCCGGCTCTGATACCAACGCTGTCAAGACACCGACTCGATGTCACATCGATCTAGCCTGTAACACCTCATATCACTTTGCGGCCTCACGCACGGTATCCCCACGGGTGTCGCCTTACCTTTGCCCGGGACCGTTTGCGCCTTTTGGCTCACGTATATGATAGTGTCGCTAGCATCCATATGATAAGGAGCCCGGGCTGACATGACTAGTCGTAAACCCAAAGTGGCACAGACTTACAGGGACAGGCATCCATGACACAGCTTCGAACGTGTCGGTCATCAGCAAGTGGGTCCAGCCTGTAGCACTGGGCTAGCAGGACTCCGGTACTCAATGCGTGACATTTCCCCGAAGGGACAGACACCGGAATGAAGAAGGACACATGCCGGCCAGCCTAAGTGTTACAGAGCAGTAGCAAGCTACCATGGCTCAGCGGTAACACTAGGAGACATTTCCCGGTAAGAGAGGCTACTAAAGATAAACAACTAGATAGTCAGATCCCACACATACCAAGCATTTCAATAACATACACACAGTATGCTCGATATGTGCAAATACAACATGGCCTCACAACATGACTCTACGACACAAGTACTTTATTTAAGGCTCAGAGAGCCATACATAACATACACATAGGTACGGGTCACACGACCCAGCATTCAAGTCATACAGTCATACAAACCAGCAGCGGAAGTAGCTTGTCTGAGTATAGACAACTAGTAAAATAAAAAGAGGCTTGGGAAGCCTAGCTATACTACGTGGTCCTTCACAAGCTCAGGATCACCACCTGGGCCTTAGCCTACTCATTGATGTCAACGTCTACGAAGAACCCATCGGAAGGGGTTGCAGCGTCTTCTGTAAAAATGTAAATTATAGCAACATGAGTACAAAGGTACTCAGCAAGACTTACATCAGATCCTACGTACATGCACATTATCAAGAAGGGTTGGTGGAGTTGTTGCAGCAAGCCAGCTTTGACTCTTGGCTAGGCTATCCTACGAGACTCCAACTTGAAATGGTTTTGCGCACACGAGTCCACTACTCACCACTTCAATACACTACCGAGGATCCACCTCCGTCTTCCTACGGAAGAGCCATCCTCGGCACTCACGCTTATCTTGAGGCTTTTAGTAGTTTCCATTTACTTGTCTATGAACTGTATAGGCAACCAAGTAGTCCTTTACCGCGGACGCGGCTATTCGAATAGATCATGTTAACCCTGCAGGGGTGTACTTCTTCATACATGTTTCCACCACTTAGCGTCTGCACACGACATGTGCTCGGCAGACTTCAAGCGAAAGCCGACATGGGTGTAGACCACGACCTACCTAAGCACCTAAGTCTCTAGTCCAGGTTTATCGCCTATTCGGGTTCCATCCATGAGGAGACCCGGCCGAGGTTTCGCTCACAGCCCCAAACGATGTGAACAGGGTTCCCGAGATACCTAACGGGTATTCGATACACCATGCCACGTACCTACCGCATCACAGCCCACCCCTACGGTCAGCGCTGTCCACGGCCTCCAGTAGGCTACAAACACCAGAAACTACTTGCAACTCCTGGACAGAGAACTAGGGTGGATAAGAAGTCGAGCGGGGTCATATTTCAGGGCCCAATGCATGGTAGTAGCTGTATCTTAAATCACACATACAGATCTCAGTGCTTAAGGTCGGCTTCAATGAAACAACCCACCATGTACTCCTACATGGCCTCTCATCGATACCTTTACCAAATCGTGTTCACCACACCACTCTCATTACCGACATAATCATTTCACTCTAGCCCATCACCCAGATGAACCAGACCTGACACGACTCTAAGCATAGCAGGCATAGCAAGGTAGGAACAACACATACATATGGCTCAAACAACTCCTACACATGCTAGTGGGTTTCATCTAGTTACTGTGGCAATGACAGGTCATGCAGAGGAAGTGGGTTCAACTACCGTAACACACAGCAGTTTGAACGCGTTGTCTTAATGCAGTAAAAGAGAGCAGGAGCGAGAACATGGGATTGTATCGATATGATCAAATGGTTGGTTGCTTGCCTGATGGTTCGATGCACTGATACGGTTCTTCGTTAGGGTAATCACGGTACTCCTCGGAGGCAGAACCTGCCACAAAGAACACCGATACACAACCATCACCAAACAATGTGCAACAATATGATGCATGCATGAAACATGGCAATATGAGTGTGTTGGGCTAATGCAACTAAGACCAGAAGGGTTTGAACCAATTTGAACCAAAGATTCAAATTTCAAACTCATACATGGCCCTTTAAAGTGTTTTACCTTGTTCTGCATTAAACATCAAGTTAACTTGTTTAATCATGCATGAAAATAGTACAGATGGATAGATTGGATTTTTCTGATCATTTTTCATATATAATTTGTCTGATTTGGAGTTACAGATTAAAAGATATGAATTTTTGAAATTTAAACTATATTCTGGAATTTCCTATATTAGATTAAACTATATTCTAGAATTTCCTATATTAGATTAACAGGGCTAGGCCCCACCTGTCATTGACTCAGGGGAGTCAACCAGGGCCCACCCGTGGTCAAACCCGGGTCGGCTGCACCGGTGTTTAGCCGCCGGCGAGCCCGACGCGGCGGCGGAAGTGGTTTTTGCCGTTCCGGCAACCAAACGAGCCGCGGAGGCCACCGGAGAGGAGCTGAGGACGAACCGCAGCTCTTGGTGGAGTCCGTTGGGGTCGGGGTGGCCGGAGTTGGTGCCGACGACGACTTTGGCGGCCACCGGAGTTCGTCCGAAGTAGAACTTGACGCAAGAGGGGTCGGTGAGGTGCGGGGAGTAGCTAGTTAGGTGCTACGTGACGCGGTGAGCATGATGGACACCGTGGAGTGGCCGGAAGATGACCGGGAGCACGTCGGTGATGAGCTCCACGGTGGTGGGTGCGGTTGAGCTCCGGGAGGTCGCTACACGGCTCGGGAACGAGAGAGGGAGGGTAGGAGGGGTAGCTAGGCTCACAGCGCACCCGTAGAGGCCACCGGCGGGGTCGGGGACGAGCTGAGGCGGCGACGGTGTTGAAGGGGATCTCCGGCGACGGCGGTTCGGGCGAGGTCGTTGCGGTGGACTCGGGCGTTGCGAGCGCTCGGGGCTCGGCTTGCTCGATGAAGTGGACAGCGGCGGAGCTCCTGGACACGATGAGAGGACACACGGGCGGCGGGGAGCGCGGCTACGACGTAGGCACGGCGGCGGTAGCATCGGCCATGGCTGGGGGGCGCGAGG
>NC_041390.1:369613585-369667561 GCF_002162155.2 Triticum dicoccoides
CTTGCTCGATGAAGTGGAGAGTGGCGAAGCTCCTGGACACGACGAGATGACGCACGGGCGGCGGGGAGCGCGGCTACGACGTAGGCACGGCGGCGGTAGCATCGGCCATGGCTGGGGGGCGCGAGGGGGAGGAGCTGGAGAGGAGAGGGGGTGTCTGGGGGGTTCGGGGAAGAGAGGGGGAGCGATCCACGACGTCACCGGGCGAGGGGAGCGGCGAGGCGGCGAGCAGGTGCGTGGCGCGCGCTGCGGTCGCCGTCGGGCACCTGCCTGCCTGCCTGGCCGGCAAGCAGCTCGCTGGAGCGGCGCTGGGCTGGGCCGGCAGGTGGGCCGGGTGCTAGCTCCAGGTAAGTTTTTCTATTTTTTTCTGTTTTCTGTTTTTTTTAATACTTCTGCAACTTTGTTGAATTAATAAAAATACCTAGGCAACTCCTAAAATCACCAAACTACTCCTGGTCCATAGTTGGATTATTTCCAACATGAAACATTTTAGTTTGGAGATATTTGAGCATTTAATTATTTTATATAATTTTAAATGCCCAAATTCAAATATTTATGATTTAATTCAAAAACCCTGAGATGGCCTAGGAAAATGTGCATCACTTCTGGTAGAGGTTCTGAACCAAGACAAAAATGATGGGCATTTTAGGAGGGCATTTCAGGTTCATTGAAAAAGTTTTTAGTAAACCCTAGTTGGTTTCAGAGGGGGCTGGTGGTTCTGTCATCCCCATTTCAGGTTTCTGATGAAAGAATAAACATGATGCAACACTCTAATGCATGACTAGCTAGGGTGTGACAGCATCGTGTTTTGTTGTTTGAAGCAGGCGAGAGAGCGGGCTCCGCGGTGCTCCGGCGAGGTACCTGACGGGACGACGGGGTCTTCCATGGCGGATCCCTGCAGTGAGAGACGAGAGGGTGTTTGGAGTGGGAAGAGAAACGGGGGAAAGGAGAAGGACGAGAAGGAAACAGAGGAGGGACGCGGCAGTCCTGCTGGTCTGAGGAGGAGCTCGCCTCCTTCGGTCGACGAGGAGAGCGGGGAGGCTCATGCGCGAGGGTACAAGAGCGGTGGTTGGTAGGGCACGGAAGGCGAGGAAGATCAGGGGTGGCTGGCAGGTGGATGGATGCATCGAGAGGTGGATGGATCCGAGGGGGATTCGATTGAGTGGCGGCAGCGACGAGTGGATGGGACAAGGTCCCTGGTTTTTTGGTAGGGGATATTTGGTCCCTCCGATTAAATCGGTCGGTCCCAGATAAATAGGCTAGGGAGACCAAACAAACAAAACAGAGATATCTTAAGGATGTTGGGGGATGATCTGGATGCAAGTGATGAGTGAGCGGTTCGGGTTCGGGGCAGTTTCGGACGCGCACGCGAGGGGTTAGTGCACTGTCCAGAGTGGTATTAGGTGAACAGGGTCAAGTGTGTGGTTGGCTGAGAAGAGAGAGGAGGAAAGTAACCCGGCAACCATTTCCGGAGACCGAAAACGTCCAACGTTAGACCGGCTATAATGCCGCTATAGTTAACCGTCGGGGCGTCAAATGGACTCCGAATGCGATGAAACTGGGCAGGCGACCTACTAACAACATAACAAGACCGCACGCCAACTTTCATCCCATTCCGAGAACATTTTCTGGCCACGTATACAATAATATTTTGGACATGCTGCGGGCACGTGCGAGTGTGTCTGGGATCATAATGGACAACAGAAGGAACTGGGGATGACTGGACATATGCATGTTTCGAAAACATGCAGATGCAAAGCAGATGATGACTTGCAAGATGCAACACGCAAGGAAATACAAGGCAGCAACAGCGAATAACTGGAAGACAACTGGCGCATCGGTCTCGGGGCGTTACACGGGGGCTCCATGGCACGTCCTTGTGGAAGAACTTAGCTCCACGCTAGTGAGAAAACTAAACTAGGTGTCGGACGCGGCTGTTCTTTTGCTTTCTTTCTGTAGCTGGTTTGCAACTTCTCAATGGAATTTGGAGTTTTCGCATTTTGTTCACCGGAGTTGGATTTTTTCTCCTCTTGCTTCACTCGTCTCTCAGTCTTGGCCCGGGAAGAGCGACAGTTGCCCGTCGCTCCTCCTCACGCATCCCGCACGTGGGGGCTAGGCAGGTGTGCATGTTTGGGTCCACCCACACGCAAGCACACCTCGCTGAAACCTCATTGCCCCAGTGAGATGTCTCTGTCGTATCTATAATTTTTGATTGTTTCATGCCAATATTATACAAGTTTTGCATACTTTTGGCAACTTTTTATATGACTTGTTGGACTAATCTATTGATCCAGTGCCCAGTGCCAGTTCCAATTTTTTGCATGGTTTTTGTATCGCAGAGTATCTATATCAAACGAAGTCCAAATGCAATAAAATTTTATGGAGAATTATTTTGGAATATATGTGATTTTTGGGAGTTGGAATCACCACAAACGGAGGCCCACACAACACACAAGACACCAGGGCACACCTGAGGAGCCAGGCGTGCCGTGGTGGGTTGTGCTCACCTCTTACGTTGGTTGGGGCTATACTTAGGGCGCAAGGAAGCTTATATGCAGAAAGAACCGTGTTAATCGGAGTTACGGATCTTCGGGAATATAAGAAACGGTTTTCAGCCAGATCTGGGGAACGCGAAACAGAAGAGAACAAAGTGGGAGATCCAATCTCGGAGGGGCTACCTCCCCTACGCCACCATGGAGACCTTGGACCAGAGGGGGATCCCTCCTCCAATCTAGGAGGGAGGCCAAGGAAGAATAAGAAGGAGGGGGGCTCTCTCCCCCTAGCTTCCGGTGGCACCGGAGTGCCGTCGGGGCAATGATCGGGACGGTGATCTACATCAACAATCTAGCTACCGTCAACACCAACTTTCTCCCCCTTTATGCAGTGGTGTAACACCTCTTCTCCCCACTGTAATCTCTACATAAACATGGTGCTCAACTCCATATATTAGTTCCCAATGATCTATGGTTATCCTTTGATGTTTGAATAGATCCGTTTTGTCCTATGGGTTAATCGTGATCTTGGTTCATATGATTGTATATTTTATTTATGGTGTTGTCCTACGGTGCCCTCCATTCTCGCACAAACATGAGGGGCCCCTGTTATAGGGTGTTGCAATATGTTCATGGTTCTCTTACGGTGGGTTGCGAGAGTGACACAAACTTAAACCCGGGTAGGTGGGGTATGACGTATGGGAATAAAGAGGACTTGATACTTAATGCTATGGTTGGGTGTCACGACCTTAATGATCTTTAGTAGTTGCAGATTCTTGCTAGAGTTCCAATCATAAGTGCATATGTTCCAAGTAGATAAAGTATGTTAGCTCATGCCTCTCACTCATGTAAAATTGCAAGAATGATTACCGGTACTTGTTATCGATTGCCTAGGGACAAATAACTTTCTTGTTGACACAAACCCTTTTACTAAACACATATTTTTTATTATCTTGCAAAGTACTTCTAGTTTTATTCTTACAAAGTAGTTCTAGCATCACACCTACAAAATAGTTTTATACTTTTTCCGATAAAGCAAATTTCAAGTGTGCATAGAGTCGTATTGGTGGTCAATAGAAATTGAGGGAATATTTGTTGTTCTTTTAGATCCTCGTTGGTCTCGACACTCTTATTTATCGAAAAAGGCTACAAACGATCCACTATACTTGTGGGTTATCAAGACCTTTTTCGGGCGCCATTGTTGGGGAGCAATAGCGTGGGGTGAATATTCTCCTGTGTGCTTGTTTACTTTATCACTAAGTAGTTTTTATTTCCTTTTCTAAGTTGTTATCTATCTTTAGTTAGGGATAATCAAAAAAATTAGTGGTACTTGCTACTCATGGAGATGGGGAACCTCCTAAAACCCTCGATGCTCATTTTGTGAAAAATATTATGCACTACTTTGGTAATCCTGGGAAAACCCCATTTAACTTGATAATGGGACTAACGTTGGATCAACACAAATACTTTAGGGATTATCGCTTGACTCAAAAGTGAAAATTTTTATGGGATCAAATTGAAATGTTGGAATGGTATGCTTGGAATCTATGCTTGAGATATGATTATGCTTGTTGCTCTAAGATTGAGGTTCCACACCTTCCCTATTCATGTGAATTTAATGATAATGAAACCTTGGCTTCTTATGCTAGAGGTATATATGACTATTATGATGTGGAACGAATAGAATAGTTTGTTGCTTTTAAGGGTGCTTATGAAATTGAATCTTTGTTTGAAAAGTTTGAAGATTTTCATGATTCAGTTTATAGACCTGGAAATCTTGCTATCCTTAAATATTTCTATGCTAATTATAAATACAATTATGATATTGATGTATTTATTGAGAATAACTCCGCTATCCAAGAAAAGATTAATATTTGCAGGAGTCTATGGAAGAAGAAATTGATGAAACTGTGAGCTCATTGGATGAAAAAGATGAGGAGGAGAGCGAAGAACAAATAGAGGAAGAACAGATTAGCTACCTGTGCCCACCTTCTAATGAGAGTAACCCTCCAACTCATACATTATTTAATGTCCCTTGATGCTTACCGAAGGATGAATGCTATGATAATTGCTATGATCCCGTTGATTCATTTGAAATATCCCTTTTTGATGAACTCGATGCTTGTTATGCTTGTGGCCAAGATGCCAATATGAATTAAGTACTATGGAGATGAACTTTCTATAGTTCCTTATTTTAAGAATGACATTGATGCTATTGCACCCACACATGATAGTCCTATTATCTTTCTGAATTCTCCCAACTACACCATATCAGAGAAGTTTGCTCTTGTTAAGGATTATATTGATGGGTTGCATTCTACCATTAAACATGATGATTTTGATGAGTATAATATGCATGTGTTTGCTGCTCCTACTTGCAATTATTATGAGATAGGAACTATATCTCCACCTCTCTATGTTTCCACCATGATAGAACTGCAAGAAACTGCTTATGCTATGTATTGGCCTTTACTTGATGTGCATGAATTGTTCTTGTATGACATGCTGATGCATACGAAGAGAGTTAGACTTCGTCATTGCATGCTATATGTTGCTTTGTGCTCACTACTAAATGCCAAATCATTTTTAATTAAAATTGGCTTTGATATACCTTGGGATCCGGGTGGATTCATTACTTGAGCACTTTATGCCTAGCTTAATGGCTTTAAAGAAAGTGCTGCCAGTGAGACAACCTAGAAGTTTTAGAGAGTCATTCATTTCTGTTGAGTGCTTTTATAATGTTTAAAAACAAAAAAATATAGAGGGGAACCTAAAAACCTTTTCACAAAAGAGAAGCGATTGGAAGTTATGCATTGGAGAAGTGATGGTCGACCTTGAAAACTTGTGTTCATGCTCATGGGAACAATGTAGAATTTTTCATGAAGATCCTTGCAAAAATAATTATCCCCTTGTACAATTCCATTTTATTATAAAAATAATGTTCCAAGATTTGCCTTTAGGATGTTTAGATTGCTTGTTTGTTTGTGCGGTGCAAAACAAAAACTTTGGCTGTAATGCTTGATTTTACATTTTTTTACTGGAACGTCAAATGGTTCTGAAACTTTTTGCACTGTCTTTATATACAAATTGTTTATTGTTCTTAATTTTTCAGAATTTTTGGAGTACTAGAGGTATGGTGAATGTTTAGATTACTATAGACTGTCCTCTTTAAGACATATTCTGTTTTTGATGCATTGTTTAGCTCGTTTTGATGAAACTATCGATTTTTATCGGTAGTATAAGCTATGGAAAATTTATATTCTAGTAGCTACAATGCAAAAACAAAATATGAATTGGTTTGAAATAGTACTTAGAGTAGTGATTTGCTTTATTATACTAACGAATATTACCGAGTTTTCTGTTGAGTTTTGTGTGGATGAAGTGATCAAAGAGGAGTAGGAGGTATCGATATGAGGAGAAGGAGGAGATGCAAGAGCTCAAGCTTGGGGATGCCCAAGGCACCCCAAGTAAATATTCAAGGAGACTCAAGCATCTAAGTTTGGGGATGCCCCTCAAGGCATCCCATCTTTCTTCAACATGTATCGATATGTTTTCGGTTTCGTTTCATTCACATGATATGTGCAAATCTTGGAGTGTCTTTTGCTTTGAGTTTTCATTTTTGTTTTAAGAACCATGCTGGTATGAGATATTCCATGGTTGATTTATAGAATGCTCATTGCACTTCACTTATATCTTTTGAGTATGGCTTTATAGAATGCTTCATGTGCTTCACTTATATCATTTGAAGTTTGGATTGCCTGTTTCTCTTCACATAGAAAACCATTATTTGTAGAATGATCTTTTGCTTCACTTATATTTGTTAGAGCATGACCTTTTGTAGGAAGAATTAAACTCTCATGCTTCACTTATATCTATTTAGAGAGTCAAAAGGAATTGGTCAATTGCATGGTTAGTCATAAAATCCTACATAAAACTTATGGATCATTGAATATGATATGTTTGATCCCTTGCAATAGCTTTGCGATATAAAGATGATAATATGTGGTTGATACTAGTAAACGGTTGTGGTTAGTAAGAATAATGGTGTTAAGGTTTGTGATTCCTGAAGCACGCACGTATAGCTCTCGTTATGCTATGATGTTGGAGCATGATTTATTATTGATTTTCTTCCTTATGAGTGGCGATCGGGGACGAGCGATGGTCTCTTCCTACCAATCAATCCCCCTAGGGGCATTCATAGTAGTACTTTGCTTCGAGGGCTAATAAACTTTTGCAATAAGTATATGAGTTCTTTATGAATAATGTGAGTCCATGGATTGTACGCACTCTTACCTTTCTGAAACTTCCTAGCCTATATGGTACCGTGGATTGCCCTTTCTCACATCGAGACGTGGTGCAAACTCAACAGGTGCATCCAAACCCCGTGATATGATACGCTCTATCACACATAACCCTCATTATATCTTCCACAAAACAGCCACCATACCTACCTATTATGGCTTTTCCATGGCCATTCCTAGATATATTGCCATGCAACTTCCACCACTTCCGTTTGATGACTTGATCATTTAGCTGACATAGTAGTTGTGGCTCAGCCACCGTTCATCATTTTTCATACATGTTATGCTAGATCATTTCACATCCTGGTACATTGCCAGAGGCATTCATATAGAGTCATACTATGTCATAGGTATCGAGTTGTAATTTTTATTTCTTTTGAGTTATAAGTAAATAGAAGTGTGATGATCATCACTATTTATTTTTAGAGCAGTGCCCCAGTGAGGAAGGAATGGTGGAGGCTATGATTCCCCCACAAGTCGGGATGAGACTCCGGACAATTAGAAAAAGAGAGAATACAAAGAAAAAAAGGAAAAAAGGAAAAAAAAGAAAAAAGGAAAAAAGAATGAAAAAAGTAAAAAATAGAGAGAAGGCGCATTGTTAGTATCCTTTACCACACTTGTGCTTCAAAGTAGCACCATGTTTTTCATATGGAGGGTCTCCTATGTTGTCACTTTCATATACTACTTGGAATTTTTCATTATAGGATTAGATGCACACCCACTTAGTTTTCATATTGAGCTTTCGTACACTTATAGCTCTTAGTGCATTCGTTGCAAGGCAATCCCTACTCGCATTGATATCGATTGATGGGCATCTCCATAGCCTGTTGGTTAGTGCATCGATGTGAGACTTCCTTAATTTATCTCTTCTTTATATTTACCCCTATCAACATACTCTATTAAACCCGTAGTGCTATATACATGGCTTGCGCTCATGTATTGCATGAGAGTTGAAAAAGCTGAAGCACGTTAAAAAGTATGAACCAATTGCTCGGCTTGTCATCGGGGTTGTGCATGATAAATACTTTGTGTTAAGAAGATAGAGCATGACAAGACTATATGATTTTGTAGGGATAGCTTCCTTTAGCGTTGATATTTTGAAAGACATGATTGTTTGTTGGGATGCCTGAGTATTGATGTCTTTATGTCAAATTATAGACTATTGCTTTGAATCACTTATGTCTTAATATTCATGCAATGATCGATTAGATATATGATTAAGTTTATTCTAGGTAGCATTCCACATAAAAGATTATCTTTTTTATCATTTACTAGCTCGAGGACAAGTAGGAATTAAGCTTGGGGATGCTGATATGTCTCCATCGTATCAATAATTTTTGATTGTTTCATGCCAATATTATACAAGTTTTACATACTTTTGGCAACTTTTTATATGATTTATTGGACTAACCTATTGATCCAGTGCCTAGTGCTACTTCCTATTTTTTGCATGTTTTTGTATTGTGGAGTATCCATGTCAAACGAAGTCCAAATGCAATAAAATTTTACGGAGAATTATTTTGGAATATATGTGATTTTTCGGAGTTGGAATCACCGCAAACGGAGGCCCACACAGCCCAGAAGACACCAGGGCGCGCCAGAGGAGCTAGGTGTGCCATGGTGGGTTGTGCTGACCTCGTACATCAGTTGGGGCTGTACTTCGGGGCAAGGAAGCTTATATCCAGAAAAAAATAGTGTTCAAATCTCAGCGCAATCAGAGTTACGGATCTCCGGGACTATAAGAAACAATTCTTGGCCAGATCCAGGGAACGTGAAACAGAAGAGGACGGAGTGGGAGATCTATTCTTGGATGCGCTCCCGCCCCTCTGCCGACATGGAGACCATGGACTAGAGGGGGATCCCTCCTCCCATCTTGGGGGGAGGCCAAGGAAGAATAAGAAGGAGAAGAAGGAGGGGGGCTCTCTCCCCCTCGCTTCCGGTGGCGCCAGAGTGCCGCCGGGGCAATGATCGGGACGATGATCTACACCAACAATCTTGCTACCGTCAACACCAACTTTCACCCCCTCTATCCAGTGGTGTAACACCTCTTCTCCCCGTTGTAATCTCTACTTAAACATGGTGCTCAACTCCATATATTATTTCCCAATGATCTATGGTTATCCTATGATGTTTGAGTAGATCTGTTTTGTCGTATGGGTTAATCGTGATATTGGTTGGTTTGGTTGTATATTTTATTTATGGTGCTGTCCTACGGTGCCCTCATGTAAAATTGCAAGAATCATTACCGATACTTGTTATCGATTGCGTAGGGACAAATAACTTTCTTGTTGACACAAACCCTTTTACTAAACACCTAACTTTTATTATCTTGGAAAGTACTTCTACTTTTATTCTTGCAAAGTAGTTCTAGCATCACACCTACAAAATAGATTCATACTTGTTTCCGATAAAGCAAACGTCAAGTGTGCGTAGAGTTGTATCGGTGGTCGATAGAAATTGAGGGATATTTGTTCTACCTTTAGCTCCTCATTGGGTTCGACACTTATTTATCGAAAAAGGCTACAAATGATCCCCTATACTTGTGGGTTATCACCCAGTGCTTCGGCTTTCTTAATCCTCGCAAGACACCCTTGAATGAGCTCGTGGACACGCAAACCATCTTAAGTCCGTGCCCCCTAGCAGCGCGACGCGGTGCTCTGAGCCACAACTAACCCACGCCTGGGGGCTAGCGCAAGGAAGAACAAGGTACCCCGTCAAGATTTCTAATAACTATGCAGCTCTGCGATGTCTACTAAGGCCGACGGCTCCTGAGTCGTCAGGAAGGGAGATTTTCCAGATGCCGAAGGGGTGCCCTCGTGAGGTGGGAAACTATCACAAGCATATCGAGCTAAGTTACCCTAACCGCAGATACTCGGAACATAGATATCATGACATAACATCAAAATAAAAAGCATAGCATAGTGGCATAAGTGCCATGGTTCATTACACGCCCTAGTGGGTCCCACTACTATTTTCAAATGCAGGAGAAAGGAAAGGTTAAACAAAAGTGGCCCGCACGACCGCAGTAGCTCCCGAGGCCAGGCTCCAGCGGCCCCCGGGCTTAGTCCGAGTCTTCCTCCTGCTTCACCGGAGTGCGACGACGAGACGACCCATCGCCTTCCCTGATGCGAGCCCAGGAACATGCCAGTTGGTCGTAGCCGCCGCCGCTGGTGCTCTCGCCGGATGAGGAGCTGCCACAGCTTGATGAAACACGGTCGTCACCAAGGGCAAGCTCACCCTCGTCACCATCGCGGCTGTCCTCCAGGCCAAGCTCATCATCCCCGCTACCGTCTTCGGGGAAGCACCCCGCACGCCGACCGTCCTCCCCGGACACCCTCATGTAGAGGGTCGCGAGGCCATCATACCTGAAATGAAGGGTGCACCTCCCGCTAAGGCCTTGCGCGCGGGAAAACGCCTGCCAACCGCGTGTCAAGGACATGCTGCCCATCGCGGTGACTTCGACCCCAACCCATGAAGCCTTGCTGGAGCAGCCATCAACCTGCAGCCAGAGGCCTTGAAGCCCAGCAACTGGCAGCTCACCCACTAAGAAGCGCGGGAGCGGGAGATAGATGCCGGCGGGCCTCTCCGACCACACGACGAACTCTAAGAGCACATCTGCCAAGTGGAAGCACAGCCGAGGAGGCCGGGCAACCACGGCACGCCTCCCCTCGTCACAGGGGCTACCTCGCCCTTGGCAGCCCCAAACTTTTGAGGAAGCGCCGCCCTGGCCGCCCAAAGTGATGCTGGCCCCCGAAGATGTGAGCCCGCGCCACAAGGAGCTATCGCCAAGGTCGCATCATGCTTGCGGGGGCGGCCACGCCCCCTCTTGGGCGGTGAAAAATCCGGACCCTCCTTGGGGGCCTTCCCCTTCTCAGCTGCGGATAACTTCCTTGGCGGCACCATGAGAACTTCAGCAAGATGGCGAGGCGAAGAGGAAGAAGAAGAAGCAGGCGGCAAGAAGACAGAGATGAGCAAAGGGGGCTCTGCCTCTCCCCTCATTTATAGCCGGACGAAGGCCAACCGCCGGCCTCCATGATCCCATGCAATGATGGTTTTCTCTCTGCATGCAACAGAGTCTCGTCAAGTCGAACGGTTGCCGAGGCCACGCGGGGAAGCGGAGACACCCACGTCCCATCAATCTCCACGCGTCGACCAAGGCCGCGGGCGGTTAGGGACCACGACGCTCCACACTTGCCCTTTGGCTTCGCCTCGAAGCCAAGTTCGAGCGCCTCGGGCCCGAGGGCTACTATCGGCGTTTTGGGGACAGGGGTGCTTAGACTTGCCTGCTTGCAGCCCACGTCGTGGCTTCATCAATGGCCCAGTACGGCCCAGCTTCAACATCAACAACTCAAGACCCTCGCGAGGTGGACGACACCAAGACCTCTACGAGGAGCAGCCTCCTCAGGCTCTCTCCTCAGGAGCAGAGATCTTTATGCAAGCCACGTATCATGAGGTACGGATGACGTGAGCCATGCTGTCCCAAGGCCAGATGGGCGCCAGCGGGCGCAGTGTACCAGTTTCTTCCTTGGTGCTAAGGAGGCATGCACAAGTGCGGACTCCCGTGGAATTAGCCAAAGGTTTCCATTCTGGTGCAACAAGACCAAGACCGCCAGGACGGCAGGATGACGTTCATCGCCGAGCCCACCGCAGCGTCACGGCCAGAGGCTTTTGCAGGCCAAGACTACTTTTGTCAGGATAGCATGTACTAGTTGTCGCCCTTCGAATTTGGCCGTTGTGGGATCCCTTCCCGCCTTCATTTGGGAAGAGGACCAAGGCCACTATAAATAAGGCCTAGCCACCACCATAGAGATGGACCGGATCGGATCCATTCCATCCTCACTCTCACCAGCTCACTTGATCTCAAGAACACTCCTCCTCATGAGGTTGTTCTCCCACTGTACTGGTTCATCCTCATCCCCTTGAGGCCAATCCACCACAAAGTAGGAGTAGGGTTTTACACCACAAGGTGGACCG
Organism: Triticum dicoccoides; assembly: GCF_002162155.2. NCBI lineage: Eukaryota > Viridiplantae > Streptophyta > Magnoliopsida > Poales > Poaceae > Triticum > Triticum dicoccoides. The sequence goes on from NC_041390.1 coordinate 369,625,350, forward strand.
AACCTGGGTAAACTGCTCTGTCACGTTTCCTTCTAGTTCATCGAGCTAGGCCTTGAGATTGACAAGTTGGCAGGCTGAGGAGGTTGTGTTCTTTGCAGGCACCGTAGAGTTTGAACCTCTCAAGGGTCTGCGGAATCCGAAATCCGACAACATACATAATAGAGCCTGTGGGCGAGGCATAAGGAATGACCTTCATCCATTCTCTTTGTTCTGCCGTGGTCAGGCTTTGAGTCTGACTCAACTTCGTACCTTGCAACACAGGCAAGAACCCTTTCTTCGACTGATCCATTCTGACTTTCTTCAAAATCTTATCAAGGTGTGTGCTTTGTGAAAGTACTATCTAGCATCTCGATCTATTTCTATAGATCTTAATCCCAATATGTAAGTAGCTTCAAGTAGGTCTTTCATTGAAAAACTCTTTATGCTTTCTAGAAATTCTATATAATTTCCGACCAATAATATGTCATCCACATATAATATTAGAAATACTATGCTACTTCCTGAGCTTGCATTGGTTCTTCCCTTGAAGAGGAAAGGGTGATGCAGCAAAGTAGAGATAAGTACTTCCCTCAGTTTTGAGAAGCAAGGTATCAATCCAGTAGGAAGTACACACAAGTCTCCAATCTATGCACCTGCACAAACAATCAAACACTTGCACTCAACACGATAAAGGGGTTGTCAATCCCTTCACGGTCACTTGCAAGGATGAGATCTGATAGAGATATTTATAGAAAATTACTAAAACGTAAAACAAAATAAAAGTAAATAAATTCCAGAAAGGTATTTTTTGGTTTTTTGGTTTATACATCTGAAAATATATGATGGAAAATAGACCCAAGGGCCATTGGTTTCACTAGAGGCTTCTCTCTTGAAGGAAAATAATACGGTGGATGAACAAATTACTATCGAGCAATTGATAGAAAAGTGCAAAGTTATGATGATGTCCAAGTAATTATTATGAATATAGGCAACACATCGGTGTCAATTACATCGACTCCTGCCTACATCTACTACTATTACTCCACAAATCGACCACTATCCAGCATACACCTAGAGTATTAAGTTCATAAGAATGGAGTAAGGCCTTAAGTAAGATGACATGATTTAGAGGGATAAACTCAAGCAATATGATGAAAACCCCATCTTTTTACCCTTGATGGAAACAGTATAATACATGCCTCGCTACGCCTACTTTGTCACTCGGTGAGGACACCGCAAGATTGAACCCAAAACTAAGCACCTCTCCCATTGCAAGGAAAACCAATCTAGTTGTTTAGCCAAACCGATAATTCAAAGAGAAATACAAAGATATGAAATCATGCATATAAGATTTCAGTAAAGACTCAAATAATATTCATTGATAATTTGATCATAAATCCACAATTCATCGGATCTCGACAAACACACCGCAAAAGAATATTGGATCGGATAGAACTCCAAGAACATCGAGGAGAACATTGCATTGAAGATCAAAGAGAGAGAACAAGCCATCTAGCTCCTAGCTATGTAATCGTAGGTTTGTGGTAAACTACTCATGCTTCATTGGAAGGGCAATAGAGTTGATGTAGATGCCCTCCGTGATCGAATCCCCCTCGGGCAGGATGCCAGAAAAGGCCCCAAGATGGGATCTCGTGGAAATAGAGGCTTGCGGCGGTGCAAAAGTATTTTGGTGGACACTTCTGGTCGTTTGGGAATATTTGGGAATTTATAGCCTTGGAATTAGGGTTAGGGGACCTCTGAGGGCCCACAAGCCCTCAAGGCGCGCCCCAAAGGCTTGTGGCCTCCTCTGGGATCTTCTAGCCCCCTATCCATGTTTGTTGGGTGTCTTTTGGTCCAAGAAAAATCATCGCGGAAGTTTTATTCTGTTTGGACTGTGTTTGATATTCCTTTTCTGTAAAACTCAAAAACAAGGAAAAAACGGAAACTGACACTCAGCTCTAGGTTAATAAGTTAGTCCCAAAAATAATATAAAAGAGCATATTAATGCATATAAAACATCCAAAACAGATAATATAATAGCATGGAACAATCAAAAATTATAGATAAGTTGGAGATGTATCATACTATTGAGCTCCCACTCTCTTTCTTGTAAGTACAAGCTTCTCTGTAAGTTTGTATAAAACCAAAAGCTTGATTGATCACCTCATAAAAGTGTATATTCCAACTCCGAGATGCTTGTACCAGTCCATAGATGGATTGCTGGACCTTGCATACCTTGTCAGCACCCTTAGGATCGACAAAACCTTCCGGTTGCATCATATAAAACTCTTTATTAAGGAAACCATTAAGGAACACTGTTTGGATGTCCATCTGCCAAATTTCATAGTCGTAATATGCGGCAATTTCTAACATAATTCTAATAGACTTCAACATGCTACCAGTGAGAAAGTCTCATCATAGTCAACCCCTTGAACTTGTTGAAAACCCTTTGTGAAAAGTCGATCTTTATAGATGGTGATATTTCCATTAGCATATGTATTCTTCTTAAAGATCCATTTGTTCTCAATGGTCTGCCGGTCATCGAGCAAGTCCACCAAAGTCCATACTTTGTTTTCATAAATGGACCCTATCTTGGATTTCATGGCCTCAAGCCATTTTTTGAAATCCTAGCTCATCATTGCTTCTTCATAGTTCGTAGGATCGCCGTTATCTAACAACATGACTTCCAAGACAAGGTTACTATACCACTTTGATGCGGAACGACCTTGGTCCACCTACGAAGTTCAGTAGTGACTTGATCCAAAGTTTCATGATCATCATCATTAGCTTATTCTCTAGTTGGTGTAGACATCATGAGAACTGCTTTCTATGATGTGCTACTTTCCAATTCTAGAGAAGGTACGATTACCTCATCAAGTTCTACTTTCCTCCCACTCACTTCTTCTGAGAGAAACTCTGCTACTTGTGAACTGCATTGGGATTTCTCCGAAGAGGAGAGGATGATGCAGTACAGTAGAGATACGTATTTCCCTCAGTTAACAACCAAGGTTATCAATCGAGTAGGAGAACCAAGCAACACCTTGTTAGCAGCACATACATACAAACAACAAATCCTTGCAGCCCAACATGAACAAGGGGTTGTCAATCCCTCGACGGTTACGACTAATATTAAATTGTATGGTGATAGATAGATCAAGAAAAAAAATTAAAGTTAAAAGAAATAAATAAAAGAAAAATGTAGTAAGGTATTTTTGGTTTTAATATATGATAAAAGATAGACCCGAGGGCCATAGTTTTCACTAGAGGCTTCTGTCTTGAAAATAGCATACATTGGGTAAACAAATTACTATTTGGCAATTGATTGAAAAGCAAATAATTATGACGATATCCAAGGCAATGATCATATATAGGCATCATGTCCGAGACGAGTAGACCAAAACGATTCTGCATCCAGTACTATTACTCCACACATCGACCGCTATCCAACATGCATCTAGTGTATTAAGTTCATAGAAAATGGAGTAACGCCTTAAGCAAGATGATATGATGTAGACAAGATAAACTCACGTATGTAAACCCCATCTTTTTACCCTTAATAGCAATGATATACATGTCATGTCCCCATCTATCACAGGGATTGAGCGTCGCAAGATCGAACCCATTACAAATCACCTCTCCCATTTCAAGAAAAATCAATCTAGTTTGCCAGACCAAGTCAGTAGATTGGAGAGAAATACAAAGCTATAGCAATTATGCATAAAAGAGTTCAGAGAAAAATTAAATAATATTCTTGGATAGATCTGATTATAAACTCACAATTCATCGGATCCCAATAAACACACCGCAAAAAGTCATTACATCGAATAGATCTCCAAGAACATTAAGGAGAACATTGTATTGAAGATCAACGATAGAGAAGAAGCCATCTAGCTACACACTATGGACCCATAGATCTGGTGGTGAACAACTCACGCGTCATCGGAAGGGCCACAAGGTTGATGTAGAGCCGCTCGGTGATGGATTGCTCCTCCAACAGAGTACCAAAGTAGGCCTCTACATGGGATCTCGTGGTTCTGGAACTTTTGGCGGTGGAAAAAGTAATTAGGGTATCTCTTTGATGTTGGGGGAATATTTGAGAATTTAGAGAGGTTTAATTAGGGTTGGAAAAGCCACGAGGGCTTGTCGCTCCCTCGTGGCTCTTTTGACCTTCTCCCAAACCTTCTAGGGTTTCGTCTTGTCCAGAAAAAAATCAATCCAAAGTCTTTTCTCCGTTTGGACTTCGTTTGACAATGATTTCCTAAAAAATCCAAAAACATGCAAAAAAATAGCAACTGGCACTAGGCACTAGTTAATAGGTTAGTCCCAAAAAATGATATATTATTGCATATACAACATCCAAAATTGATACTATAATAGCATGGAACAATAAAAAATTATAGATACGTTGGAGACGTATCAAGCATCTCCAAGCTTAATTCCTGCTCATCCTATTGTATGTAAATGATAAAACAGAATTTTTGATGTGGTATGCTACCTATCACATTCATCGTGTAATCTTTTCTTTTGTACGATGGATATTTATACTTGAGTGGTTCAAAGAAATAGTCTATAATTTGACATGAAAACATCAATACTCAAGTATACCAACAAGCAACCGTGTATTTCAAACTATCAACAATAATGAAAGTTATCACTGGCCCATTATGCTCAATCATTGAATTATTCATCAAACACACTCAACATTAGCTACATCCTATGCACAAGTATGAAAATAGTGCTCTCCAGTTGGTGCTTTATAAGAGAAGATGGATACTCAAATAAAAATAAAAAATGCATAAAAGTAAATAGATAGGCCCTTCACAGTGGGAAGCAGATATTTGAAGAGGCGCCAGAGCTCAAGGTTTTAAAATAGAGATAAAATTGTATTTGAGATAGCCATGCTTTTCCTGTCAACGAAAACAACCGAGAATTCCCAATAGCATCCATGGTAGATACATTATAGGCGGTTCCCAAAAAGAAAATAAAGTTTATTTCCTTTCCACCATTCTTTCACAATGCATGGCTAGTCGTATCCTGTCACACCCTGATTTTCATGCCACAACACTTAAGCTAATAAATCATGATAAAATGTGGTTTGACAAAAAAAATTGAGTGTTTTGGACCTTGCCTTAATTGGATTTTGTTTGTTGTTTGCAAGTGCTCTAGAAATCAAATAAATCCTCCAACTCCTATACTCCTTCTCATTGATCCAAAACCTTGCCCAATGATAATTCCATGTGTATAGGACATAAAAAAAATTTCTTGCAAAAATATTTTGGCCAAAAAGAATTTTCTAAAATTAGTTTTCCAAAACCCCTGAATTGAGGTTTGCACTGCAAGTACTTGATTTGGGGTGTGAAAAATCTTTCAAAAGGTATATTTGAATCCTATTAGATATAGGACTCCCATAAACCACAAAAATATAATTTTAAATGTTATTTTCCTATTTTATTTAAAAGCTTTTTCTTAAGGCCAGAAATGGTCTTTAATAGGGAAAAATTATTTTATTGTTTCAAAAATATTTGACAAAAATCATGGAAACTCAATGGACATATATTGTACATATATAACAGTTTCAACACATGGTGATGTTCAAAATATTGGTCAAATCCCTCAAAAACCATTTCTGCCCATTTCAAGGATTTGAAATATTTCTACAGGAAATATTCCCCAACAATTCCAAGAAAATTCTAGCATGTCACATATGACATGTTTGATGATCTTGCCAAGTATCATGTCATGGAGAATAGTATAACCCCATGAAATCTCCCCAAAGCCATTTCTGTCCATTTTGAAGTTTGAGCAACTTTACATTGCCAAACATGTCCAAATGCTCTCAAACTTGGTGCACATGCTCAAATGGTGTAATAATACATCTAGACCAAATGGAACAAGTTGGAGAGAATGTTATATTGATCAAAGTACCCCAAAACCCTTTTTGTCCAGAATCAAATTTGAACAACTCTACATTGCCAAGTGTGTCCTTTTGATCTGAATTTTTGTGGACATGTTCAAATCCTCAAATGATGACACTACACCAAGTGGTCCATCAAGGAGAATAGATTTGCATGACTAAATCTTGGTAAAGCCATTTCTGCTGATTTCTAGGGTTTACAAAAGCTGCATTGGCAACTTTGCCCAAATGAGCTCAAAATTGGTTGAAGGACCTAATTATATGTGCCATTTCACACTGTGGAGTGTCATGCCAAATGGAGTTCATTTGCTTAACCAAAAAAGCATCAAACACCTTCTACCACTTTACCAAAATTCCATTTTTGACCACTTCCACTAATCTCCATGACTCTATGTTTTTACCACAGCTGCCCCAGGTCACCTCCTACCTCCAGTAACTCTCCTCCTTCAACAGCTCAATTATTTTGGGGGTGAAACCCATCTCTTTCTCTCTCTGTTTACCCATGGAAACTCCTCCCCTCTATCTCATTTCTATATGCAGCCCCCCACCTAGCTCCTGACCACTCTAGAGCATCCAAGGAAGCTCCAGGACACAAGTGGACATGCCCATGACCTTTTAAAATGGCCATGCAGGCCATATGCATGCTCTGGAGCACGCTACAGTGCACCCTTGCACTGTAGCTGCCCTCTGCTCGATGCCTCCGACCACCTCGGCCCTCCCCCGCACGCCTGCCGACGCGCCTCGACGTCCGCAGCGCGCTACACCCCTGTCCCCCCTCCTCCTTCTCCCTCCTCCTGCCCCTGCTCGCACGCGCGCTGGCCGCCCGAGTACACCAGTGAGCAAGCTCACACGCGCGGTGCCCCTGGCCCCCCTGCTCTCTCTCTTCTCTCCCCTAGCTCTGGACCGAATCCAGGAACACCCCAGACACACCACGACGAGCTCCCGTGGCCCGTAGCGACGAGCACGAGCTCGCCGGCGCACGAGCCCACGGTGCACCATTGCCCCGCCATAAAAGGCCACCCCCGAGACCTCTCCAGCCTCGGTTCGCCCTCTCTCCCTCTCCTGGACCCCCCGGACAGCGCCATTCTTCCTCCTGTGCCCTCCATCCACCTCCAAGGCCGAAGCCGAGCCGCCGTCCATCGCCTAAATTCAGCCGAGCCCGAGCTCTTCTCCCTCTCCTCTCTCCACCAGTAGGCTCCCGTGAGCAAGGCGGAGCTCCCACGCTCTTTCCCTCCTCCGAGGACGCACCGTAGCGTCGTGCCCAATCTCGCCCGACGCCACCGTCCGCCGGCATCCAAGCCGCCGTCGCCTCGACCATCCTCGGCAGCCGTGGCATACATGAATGGATGCGGCACTCGATGCCGAGCTCATCCATAGCCAGGGCGTCGCCGAAGGTGCTCCGTAGCGCCTGGAGTTACCGTCGGGGCTCTCTGCTCCCTCGGCCAGGAAAGCGCGCGGGAGGAAGAGGAAGACGAAGGCCCTGCAGGCGGGCCCCGCTCGTCAGTAGCCCAGCCACCGGGCCACGCTGGCAAGTGGAGGCGGGTTCGCCCCCTCTCGTGTCCCCGCGGTGAAGACGCACTTCGCGTGGGCGCCTTCGACGTCGCCTCGGTCACCCCGTGCGGCCATTCAGCTGGGCCGGCCCACGGCCTATCTGCCGCCCAGTGCGCAGGATAAGGTTAAAACCTTATTTCCTGTTTCTTTTTCCAGTCAACTTCAAAAATTCATAAACAATTCAAATTAACTCCAAATTTGATGATTCAAATTTCTAGTAGTTTCTAAAATCATTCCCTATCACATGGTGCTACTTGCCCATTTTTACAGAAATATTACTTTCACAAATAATTAGCAAATCCTATTTTTCCATTTCTTTGATAAACTTTAGAAAATCACAGAGAGCCCATTTTTGATCCAAATTCCATGATTCAAAATCCTAGGTGTCTATAAGTTCAAAACTTAGTTCTTGAACATTTTTACTAATACTTTCTGTATCACCTCAAATAATGGTCTATTTCTTCATATTTGTCAACTTTGCAAATTCATAGGAAAATCATTTCAACTCCAAATCCAGTGAGACCAATTCCTAGATGCTTCTAAAATCATCCTTTGTTAAATGGGTGCCTTTTCTCATTTTTCCAAAATATGTTTCTGTACACTTCTTGCAATTCCATAAACCCCTTGTTTCCATCATATCGAAATGTTTAGAAATGTCCATTGACCCACTTCCAATGAAATCACTTTGGTCATTCCTCATATAACCAGAGGTATCCAATAAAAGTCAACTTCATATTTTTAGAGCACATTTATTCTTGCCTTGTTGTGTTGCTTATTATGGTTGTTTTCGATGATAGTTGACGAAGTAGACGAAATGCTCGGAGATGGACCAGAGATATTTGAAGACCTTGAAGACTTTTAAGACCAAGGCAAGCAGCCCTTTGACCATGTCTATGAAACCCTTTTTATGCATGTCATATAGCACTTTTAATGCTTGCATCGAAGTCATGATAAAACGGTGGCCACTTGAGGTGGTGCCTCCGTTGCCTTTCTCGTTGACACTTGCATGATGCATGACCCTACCTTTCTATGAGGGTTATGCCGGTGGAAGTAGATAGGATGCTAAGTAGTTGCTACGCAAAGTAGATCAGGGTTATGCATGGAAAGAAACAAGTGTGGTTTGACATACTTGCAAAACGCCCAGTGGGTGCCACTAATGCCCCTGGGAGATGATGATGAACTAGGTCACTACTTGGTGGAGAGGTAGTGTACCGAGGCTCGATAAAAGTGTTGTTTACAGAGACGGATTAGATTTAAGATTTGTCGACTGTCCCAACCTTACATGCGCAACCACTCTACCCTTGTATGGGAAAGGGCATTATTGATTACCTAGGCCGATACTAGCTTGGAGCCCGCATTACTAGTGACGGGAGAGAGTTGGTGCTCTCTCTCGGGACGGGCTCGTGCCAGATAGGGCGGCCATGACTGTTTTCACAGGGCACCGGATACACCGTTGTGTCCCCTCTCGGATGTTACGATCTCGAGTGAGTCTCGTATGATGTACATCATGAGGATACGGAACAACGAGTGGACTCCTTGTTAGTGTCATCTAGGGAAAGATAGTGATCGGGTGCTTACCCCGGGTACTTGAGGTATCGTGGGTCGTGGATGACACGGAAGTTCCCCGGATCTTGTGGGTAAAGTGTGCAACCTCTGCAGAGTGTAAAACTATTCGAATAGCCGTGTCCACGGTCAAGGACAGTTGGGTGGTGCTGCTTAGACTACGTCCATATGTTTCTGACAAACAACACGGTTTGGTAAATCTGTTGACGTGATTCGTGAGGAAGTCACGATGAGCTTGAGTATGAGTTGTTCACAACTCTATCCCGATGTTGATGTCTGTAACCTCCTGATACTTGTTGCAGACGCATTCATATCCTTGATAAATGTTGATCATACTTGCATGAGAAAAACTAGCTTTCCGCAAAAATGCCAAATTAGCAGTAGTGCCTTGCATAATTATTCTGTTATCACCCTTGGGTTGCTTGCGAGTACATTCAAAGTACTCATTGGCTTGCCACTGGTTATTTTATTGGCCAGGCATGAAAGAACATAATATGAAGAAGAGTACCTCGGTGACGAACATGTGATCTAGGACGCTTCCCAGTCAGAACGCCTGTAGGGTTAAGGCAGATGGCATGGGTCCAAGTTATAGACGAAGATTTCCGCTGCGATGTTATACTCAAGACTTGACCATAATGGTCCTACTTGTGTAATACGGTATGTATGGATGTAAGACTCTTGTTATTCAGCTTTTGTGTGTTCAGTGAGCATTGATCTTTGGGATCACTGTACACGTGCATTCGGTGATCATGACTTATGAGTCGGGGTCCCCACATATCCACGGGTACCTTCCATACAAGCACTTACCAAGGAATTTTCTTTCATTTCAGGACCGGGCATCCCTATTACTTGCCACACTCTCTATCGATGCAACAAACACTAGGTCTGTTGCCCAGACTGTGTATAGTCACGGGAGTAAGATTACAGCGCCAGACCAAGCCAAAGTACAAGAGACCAATATCTTCAATGGACCAATATGCAGATAAAGAGGATCAAGACCAAGCCAAGGAAGTAAGAAGCCACCCGGAGTAAAGCCCCCCTTGCCGGGCAGTCGAGCCTGGCGAGGATGGGGTTACTCCTGGAAGAAAACCCCCATGACGCCCCGGCAAGGCTTGCCAGGACTCGCGGAGGTAAAACCACCTCACCACGATGCATGTCGTGAACCAATGTAGTGTCAAGCCACAAAGTGACTAAGTGGCAGCCATTTGCCACATGGCGGCCTCTTTCTACAGAAGATACCTATAGATGACACCCGTCTTGCGATGTGTCGAGCGAGCAAGCGCGAAACTGGCAAGATAGCCCGGCAAAGCTTGCCGGGCGAGCGCGATGCGATGTCGAGCGGCACATTTAATGCGCTCTACCAGCTTGTAGAGTTAGGTATGATAGCACCATTTGCTATCTTATCAGTGCATAATGACTGATTTGCCACCGTGGTTACCCCTTAGCCTATAAAAGGAGGCCCATGGCAACCTTAGAGAGGATTGGACCTAGGATTAGCTAGTCCACACCTTCAAATTTCATATGCACGTGGCCGTTTTGATCTCAGGTGATCCTACTAGGCAAACGCGCTACGACCACCACCATTTTTCCACCATCAATCCACCAAAGAAGGAGTAGGATTTTACGCCTCGCGGTGGCCCAAACCTGGGTAAAATTGCTTGTGTGATCTCTGTCGTGCTACCCCGCGCTCTTCTACTCTTTGTGCAACTTGACATCCCCCCTACCAAACGAGCAAGGGACCCTTGGTCCCATAGATGGTTGTGGCCATGACTTCTTTGGAGCGCCGGGTAGGGGGGTCACTAGCGCGAACATGAAAGCGTGAGCAGTGCGTCATCTCCATCACCATCTTCATCCTCAACGAGGCCATCGACCATGGCGCCCAAGAAGAGGTCCGGTGCTTTAGCTCACCCGTCCACCTCGAAGGCTCTACCACCCACATCTACTAGCGCTGTAGGGGATGGAGAGGCACACGAGGATGTGGACACCACCGGGGATGTGGTCGGAGCAGGCGGCACCGTCACCACCTCCACCACGGCCGAAGCATGAGTAGGAGACACCAGAGGAGAGTAGCATCAACAACATCCCGACAGCCATGCTCCACGAGGTATGGGTGAAGGGATTTCCCCATCCGCGCGTCTTCCTCCCACCGACGGGCGCAGCCACAACGATGGTGCTCGATTCGGAGCGAATCGCCACCCTCTGGCCGCCCCACCGGGGAGCGACCATAGCGCATGCACCTCCCCCGGCGCGAGTCGACTAGGTCGCTACGCCTAACGGAGCCGCTTCCCCTCAAGTGCCTTCACCGCGCCACCATGCCATCCAAATGGCTGCCTCGCAATGGCAAGGACGTGGTGCGGTCGCTACTGGCAGCGTCAGAAACCGAGCGACGGTGCGGTCCACATCATCATCTCCCATGCCAAGCACAGCCTCGGAGGCCATGGCTCGAGCCCAGCTATTGCTGAGGTTTCTGCCAGTGGACAAGAAGATGGACGAGTGGCGTGCCACCATCTAGAGTCTGCTCGGTTTCGCCGAGGCTGGGGCTCGCATCGAGCTGGCCTGCCACGGCCTCCCCAGGCAACGACGACGGCTCATGCCGCTGGTCGTACGGAGGGAGCCACCCCCATGGTGCAGTCATCGCCACGGCAACCAGCACGAGCGCAGTAGAATCAAGAACCTAACGACGTCTTTATGGCCTTTTCCGACCCTCGAGCACGTCCGGGCCAACGGTGAGCTCCAGAGCAGAGGCGGAGGGGGAGACGCATGTGTCATCATGGAGCGACGCCGGAATGACCCCCGTCTTGCCAATGGGTGCGACGGTCCCAACATTGATGAGCTCGCACTCGAGGTTGGCGGGTGCCTGCCTTTCGAGGTTGGGTGCCCAGGTGAGGGAGTCCTGGATTAGGGGGTATCCGGACAGCCGGACTATATCCTTTGGCCGTTCTGTTGGACTATGAAGATACCAGATTGAAGACTTCGTCCCGTGTCCGTATGGGACTCTCCTTGGCGTGGAAGGGAAGCTTGGCAATACGGATATGTAGATCTCCTTCCTTGTAACCGACTCTCTATAACCCTAGCCCCCTCCGGTGTCTATATAAACCGGAGGGTTTTAGTCCGTAGGACAATATACAATCATACCATAGGCTAGCTTCCAGAGATTAGCCTCTCTGATCTTGTGGTAGATCAACTCTTGTACTACTCATATTATCAAGAACAATCAAGCGGGACGTAGGGTATTACCTCCATCAAGAGGGCCCGAACCTGGGTAATCATTGTGTCCACTGCCTCCTGTTACCATCCGCCTAGACGCACAGTTTCGGACCCCCTACCTGAGATCTGCCGGTTTTGACACCGACTTTGGTGCCTTCATAGAGAGTTCCTTTATGTCATCATCGTTAGGCTGGATGGCTACTTCAATCATCGATGGCGATGCAGTCCAGGGTGAGACTTTTTTCCCCAGATAGATCTTTGTATTCGGCGGCTTTGCACTGCGGGCCAACTCACCTGGCCATCTGGAGCACATCGAGAGCCACGCCCCTAGCCATCAGCTCAGATTTGGAAACTTGAACTGCACAGCTAACATCCATGGAGACTTGATCTTCGACGGATTCGAGCCCTTGCCGAGTGCGCCGCATGGTCACGATGAACATGATTTAGCTCTACCGTCGCACAGTGTTCGGGAGATCGCACCGGCGATCACGCTGACCCTCAATTTGGAGCCAGTTGCGCCATCCATGGACGGGTGGATAGAGACCGCCACGGAGGTCGCACTCTCAGCGGCGATCGAATCGATTATCGACCTTACCCTTCACGAGAGTCATGACGCCAAACTGCCGGATTCTTCCCGGGCCACGGACTCCGAACCGCCTGCGCCCGTGCCTATCGGATCCAACTGGGCGCCGATCATGGAGTTCACATCCGCGGATATCTTTCAGCACTCGCCCTTCGGCGACATACTGAACTCATTAAGGTCTCTCTCCTTGTCAGGAGAGTCCTTGCTGAACTATGACTGGCAAGATTGGGATGCGGATGACGAAGAAATTTGCCACCCACCCACCACCCACTTAGTATCCACTGTCGACGATTTGACCGACATGCTCGACTTCGACTCCGAAGACATCGACAGTATGGACGACGATGCAGGAGACGTACAGGAACCACTGCCCACAGGGCACTGGGTGCCCACTTCATCATATGATGTATACATGGTGGACACACCCAAATAAAACGACGACAAGGAACGGAAGGACGCAGCGAAGGATCGTTCCCTCGAGAAGCAGTCAAAGCGGCGGCGTAAGCGCCGCTCTAAATCCCGCCTCGGCAGAAACATCGATCATATAGACCCAGCGATAGAGCAGTGTGAGCCAGCGGACGACAAACACGGGAGTGAACCATCGCCCGACCATGGCAACACGGAGAATCAAAACCGAACAACCCGACTCCGGCGAAGATAACAGTCTGTATGACATCACACCAGACAGGCACCCGGAGCAACAGAATACCCATCAAATGCTTGTTGCCACCGCGAGGAGTCGGAAAAGCAGAAGCAAAGGCTCAGGGATGCACAAGACACACTCAGAATTAGATGGAGTGAAGTACTCAACACTGCAGCAAAGTACGGCGGTAGTCGCCACACAAAGAGCTACCCGAAGCGAAAGCTGCTACCTGAATTCGATGAGGAGGCCTTAGATCCCCCGCAATCAAAAAACAAAACAACCATCCGGTCGGATAGATGACCTCTTGGCCAACATAGAGCAGTAAACGACGCCGCACACAAGCCAGTACGCGATCCACGTGAGGGCTCGCATCAAAAGGACGGCGCAACCAGATCCATCTACGGGCCAAGCAAGCACGCTCTAGCACGCAATGCAACACAACAAAAATCTGAACACCACGGTACACCCAAATACAGGGGTGCCGCACACCCCCTATGTTTCACCGATGAGGTGCTGGACCATGAATTTCTAGAGGGATTCAAACCCGTAAACATAGAGGCATACGACAGAACGACCGACCCTGGGGTCTGGATTGAGGACTACATCCTCCATATCCACATGGCTCGAGGAGACGATCTTCACGCCACCAAGTACTTACCCCTCAAGCTCAAAGGGGCATCTTGGCACTGGCTTAAAAGCCTCCTCGAAAACTCCATTGGAAGCTGGGAAGAGCTCGGAGACGCTTTTCGGCAAATTTTCAAGGGACCTATGTCCGACCACCGGATGCAGAGGCCGAAAGCTTTGGAACAGGTTTCTCACTAAAAAGAACAGGTTTCTCACTTAGCAGCTTTCAAGCATAGCGTTCGAGACGAATGGCTTGCCAGACACCTCGGCCAAGAAAAGACGAGAACAATGGCAACATTAACAAGCCTCATGACCCGCTTTTGCGCGGGCGAGGATAGATGGTTAGCCCGATGCAGCAACAACGACCCAAGTACATCCGAAGTCAGGGACGGAAACGGGAAGCCACGACGCAGCAAAAACAAGCGCCGGAACAAAGAAGACAGCCCGAAGAGCACGGCGGTAAACCCCAGATTCAGAAGCTCTCGTCCAGGTCAGCAAAAGCTGCCCTCCAAAGGAAACAGACACGAACTGTCCAGCCTAAACAAGATTCTGGACAAAATATGTCAGATCCATAGCACCCCCGATAAACCTGCAAATCATACCCATAGAGAATGTTGGGTCTCAAGCAGTCCGGCAAGCTCAACGCCGAACACAAGGGGCAAGATACACCAAGCGAAGACGAGGACGAGCCTCGCAAGCAAAGCACTGGGGGATAGAAGAAATTCCCACTAGAAATCAAAACAGTAAACGTGTTACACGTGATGAAGGGGAGAAACAAAGCAGCAGTCCTAGAGGCACATGCCCCAGGGCCTATCACCGCGGAGTTCTGCCACTGGTCGTCCAAACCGATCGCCTTTGATCATCGGGATTACTCGGCAAGTATCCGGCATGCAGGATGGGCTACCTTGGTGTTAGACCCGATAATTGACGGATACCACTTCACACGAGTCCTGATGAACGGCGGCAGTAGTTTAAACCTGGTATATCAGGACACAGTCTGCAAGATGGGGATAGAACCAACAAAAATCAGCCATAGGAATACTACCTTTAAAGGAGTAATGCCAGGCCTAGAAGCCCATTGCACGGGCTCCCTGCTACTAGAGGTCATATTCGGCTTTCCCGATAACTTCCGGACCGAAAAGTTAACCTTCCACATCGCTCCGTTCCAAAGTTGCTATCAAGCACTACTCAGACGTGAAGCTTTCGCTCGCTTTAATGCAATACCGCATTACGCTTATCTCATGCTTAAGAAGCCCGGTCCACGTGGCATCATTACAGTAAATGGAAATATTGAGTGCTCCTTGCACGAGGAACACCGTGCGGCTGCGTTGGCAGCCGCACACTAGACGGCCTCACCAACTAGAGCATCTGACAGGATATGGCACAACGGAGACACAGGTGCAGACGTGCAGCAGGGACCCGTTCCAAGGATTCTTTTTAGATTAAGACCCTGCGTAAACCTTTTTTACTATCTCTTGTTGATACACATCCCACGGATTCTCAGTACAATTGAGAAGGATGCTGACGTATTGGCATGTGGACACGTCAGAATATTGCACGTACCTGGACACCAGGGGCTTATTACAAAGGGCACTGTTTAGCCCAGTTTACACCATAAAGACCGAATACCTTAGGGAGTGTTCGGCGTCGCGAGTTTGGCCTTATATGCATCAGCACCGAATCATGTCTTTGGTCAAATGTTGGGTTTGCCCGGCTCCTATGTTTTGCTGCCTTACATTCCGCTCTATCGGTTAAGGCGGCACCAGGAGAACTACTGCGATTGTTTCCTGGTTCATCCGGACGAGCACCTTGGTAAAGAAAGCCGAAAACTGACTGTCATGATATAGCGTGAGACAGGTCAACCACTCGATGACCTAGCGGAATCTTCGGGATTCCTCCGCCTTAATGAAGGGCCGTTTCCCAGCCACGCATGCATGCGTCCCGAATTTGGATGAGCGCGGAGCCACCAGGGGCTATATCGTATCCCCACTGTCAAACTCCTCTGGCTAAGTGAAAGTGTTAAAGCATTATAGTCCGATTGCCTAGTTCGCTGCACTATCAACTCCTTAATGAACCAAGACGTTGGATCAAGTGTGAACATGCGTCTTCTGCGAACACCCCCGCATTATATGCGTGGGGGCTGAAGCTGACAACTGCCATCTTTCAGGTTATATACATATATACATAAACAGGCACACAGGAGGCATCATAGTACTTTCGGGCAAAAGTATAAATACAGCCTTGATAAACTGAATAAAACATTGGTTTTGCAATGGCAATACATGTCACTTAAACATAATATTCTTCGAGCACTGAGCCTCTATCGAACGAGCGCCTTCAAGAACTTCTTCAAAGTAGTGCTCGGCAGCCACTCGGCCTATGGCCGAACCCGGTGCCGCAAAAGTGGTGGCATCCATCTCCACCCAGTATGTTTTGACACGGGCAAGGGCCATCAGCGAGCCTTCTATGCATGCTGACCTCTTTACAGCATCGATGCATGGCACAACACCAAGGAACTGTTGCACGAAGCTAAAGTAGATATTCGGCCTTGGCCCCCCGGCCACAGATGATCCACAATGGACCTCATGGCAAGTCCGAATAATCTATGGAGCTCGGCCCACTCGGCCATTTGCTCATTCAATAGCAGCGGACGGGCTGGAGCATGAAACTGTGACCAAAATAGTTTTTCCACTTCGTGATCTTCCCGATCCTTGAAGTACTCGGCCGCATCAGCAGCACTTGCAGCCAAATCCATGTAGACGTCCACAGAACTCCATAGCCGGTCCAAAGGTGCATACTTCGGATCCCCGAACTTAGTCCGCAACAAGAAGGGCTTCCCAGAAACAATATCCGCAGCTTGATGCAGCTCCTCCTTCGTCGCTCTAATTTTGGAGCGGGCTTCCTTGGCATCCACCCGGGCCTTCTCCAGGTTCGTCGCCTTCGCCCGGTTTTCTTCTTCAAGAAGCTGTTAACGGTCAGCAGCATCTTTTAACTCTACAGCCATCTTGGCAATTTGTTTTGTTCTCGCAATGCGTGGCCTGTTTGGCCCTTAACTCTTCGGCCGCCTTTAAAGCGGCCGCATTGCTACTCCTAGCTTGCTCCTTGGCTCGGGCAAGCTCCGCCCGAAGGATCTCCACGGTGGCAGCTCCATCTGCAGTCACAACATATTAAAGATACCGGCATCATGCTACTCTTATTGTGTGACAATCACCAGAAAAATCACTTACCCTGTGCCTCGTCCAGCCGCTTGTTAACAAGCACGATGTCGGCATCTACCGCATCCAGTTTCCGCCTTTGTTCGGCAAACCCATCAGTCCGGCTAGCCACCGGAGCTTCAACCACCTGCACATAAAGGCGGTCTGGTTATTACCTGGGACTATGATCCTCTGTTTGCCGCTGTTTTCGACGACAACCAGAGTCTCAGGGGCTACTATCTACACAAGGCACATCTAAAAATGTGTGGTACTATCAAAAATGTACATCATTTCACGTACCTCAAAACCCATCAATAGACTCATAAAGGCTTCATGCAACCCGCTTTCAGCGGACAAAATCCTTTCAATCACCGTACCCATCAATGTGCGGTGCTCTTCTGAGATAGCCGCTTGGTCTAGCAGATCCTTCAGTACGTCCGACTGCACACTAGACAGTGCCGGACTCTTTTGACTGCTCTCTTCAAGAGTCGGATACTAAGGACTTCGGGTGGCCATAGGATTGCCTTCAGGCCTTGCCAGATCAGGAGAAACCCTCCACGACGACACCTCGGGGTCGCCCGCCTCATGAGGCGGTATGGCAGGGAGGCGTTTCGCTCTCCATCGTCTCTGGAAGAAGATCCCCTGAAGACGAGCTCTGCTGAGAAGGGCTAAGATCCGAACTGCAAGATAAATGCTTCGGTTATTTTCCTCAGAAGTAAAGCAAGGTATTTTTATTATTAAGTGTCCTTTTACTTACAGCTCGGTGGAGGGCTGATCCCCTTGAGGGCATAGTGCGGCCGGGGTAGCCCCGTTTGGAGACCATTGTCTCCGGGTCCTTGGAGACGGTCCTCTTCCTTCTCTGGGGAGAGGAAGTTTCAGTCCCTCCTCCCCGGCTAACCTCCTTCACGGAGGCGCTAGCCTCCTTGTTCCCCCCTTTACCTTCTCCTGAGGGTGCTTGATCAGACGCGATCTCCAGTATCCTGGTTAGCACGGGATTTGGTGAGGTCTCAGGGAGGGGGGACGGACACCTGATCAACTTTGCCTTCGCTATCCAACCCTGGTCAAAAAGCGCATTTTTTAGGGCGATGTTGCGATAAATAAACGGACAGTGTGTTCGGATGCGGGGCTACTTACTTGGGTATCCGGGCGATTGCAGCTCAGACCTGGATCCTCAGTGATATCCGGACACAATATTTGTGGTCCGAAGAACAATTTGTACATCTCTTTGTGCGTCATGCCGACGAAACATTGAATAGCTCGCGGTCCTTCTGGGTTGAATTCCCACATGCGAAGGGGCCGGCGTTTGCAAGGCTGGACTTGACAAACTAGCATAACTTGCACTACCATAACCAGACTGTAATCTCTCTCAAATAGATCTCGGATATGGCTTTGCAGTATTGGCACGTCCTTGGCTGGACCCCAGCTCAGCCCCCTGCTGATCCATGACATCAGTTGCGGTGGGGGGCCAGAGTGAAAGGTGGGAGCAGCTACCCACTTGGCACTTCGGGGAGCTGTGATGTAGAACCACTCCCGCTGCCACAATCCGGACACCTGTGGGAAGCAACCCTTAGGCCATGGAGCGTCATTGATTTTGCTTATTGAAGCGCCTCTGCACGCTGCGTGCTGCTCCTCGATCATCTTCGGCTTCCCATCGAAGGTCTTGAGACACATGCCGAAGTGAGGGGCAATGCGGAGGAAGGCCTCACATATGAAAATAAATGTCGAGATGTGAAGAAGGGAATCCGGGGCTAGATCGTGAAAATCTAGCCCATAATAGAACATAAGACCCCTAACAAAGGGATCCAGAGCGAGGCCTAGTCCTCGGAGGAAGTGGGAGACGGACACGATGCTCTCATTGGGTTCGGGAGTAGGGACGACCTGCCCTCGGGCAGGCAGCCGATGTGAAATTTCGGCGGTCAGATATCTGGCCTCTCTCAACTTCTTGATTTCCTCCTTCGTGACGGAGGAAGACATCCACCGACCTTGAAGATTGGATCCGGACATAGTTGAAGGTCCGAAGCACCTGACCTGCGTTTTGGGTGTTAGAACTCGATGCGGGGGAATAATTTGATTGAGCACGAGAGGGAAAAAAGAAAAAGCCTTGTCCCCTTTATAAAGAGGGTGAATATCAAGCGTCCTCCTCATGGTCGTTTGGGACTTGCCTAAGATCTAGGAGTCCTATCAATTGGCACGATTGGGTTACCCATGTCCGTATTGATGAGAATCCCGTAATAAGGGGACACGATCTCTGATTCGATAAGACGTGCCAAGGAAATCGCCTCGCGAAACATGCTGAGGTTGGTTGTGAAAAATGATTCAAATGGTGACCTGGTTGTGGTGTGATGTCACACTCCGGAATGCGTCGGCAGATTAGATTTGTGAAAATATTATTCTCTCTACGGTTGTATGTGGAACTTGTTTTGCAGAGCCGGGCACGATCCTCGTGTTCGAAATCTTTTATGAAGTATTCGGAGAAGGAACCCGCCTTGCAATGCCGAAGACAATCTGCGCGCCAGACTCATCGTCATTGAAGCCTGGTTTAGGGGCTACCGAGGGAGTCCTGGATTAGGGATGTCCGGATGGGACTCTCCTTGGCGTGGAAGGCAAGCTTGGCAATAGAAATATGTAGATCTCCTTCCTTGTAACCGACTCTGTTTAACCCTAGCCCCCTCCGGTGTCTATATAAACCGAAGGGTTTTAGTCCGTAGGACAACATACAATCATACCATAGGCTAGCTTCTAGGGCTTAGCCTCTCTGATCTCGTGGTAGATCAACTCTTGTACTACTCATATTATCAAGAACAATCAAGCAGGACGTAGGTATTACCTCCATCAAGAGGGCCCGAACCTGGGTAAACATCGTGTCCCCTGCCTCCTGTTACCATCCGCCTAGACGCACAGTTCAGGACCCCCTACTCGAGATCCGCCGGTTTTGACACCGACACCCACCTTTACTCGTGAGCTGTGGTAGGTCTGTTGACCGCCTGTTCATATGTTCAAGCGAGAGATACCCGAGAAGTATGATGGAAGGCTAAACCAAGAAGAGTTTCTGAGCATCTACACCATCGCTATTCAGGCTGCCAGGGGAAGAGATGAGAAGGCATTTGCCAACTACTCCCCTTTGGCGCTCAAGTCCAATGTGAGGTATTGGCTAATGCACCTGCCAGAGAACTCCATCTCATCATGGGTTGACTTATGCCATGAGTTCATTGGCTCCTTCACTGGTGGCCATCAAGAACCAGGGCGGCCCATCGATTTGCAGCTCCTCCAGCAAAGAGAAAGAGAGACCCTCCGAAAGTACTTGCAGAGATTCAGCTGAGTCCATAAAAACATCTCGAATATCCATCCAACAGTTGTGATAGCTACCTTTCCAGTCGAATGTGCGTAACCGCAGGATTCATTCCAAGATGAACGTGTGGTTTCCCAAGACTGTGAAGGAGCTTTACACTTTAGTAGACAAGTGTGCCTGAATGGAGGAAGGAAGGAACCTCCCAGGAGAAGAGGATTGCATCAACGTCGACTCAGAGGACGACGACGAATCCACCAGTCAAAAGAACGGCAAGAAGCACATCAAGGGGTGCAAGGATAAGGTAGTGATGACTGTCAAAGGATCAAGCACACCTAGTACCGGCAAGAAGGCTAAGACCGAAGTCCCTGGCAAGGAGGCTGTCGTGTGCGCTGAATGCCGAGAAGCTATGGCTGCCGAGAAGGCTGGGAAAGGTGGCATGCCGTACTGTAAAATTCATCGGACCAAGGGCCGCGACCTTCAAGAGTGTAATCAGGTTGAGCAGCTCGTCAAGAGGCAGAGACCATAATATGAGACGTGTGATAAGGAAAAGGGTCAGAATGCTGGTGCCGGTAAGGGTCGGGCGGTGAAGCAAATCACCCCGGCAAGCCCTTCCAGAACCAAGGAAAACCCAACAGGGGTCAAGAGAAGGAGGCTTCAAATCATTAGAACAATGGAGGGGATGAAGAGGAAACAAATGAGCAGGAGTTCCAGAAACACCGATGCCCTGTGCATTGACGGGGGTGCATCCCTGCACTCCTCTCACCACCAACTCAAGCGATGGGCATGGGAAGTCAATGCCATGGAACCAGTGTTGGGGGCTTGGGAACGACTCAAGTGTTCACGCACACCCATCATCTTTGAGGAAGAGGACCATCCTGACCGTACTACTATGGTAGGATATTTTCCATTGTTGGTTTCTCCAACAATTCGCAACCTCAAGGTCACAAAGATGTTGGTTGATGACGGGGCCGGGTTGAATCTGATTTCCCCAAAGATCATCAGCAAACTTCAGATAGCAGAGGAAGAGTAAAGATCACGGGCACGTTTCACGGAGTTAATCCCGGCAGGAGTCATCCTAAGGGAAAGATCACGTTACCTATGACATTTGGGGGAGAGTTGAACTACCGGACTGAGAAGATTGTGTTTGATGTGGTTGACCTCCCCCTGCCGTATAATGGGATCCTTGGATGCCCAACCTTGGCTAAATATATGGCGGCATCCCACTATACCTATAACACCTTGAAGATGCCCGGGCTGGTAGGAGTCATTTCATCTTGTTAGATTAGAAGGACGAAATTATTTGCATGGATAATATGTACTGGCAAGCGGTCGCGGAAGAGGCAGTGACGGCAGCAGTTCCCGCGAAGGACAACAAAGGAAAGAAGAAGGATAGTAGGGACGCTGGTAAGGAATCCTAGAAGCGTACCTCTTCGGAGTGTGCTATGCCTGTTGATGACATACCAGAGAGTTCCAACAGCAAGAGATCCAAGGTTGCTACACCCCAAGTAAAGAAGGTCCCAGCAGTGCTGGCTAGCATTAATGGTATTTTCACTATCAGCGCCACCCTCAATGACAAATAGGAAAGCGCGCTTGTTGCCTTCCTGCGGGAGAATAGTGATGTGTTTGCTTGGAAACCATATGATATCTCTGGTGTTCCCAGGGAGGTAATCAAACACAACCTTATTGTCTGCCCACATGCCCAACCTTTCAAGCAGAAAGTTTGGAAGCAGGCCTTGGAGAGGCAGCAATTCATTGCCGAGGAGATCAAGAAGTTTGAGGCAGCTGGTCTGGTCAGAGGAGTTTTACATCCAACATGGTTAGCAAATCCAGTGTTGGTTTGGAAGGCTAACGAGAAATGGAGGTTGTGCATAGATTTCACAGATGTCAACAAGGCTTGTCCGAAGGACCCATTCCCCTTGCCACACATCGATCAAATTGTGGATTCTACTTCAGGCTGTGACTTGCTCTCCTTCTTGGATGCATATTCTGGATATCATCAAGTCCTCATGTCCAAGGAAGAAGAAGAGAAGACCTTGTTCGTCACCCCATGTGGTACGTACTACTTTGTCCACATGCCATTCGGATTAAAGAATGTCGGGTCTACTTTTGCAAGAGCAATCCAAATTGGTTTCGAGCCACAACTACACAGAAACATGGAGGCTTATATGGATGATATTGTGGACAAGACGAAAGACAGAGCAACCCTTATCCAAGATTTGGAGGAGACATTTGCTAACCCGCGCAAGATCAACTTAAAGCTAGAG
Source organism: Triticum dicoccoides (assembly GCF_002162155.2). Classification (NCBI taxonomy): domain Eukaryota; kingdom Viridiplantae; phylum Streptophyta; class Magnoliopsida; order Poales; family Poaceae; genus Triticum; species Triticum dicoccoides. The sequence continues at coordinate 369,648,161 of NC_041390.1, forward strand.
AAGTGTGTGTTTGGTGTGCCTTACGGCACGCTACTTGGTTTCTTTGTATCCCATCGGGGGATGGAAGCCAACCCTGACAAGATCAAAGCTATCGAGCAAATTCAAGCGCCAAAGACAGTCAAGGACATGAGACGTCTGACAGGGTGCGTTGCCGCACTAAACAGATTCATCTCCAAGTCTGCCGAGCATGCCTTGCCGTTCTTCAAAATCCTGAAGAAGGTAGGACCCATGAAGTGGACCCCTGAAGCAGTTGTAGCTTTGCAAGAGTTGAAGGACTACTTATCCTTTGTGCCCACCTTAGTTGCCCCCAAACCACAAGAACCGTTGCTGCTATCCTTGGAGGCAACCAATCAAGTGGTTAGTGCAGCCTTGGTGGCACAACGGGAAGTAGAAGAAGCAGAAAGTGAGCAAGGTCCAGCAGAACCAAACAAGGGTCAGGGAAAAAATGGGCACGGCAGCAAGGGAGACCCCAAGGACGCGGCAAAGAAGAAAGTGGTGTAGCACCCAGTGTACTTCGTCATAGGGAGCCAGATCGAAGTACTCTGGCTTGCAAAAATTACTCTTTGGCCTCATCATGGCCTCAAGGAAACTGCGCCACTACTTCCAAGCCCATCAGATCACGGTTGTCATTCACTTCCCGTTGCAAAGGATACTTCTGAACCCTGAGGCTATTGGGAGAATAGTGGAATGGGCTTTGGCAGAGTTTATTGCAGAATGGACGCCAACCCCTGATGAGGAAGTGCTTGAGACAGTTATCCCCGGCAAGGAAGTGCCTCAAGAATGGATCATGTATTTCGATGGCGCATTTTCCCTACGAGGTGAAGGTGTTGGCATGCTTCTTGTTGCTCCCTCTGGGGAGCACTTCAAGTATGTCGTCCAGATGCACTTTGCCAGGGAAAAGGCGAGCAACAATACAACATTGTATGAAGGACTCCTGGATCAGTTGCGAATCAATAAGCTAATCATTCGAGGATATTCACAACTTTTGGTGAGACAAGTCAACAAGGATTACCGAAGTCCATTGATGGAGGCATACGTTGAGGAAGTGAGAAGATTGGAGGAGCGCTTTGACGGATTGCAAACAGAGCACGTACCCCGTGCGGAAAACAGCATAGCTGATCATCTGTCAAAGTGTGCTGCGCAGAACCTTCCTGTGAAAACAAAAACTTTTGTTCTCCACCTTACTCAGCCCTCCGTATCCCCAGCAACAATGGCCCGTAAAAGGAGAAAGATGGACTCCGGTAAGCCTCTCCTGGTAGAGCCATACCATGCTCCTGGTAGGGACCCTGCCGGAAACAACTCCTCATCACTTGCCGGACCACAACCTCCAGTCAGGCATATGGTCCCCGCGAACAAGGAACATGCCCCCGCAGTAGAAGACGTGCCGCTAGTCCTTGTCGCCGAACCCTAGGCTCCAACTTGGGCAAGGCACATAGTCCACTTTCTCCAAAACGGAGAGCTTCCTATTGACAAAGATCAGGCTGAAAGAGTAGCCTAGAGGGCCAGTATGCATCAGTTTGTCGATGACACTCTGAACAAAAGGAGGCCCAATGGTGTGAAATTGATGTGCATCTGCCGAGAAGAAGGAAATGAATTACTAACTGAGATACACAAAGGCATGTGCGGCTGGATCGAGGGCGTTATTTGGGAAAGCATTCCAGCAAGGATTCTATTGGACCACAGCCCTCTAGGACGTGGTTGAGCTCGTCACCAAATGTGAAGCCTGCCAGTTCCATTCCAAGAATATCCACCTACCTGCTCAAGCTCTTCAGACAATCCTGATAAGTCTCCAACGTATGTATAATTTTTGATTGTTCCATGCTATTATATTATCAATCTTGGATGTTTAATAATCATTTAATACAATTTTTTGGTACTAACCTATTGACATAGTGCCAAGTGGAAGTTGCTCTTTTTTCCATGTTTTTTACATCGCAGAAAATCAATATCAAACAGAGTCCAACTGCCACGAAACTTTACGGGGTTTTTTTTGGGCCGGAAGGAACACAATGGGCCTTGGTTACGCATGGGCGTGCCCCGAGGGGAGCACAACCCACGAGGGCATGCCAGGAGGCCCAGGCGCGCCCTGGTGGGTTGTTCCCACCTCGGGTGCCCCTCGGACCGCCTACTTGCTCTATAAATACCCCAACATTCCCAAAACCCTGGGGGAGTCAACGAAATGTTCATCCAGCCGCCGCAGGGTCCAGAACCACCAGATCCAATCTAGACACCATCTCAGATGGGGTTCACCACCTCTATTGGTGCCTCTCCGATGATGCGTGATTAGTTCTTTGTAGACCTTCAGGTCCGTAGTTACTAGCTAGATGGTTTCCTCTCTCTCTCTCTCTCTCTCTCTCTCTCTTGATTCTCAATACAATGGTCTCTTTGAGAACCATATGATGTAACTCTTTTTGCGGTGTGTTTGTTGGGAACGATGAACTTCGAGTTTATGATCAGAGCTATCTTTTTATATCCATGAAAGAATTTGATTTTCTTTGATCTCTTTTATGCATGATCTCTTATAGCCTCGTATTTCTTCTCCTATATTTGGGTTTTGTTTGGCCAACTTGATCTATTTATCTTGCAATGGGAAGAGGTGCTTTGTAGTCGGTTCGATCTTACGGTGCTTGATCCCAGTGATAGAAAGGGATCCGAAAAGTATGTGTTGTTACTACCAAGGATAAAACGATGGGGTCTATATCTACATAGATAGATCTTATCTACATCATGTCATCGTTCTTACTACATTACTCCGTTTCCCCATGAACTTAATACACCAGATGCATGCTGGATTGCAGTCGATCTATGGAGTAATAGTAGTAGATGCAGGCAGGAGTCAGTCTACTCATCTTGGACGTGATTCCTATGTAATGATCATTGCCTGGATATCTTCATGAGTATTTGAAGTTTTGTCAATTGCCCAATAGTAATTTGTTCACCCACCATTTGCTATTTTTCTCGAGAGAAGCCACTAGTAAAACCTATGGCCCCCGGTTCTCTTTCTCATATATTTGCCTTTGCGATCTACTTTTTACTTGCTTTTATTTTCAGATCTATTAAACCAAATATACACAAATACTGTGCTGCACTTTATTTTATTTGTGATCTATTTATTCAATCTATTACAACTTTCTCCCATTAATGCACCAATTTCTGGCGCCGTTAGCCAAAAGGGATTGACAACCCCTTTAACACGTCAGGTTGCGAGTGGTTGTTATTTGTGTCCAGGGGCTGTTTACATTGTGTTGCTTGGTTATCCTACTGGTTCGATAACCTTGGTTTCATATCTGAGGGAAATACCTACTGCCACAGTGCTGCATCATCCCTTCCTCTTTGTGGAAGTACCGACGTAGCTCCAAGCGACATCAAAAGGAATTTCTAGCACCGTTGCTGGGGAGGATCTTCAACATATATCAGGTTCCTAATAACAATTCTCCTCTCCTCGCAATTTACATTATTTTCCATTTGCCTCTCATTTTCCTCTCCCCCACTTCACAAAAATTTGTCGTTTTATTCGCCCCTCTTTTTCCGTTCGCTGTTTTCTTGCCGGATCTGTTTTTGAGTGCAATCTTGTTGTGTAGTCATCGGGACTCAAGAGAACACCAAGTTATGTGATTTATCAAATACCAACAACAATGATTTTATCGGCACTCCGATTGCTCCTCCCGCCACTAGTGTGGAGTCTTGTGATATTAATACTGCTTTGTCGAATCTTGTTATGAATGTACCTTAATACCTTCGTAGAATTATGCGATATGCAAAAGAAAAAAGATGTGGACAATGATGTGGTGACGATGAAATTATTTCCATTTTCTTTGCGTGATTCTGTAAAAATTTGGTTCTCTTCTTTGCCGCGCAATAGTATCGATTCTTGGAATAACTGCAAAGATGCTTTTATCACTAAGTATTTTCCTCCCGCAAAATTATTTCCCTTAGAACCCAGTTCATGAATTTCAATCAACTTGAACATGAGCATGTTTCACAATCTTGGTAAAGGATCAAAATGACGCTAAGGAATTTCCCAACTCATCGGTTAAATCTTTTGGATGATCATACAAAATTTTTATGCGGGTTTGACTTTTGTTTCTCGTAATCTTTTAGATTCTGCCGCGGGTGGGACTTTTATGGAAATTAATTTGGGTGAAGCCACTAAATTGCTTGATAATATTATGACAAATTATTTGCAATGGCATACCGAAAGAGCTCCTACTAGTAAAAAAGTTAATCTGTTGAAGAATTTTCTTCTTTAAGTGAAAAAGTTGATGCCCTTGTGAAATTTGTTGGTAGTAGAAGTGCTCTTATTGATTTTAATGATATTCCTTTTTCTACTTTGATTGAGCAAAATAGTGATGCCATAGATGTGAATTTTATCTCTCGAAATAATTTCAATAACAATGCTTATAGAGGTAATTTTAATCCTAGGCCTTTTCCTAGTAATTTATCTAATAATTATGGTAATTCCTATGGAAATCAATCTTATAATAATAATAATAATAATAATAATAATAATAATAATAATAATAATAATAATAATAATAATAGGAACACCTCTTATCTTGAGAACAATATTAAAGAATTTATCAATACGCAAAAAGTTTTCAACACTTCCATAGAAGAAAAGTTGAGTAAGATTGATGATTTGTCTAGAAGTGTTGATAGAATTGCTCATGATGTGGAAAATCTCAAGATGAAAATTTTTGTGCCTAAAGTATATGAATCAATTAAAGCTCTTTATGTTTCCATGGATGAAAGTAAGAAAAGAACCGCTATGCTTAGAGCTCAAAGAGAATTTTTAGAAAAAGCGTTTTCTAGTGATTTCTTTCGCAAAAGTGATGAAGATCTTAAAATGATTGGTGTTTCTTCTATTGATTCCTCGTTTAGTAAAGTTAAGATTGATGAAAAAGGGACTGGAGAAGAGCCAACTTTAGGTAGAAGGTGTCCCAATATTTCAGAGGGTGAAAATCTTGTGGAGAAAATTGATAAAAGTGGGTTTGAAGAGGTCAAAACTTTAGCTAGTGATCTGCCCACTCTTTTGGATTACAAAGTCTTTAATTATGATAGTTGCTCTTTGATTGATTGTATTTCTTTGTTGCAATCCATGATAAATTCACCCCATGCTTATGAACAAAATAAAGCTTTTACTAAACACATTGTTGATGCTATGATGAAAGCTTTAGAAGAAAAATTGGAATTAGAAGTATCAATTCCTCAAAAATTGCATGATGAATGGGAACCTACTATAAAAGTTAAGATTACAAATTATGAATTTTTTGCTTTGTGTGACTTGGTTGCTAGTGTTTCTACAATTCCAAAATCTTTATGTGATGTGCTTGGTCTTACCGATCTTCAAGAATGTTCTTTGAATTTGCACTTGGTGGATTCCACTATTAAAAAGCCTGTGGGGAGAATTAATGATGTTCTTATTCTCGCAAATAGAAATTATTTGCCCATAGATGTTATTGTTCTAGATATTGATTGCAATCCATCTTGTCCGATTATTCTTGGTAGGCCGTTTTACGCACTATTGGTGTCATGATTGATATGAAAGAAGGCAATATTAAGTTCAAATTTACTTTTAGGAAGGGTATGGAACACTTTCCTAGAACAAGAATTAGGCCACCATATGAATCAATCATGAGGGCATCTTATGGATCTCGAACTAAGGATGACAAAACTTAGATCCTCGCTTTATGCCTAGCTAAGGACGTAAAAATATAGCGCTTGTTGGGAGGCAACCCAGTGAATAAAATTTATTTTTGCTTTTTGCTTCCTGTTTTTGAGTGTTAGCACAATTATGCAATTGTTATGATTGTGTTTTTTAATGTTTTAATTAGTGTTTGTGCCAAGTAAAGCCTTTAGGATCTTCTTGGGTGATAGTTGTTTGATCTTGCTGAAAAAACAGAAAATTTTGCGCTCACGAAAATAATTCTCTTTTTTTATCACAGAGCGATAAAATACCCATTCCACTTGCAGTAGATCAATATAAAAATTTCTCAGGCCATTCTAATTTGTCAGAATTTTTGGAGTTATAGGAGTATTCAAAATAGTTAGATTCCTATAGACTGTTCTGTTTTGACAGATTCTGTTTTCTTTGCGTTGTGTGCTTATTTTGATGGCTCTATGGTTTTCTTTGATGAGTTTTTGCCATAGAAAAGTCAGAATATAGTAGACATAATGGAAGAATAAAATACGAATTGGTTTGATACAGTATTTATAGTAGTGATTTATTTTCTTATAGTAACGGATCTCATGAAGGTGTTGTTGAGTTTTGTGTGATTGAAGTTTTCATGTTTTGGGTTATCTTACGATGGATGAAGGAATAAAGAGTAGAAGAGCCTAAGCTTTGGGATGCCCTGGCATCCCAAGCTATTATCCAAAAATGAGCAACCAACTAAGCTTCGGGATGCCCCCGAGTGGAAACCCCTCTTTCTTCTAACGACCATCGGTATTTTACTCGAAGCTATATTTTTATCCGTGACATACGGAAAGTGCTAGTGATCGACTAGAGGGGGGGGTGAATAGGCAATTTTTATGAAAGTCTTCAAAACATGGAAGTTCCGAAGACAAACGATAGAAATAAACCTATTATCATGAAGTGGAAGGTAGACTACACAAGGCAAGCCATAGTCAAGTATTCAATGGAGTGAAAAGCACAATGACTAATAGCAGCTAGGTAGTAAAGTTCAGGTAGGAAGATATTGTGAAGCCAATCAGAACAAGCAGTCACTCAGTGAAGACAAAAGTTAATGCAATCATACAATGACTTCACAAGGACCAATAGTAAGTAAAGGAAAAGGGAAGGATGAAACCAGTGACTCGTTGAAGAAAATGATTTGTTGGACCAGTTCCAGTTGCTGTGACAACTGTACGTCTGGTTAGGGAGGCTGAGATTCAACTCAGAAGACCTCGTCTTCACCTTATTCCCCTTGAGCTAAGGACACCCAGTCCTCGCCCAATCACTCTGGTAAGTCTTCAAGGTAGACTTCCAAACCTTCACAGACTTCATTCACCGGTGATCCACAATGACTCTTGGATGCTCAGAACGCGACACCTAACCGGCTGGAGAATTCACAGTCCTCAAGTTTAATAAGTCTTCAGATCACACAGACATGAAGACTTAAGTGATGCCTAACACTCTTTGGCTCTGGGTGTTTAGGGCTTTATCCTCGCAAGGATTTCTTTCTCAAAGGCTTTGAGGTGGGTTGCTCTCAAACGATAAAAGATGTGCACTAACTCTGAGCAGCCAACCGTTTATGGTTGTAGGGGGTGGGCTATTTATAGCCACTAGGCAACCCGACCTGATTTGTCTGAAATGACCCTGGGTCACTAAGGAACTGACACATGTTCCAACGGTCAGATTTCAAACACACACGACAACTTTACTTGGGCTACAAGCAAAGCTGATTTATCCAACTTTGGATAAGTTTTGCTCTCATTGTCTTCACTCGAAGACATAGGATTTTGGTTAAGCATCACTTCAGTCATTCTGACTGGTTCACTTGGACCCCACTTAACAGTACGGTGGTTCCTATGACTCAACAAAGAAAAACATAGAACGACGAACCTGCTAAGTCTTCGCCCTCTATAGTCTTCACGCGATGTCTTCTCTTGTCATAGTCTTCAATGTGAATGTCTTCACATACCACCTTTGACTTCAATGTCTTCATACATTTTTAGGGGTCATCTCTGGTAGGAAAACTGAATTAATGAGGGACGTCTACCTGTGTTATCCTGCAATTCTCACAAACACATTAGTTCCTGAACTAGGTTTGTCGTCAATACTCCAAAACCAACTAGGGGTGGCACTAGATGTACTTACACATACTATGTGTTTTGCTTGGAGCGTCTTGTATGATATGAGTCTTTGCTGATTTTATTTTGTGTTTTAAGTCTTCATCCCTTGCTGGACACACCTATTTGATAGACCCAAAATTATGGCATGACTTGTTAGAATTGCTCTCTTTGCTTCTCTTAAATTTTTTATGAGCAATGGGCTTGCTCTACTGCTTCACTTATATCTTTTTGAGCATGGTGTGCTTAGTATTTTTGATGAAATGCTCTATTGCTTCACTTAGATTTATTTGAGAGTTAGTAAAATTTTCAAGAAATTCTCTCTTGCTTCACTTAAATTAATTTGAGAGAAAGAAAGAAAAATTATGCTCATAATCTTCACTTATATTTGTTTGAGCTTGTCAAAAGCAACACACAAAAATTAGTCCCAAACTGATAGATATCCAAGAAGGACATACTAAAAACTTTCATGAAGATCATTGGACAAAATAAACTTGATTCATAGTAATAGTTTTGAGATATGATGATGTAATATGTGAGTTATGTTGATGAGTAATTATGCTTTAGTAAGAATATTAGTATTAAGGTTTGTGATTCCCTATGCAAGCACGAAAGTCAATAATTGTGCAATGAAATTATATCCTAGTTATGGTTCATTATTCGGTGTTAATTATGCTTAATGCTCGCTTATGAGATTATCCGTTTCTTGGTTGGTCACTTCTCAATCTTTTGCTAGCCTTCATTTTGCACTAAGATGATCACTACTTGTGCATCCAAAATCCTTTAAACCAGTTTTGCCACATGAGTCCACTATATCTACCTATATGCGGTATTCTTTTGCCGTTCTAAGAAAATTTGCATGTGCCATCTCTAATATTCAAAATAAACTTCTCTTTTGTGTGTTCGTTTCGCTCGCAGAGCGGTGAGGGGTGGCTAATATTTTTGTAAGTGCATCAAGTGCCACCACTAGTTGGTTTTGGAGTATTGACGACAAACTTGGTTGAGGGACTAATATGTCTGTGAGAATTGCAGGATAACACAGGTAGTAGTCCCTCATTGATTCGGTTTACCTACCGGAGATGACCCCTAAAAATGTATGAAGACATTGAAGACAAAGGTGGTATGTGAAGGTATTCACATTGAAGACTATGACAAGAGAAGACATCACGTGAAGACTATGGAGCACGAAGACTTAGTTGTTTCGTTGTTTCCTTTTCTTCTTTGTTGAGTCATAGGAACCACCATACTGTTAAGTGGGGTCCATGTGAACCAGTCAGAATGACTGAAGTGATGCTTAACCAAAATCCTATGTCTTCGAGCGAAGACAATGAGAGCAAATCTTATCCGGAGCTGGATAAGTTAGCTTTGCTTGTAGCTCAAGTAAAGTTGCCGTGTGTGTTTGAAATCTGACCGTTGGAACACATGTCAGTTCCTTAGTGACCCAGGGTCATTTTAGACAAATCAGGTTGGGTTGCCTAGTGGCTATAAATAGCCCACCCCCTACACCATAAATTGGTTGGCTGCTCAGAGTTAGTGCATGGCTTTTGTCGTTTGAGAGCAACCCACCTCGAAGCCTTTGAGAGAGAAATCCTTGCGAGGACAAAGCCCTAAACACCCAGAGCCAAAGAGTGTTAGGCATCACTGAAGATCCTGTCTGTGTGATCTGAAGACTTATTACACTTGAGGACTGTGAATCCTCCGGCCAGTTAGGCATCGCGTTCTGAGCATCCAAGAGTCATTGTGGATCTCCGGTGAACGAAGTCTGTGAAGGTTTGGAAGTCTACATCGAAGACTTACCAGAGTGATTGGGCAATGACTGGGTGTCCTTAGCTCAAGGGGAATAAGGTGAAGACGCGGTCTTCTGAGTTAAATCTCAGCCTCCCTAACTAGACGTACAGTTTTCACAGCAACTGTAACTGGTCCAACAAATCATTGTCTTCAACGAGCAACTGGTTCTATCCTTCCCATCTCTTCATTTATAGTTGGTCCTTGTGAAGTCATTGCATGTTTGCATAATCTATTTGTCTTCACTGTGTGACTGCTTGTTCTGATTGGCTTCATACTATCTTCCATCCTGATCCATACTGCCTAGCTGCAACTAGTCTTTGTGCTTTCATTTCATTGAATACTTGACTATGGCTTGCCTAGTGTAGTCTACCTTCCGCTGCATGTTAATAGGTTCATTTCTATCGATTGTCTTCGAAACTTCCATGTTTTGAAGATGTTCATAAAAATTGCCTATTCACCCCCCTCTAGTCGATAACTAGCACTTTCAATTGGTATGAGAGCAAGGTACTCCCTTGTTGTGTGTGATTCGGTTTAACCACCTGGAGTTTTAGCTATGTCGACTGCAGGGATAATCAAAGTCTCCGCTGCGTGCCCCGTCTTCGATGAAACAGAATATCCGTACTGGAAGAATAAGATGCGCATGCATGTTGAAGCCATTGATGTCAACCTCTGGTATGTTGTCAAGAATGGCGTCCCCAAGTCTGGTGAAGGTGTTACTGCTGCTGATGTCAAGAAGTTCGTTCAACTGGATTCCACTGCTAAGAATATCATCTGTGGTCATCTGACCAAAGGAAAGTATGGCCATGTGAGTGCTCTAGAAACATCCAAGCTAGTCTGGGACTGGCTCTCCAAGGTCAACGAAGGCGTCTCAACCCAGAGAGATCAAAGGATCAGTGTCCTTCGCAACCTCTTGATCCGCTTCAAGAGAAACGACGATGAGAATGTTCAGCTAACGTTTGATCGACTCACTGACATCACAACTAAGCATCAAGCTCTCAGCGCTAATGAGATCACCAAGCATGAAATCATCAAGACACTCCTGAGATCACTTGACAGCTCATTTGACACCCTAGCCCTAATGATTCAAGAACACCCTGACTTCAAGACACTCGATCCGTCTGACATACTTGAAAGGCTCAAAACACATGAGTTTCAGCTTTCTGAGAAAAGAGATATCTGCGGTCCCAACTATGGCCGAACTTGGGCCTTGAAGGCAAAAGTTGTCTCCTCATCTAAAGAAGAATCTGACTGCAGTTCTGATGATCCTGAAAACATTGGAAAGGAGCTTGCTATGCTTGTGAAGAAGTTCCAAAAATTCACCAAGAAGAAAGGCTTCAGAAAGTCTTCATGGTCAAGCTCAAGGAATGATGAAGCTTCTGCTCATGACTACTTGAAGAGAACATGCCACAAGTGCAAGAAACCTGGTCACTACATCTCTGAGTGTCCGCAGTGGAACAATGAGAACAAGAAGAAGAAGAAGAAGAAGAAGAAGAAGAAGAAGAAGAAGAAGAAGAAGAAGAACAAGGAATATGATTCTCACGACAAGAAGAAGAAGAAATACTCAAAGTCTTCTTCCAAGTCTTCCTTAAAGTCTTCATTACACAAGAGGAGCTCATCTAGCAAGGCTCGTGCGTTTGTTGGCAAGGAAATGGATTCAGAGGAGGAGTCTGTGTCTGAGGAGGCGGAGGTGGAGTCTGAGGAGGAGTCCGATTCTGGCGTTGCAAGTCTGGCTACAGCCTATGTTGCCAAGTCCATCTTCAACACTGAAGACATTGACTTCATCACCGATGCCGATGCTAATGACAAGGACAACTCCGCTCCCACCTACCGCTTCATGGCACGCGGTGCCAAGGTAAACCCACGCACCACTCACTATCAAACATCAAGTGAAGATGACTCTGATTGTGGTTCCAAACCCAGCTACAAAACACTTGCTAAAATTGCAACTGAACAACAGAAAGCTATGGAACATATTCAAAAACTGTTAGACAAAAGCGATGACCTGTTAGACGCTGAAATGACTCGATCTTAGTCCTTAATTGAAGACATAAAAAATCTTCATGTTAAGTACGAGGAACTTGAAAGTCGTCATGAATCACTCTCAACAACTCATGAAAAGCTTTCCTATGATTATCTTCAAAGGAAGCAAGATCTTGAGAAATTGAGAGCGGCTCATGAAGATCTTCAAAAGGAAAATAAGTCACTTCGCGCCAAACAGATCAGTCCCGCTCAGGAAGGATTTGAACCACCATGTCTTAAATGCATTGAGCGTGACAACGCTACTTCTGTTGCTGGATGTTCTACTTCTGCTAGTGTTGCAATATCTTCAACTGTTGATGTGGTAACTAACCCCTCTGCTGAGGATGTCACTGCTATTGCTGATGAAAATGCTAGTTTGAAGACATTGCTTGAAACAGGGATGTACAAAAGTCTCAAAGGGCATCAGACACTATGTGATGTCCTCAAAAGGCATATCCTGAACTGAAACCCTAGGAAAGAGGGTGTTGGGTCCGAAAGGAAAATGAATGCTGATGGCTCTTACTGGAAACCTGAGCGGTACCCCAAAACCACATGGGTTGCTGCAAAAGAACCTTCAGTGGATCCATCCACCCTATCTGGCTTCACTTGCACTAATCCTATTGTCATTGATGAATCCTTTGATGCAAACAATAAACTGTTTAAGAATCATAATGGTGAAGTGTTTGCCATGTATATTGGTACTAACTGCATGGTAATAGGTTTGCTTCTATCGTTTGTCTTTGAAACTTCCATGTTTTGAAGACATTCATAAAAATTGCCTATTCACCCCCCTCTAGTCGATCACTAGCACTTTCAATTGGTATCAGAGCAAGGTACTCCCTTGTTCTGTGTGATTCGGTTTAACCACCTGGCGTTTTAGCTATGTCGACTACAGGAATGGTCCACCTATGAAGAAAGTCTGGGTGTCCAAAAAGTGTCTGGAAAATCTTCCTCTGAATGTCGTCATGACACCACGAGTGAAGTAGACAGACCACAGACCACAGGCTTCATATGGTCCAAAGGCTTCAAACAGATAGAGGACTCACCTGAGTCGCACTAACGCAAATGTTTTGCATGGAAACCATACTCAGGCCTATGAATATGAGCGTGTTTCATCAAATCGCCATGTTCATAAGACCCAGAACTACTCTGCTTATTCTTATGAGTACTATTGTCCACCTGCAAGACTATTTGCTATGGCTCCAAAGCCAAAGTTCTCAGATGCTACACTTAGACTCATTGCTTCGAAGCCACCCTTAAAGATGTGGGTGGCTAAGAAAGCTTAACTCTCTTTTGCAGGGAAAGGTCTCCAACAAAAATCAAATGCGTTTGAAGCTATTGCTGGGGACCATAAACATCTTGTAGGGCGCAAGATCAAATGCCCAAATGGTCTTATTATGTATTTTGTTCATGAGTCGCTTGCTAGTTGCCCTATCAGTCCTAACCTTGATATAAGCTTTCATAATCCACTTTCTCGTCAAATGTTTATGCTTCACGATTCTCTTCGTGAAGCCTATCCCCCTAACCGCACTGTAGGGTATGACACTAGCTGCTTCAGAATGGGTTATTGATAGTGGATGTACTAATCACATGACTGGCAAACTAAGTCTTCTCATGGACTCAACTCTACGTCCATCTGACAAAAGTCACATCACATTTGCTGATACTGGTAAAAGCAAGGTATTGGGTCTAGGTAGAGTTGGAATTTCAAAGGATCAACACATGGATAAAGTGATGCTTGTTGAATCCCTTGGTTTCAACTTAATGTCCATCTCAATGTTTTGCGATTTGAACAGGATTGTGATATTTGGAAAATATCGTTGCCTAGTTCTAATGGAATTTGACAAGTCTCTAGTCTTTGAAGGGTATCGGAAAGATGATTTGTACATGGTAGATTTCTCAGCAGGACCACAGCTCGCCGTATGTCTTCTTGCAAAAGCTTCAGAATGCTGGCTCTGGCATCGGAGGCTAGGGCATGCTGGCATGAGGAACTTGCATACTCTTGCAAAGAAGAAGCACGTCATAGGCATCGAGGGCGTCAAGTTCAAGAAGGATCACTTATGCGGTGCCTGTGAAGCTGGAAAGATGACGAGGGCCAAGCATCCCTCAAAGACAATCATGACAACGACTCAACCCTTCGAACTACTACACATGGACCTCTTCGGCCCTACTCACTACTCTACTCTTACTACTACTGCTTGTCTCTATGGCTTCGTCATTGTTGATGATTATTCAAGATATACATGGGTGCATATAATCCTCTACAAGACTGAAGTGCAGGATGTCTTCAGACGCTTCGCAAATCGAGCCATGAACAACTATGGCGTCAAGATCAAGCACATCAGAAGCGACAACGGCACTGAATTCAAGAACACCGGCCTCGACACTTATCTCGATACATTGGGTATCACTCATGAGTTCTCAGCTCTGTACACGCCACAACAGAATGGCATCGTGGAACGCAAGAACCGAACACTCATTGAGATGGCTCGGACGATGCTCGATGAATACAAGACTCCAAGGAAGTTCTGGCCTGAAGCCATTGATACTGCATGCCATGTCATCAACCGTGTTTATCTTCACAAGCTTCTGAACAAAACATCCTATGAACTCCTCACTGGTAAGAAGCCAAATGTCAATTACTTCAGAGTATTTGGTGCTAGGTGCTGGATCAAGGATCCACATCGCACTTCAAAATTTGCATGAAAAGCACATGAAGGTTTTATGCTCGGTTACAGAAAGGACTCGCACTCCTACAGAGTCTTCAACCTCTTTCACTATAAAGTGGTTGAAACTGTGGATTTGTGGTTCGATGAGACTAATGGCTCGCAAAGAGATCACCTGCCAAATGTGCTAGATGAAATTCCACCCAGTGAATCCATCAAGCTTATGGGAACTGGAGAAATCATACCGTCTGAAGTAGAGCCTGAAGAGGAACTTATCATCTCTGCACCAAATCAACCTGAAGACAATGCTCAGCCTGAAGACAATCCTTCAAACGATGAAAATGATCAGCAAGAGCAAAATCTTCGTCCAGTTCATCCTTGTGCTGCAAATGAAGTACAGGTTGAGAAGATAATTGATAGCATCAATGCACCTGGTCCACTCACTCGTTCAAGGTCAACACAACTAGCAAATTTCTGTGGGCACTTTGCATTCGTCTCAATATCAGAACCCAAGAAAGTTGATGAAGCCTTCATGGAACCTGAATGGATTCAAGATATGCAAGAAGAGCTTCAACAGTTTGAGCTAAATAATGTATGTGGACTGGTCAAGCGTCTTGATCCTCGTAAACACAATATCATAGGCACTAAATGGATATATCGCAACAAGCAAGATGAGCATGGTCAAGTTGTCAGAAACAAGGCTCGACTAGTTGCTCAAGGATATACTCAAGTTGAAGGAATTGACTTTGATGAAACATTTGCTCCTGTGGCTAGGCTTGAAGCTATACACATACTGCTAGCCTATGCAAATCATCATAACATTCTTCTGTATCAAATGGATGTGAAGAGTGCTTTTCTTAATGGCAAGATTGAAGAAGAAGTGTATGTTGCACAACCTGCTAGCTTTGAAGATCCAAAACATCCTGATATGGTGTATAAGCTAAACAAGGCAATGCATGGCCTCAAACAAGCCCCTCGCGCTTGGTATGACACGCTCAAAGACTTCCTGAAGAGCAAAGGCTTCAAACCTGGTTCCCTGGATCCCACACTCTTCACGAAGACATATGATGGTGAACTGTTTGTGTGCCAAATATATGTGGATGACATTATCTTCGACTGCACCAACCAGAAATACAGTGATGAGTTTGGATACATGATGCAAGAGCAATATCAGATGTCCATGATGGGTGAGCTGAAGTTCTTCCTTGGTCTTCAAATACGACAACAATGCAATGGCATCTTCATATCTCAAGAGAAATACCTCAAAGATTGCCTGAAGAAGTTTGGAATGCAAGACTGCAAAGGTTATACGATGCCAATGCCTACCAAGAGTCATCTAGATTCTGACGCCAATGGTAAAGAGTTCGATCAAAAGGTACACTGCTCCATGATTCGTTCTTCGCTTTACTTATGTGCATCTAGGCCAGATATCATGCTTAGTGTTTGCATGTGTGCCCGATTCCAAGCGGCACCAAAGTAATCACATCACATAGCTATGAAGTGAATTCTTCGATATTTGGCTTACACCCCAGCACTAGGATTATGGTATCCAAAGGGCTCAGAGTTTGATCTAGTTGGATTCTCGGATGCTGATTATGCTGGTGACAAGGTGGATCGCAAGTGTACATCAGGCACATGTCACTTTCTGGGACGATCACTTGTGTGTTGGTCTTCAAAGAAGCAGAACTGTGTCTCTCTCTCCACTGCTGAATCTGAATACATTGCTGTTGCATCTTGTTGCGCTCAGCTTCTATGGATGAAGCAAACACTCAAAGACTATGGCATTCATCTGAAGTAAGTGCCACTCTAGTGCGACAATGAAAGCGCCATCAAGATTGCCAACAACCCAGTTCAGCACTCGAAGACAAAGCACATTCAGATCCGTCATCACTTTCTCGGAGATGATGTCATGAAGGAAGATATCACTACAAAAAAAGACACATCCGTGACATTTTGGGCCGAACGAAATTTTTTCTGTCATACATATGACACTTCTATGACGATAACTATGACAATACCCGGTATCATCATAGATATGGTGGGCTCCTACTTCTATGACAAAAAATCATGACAGAAAATGGGCTTTTCGTCCTGGGCGGGCTGGAGACGCAGCTACATTACATTCTTTGGGCCGTCCATGACGGAAAAAACCATCGTAGAAGCGAGGGCGAGGAAAATTTTAGGGAGTTCCCGGTTACAGTGGTAGGTCGGGGGCCGAGCGATGCGCGTTTCTCTCGTACACGTACGCGCGTGTGTGTGAGGCGTTGGCTCTAACTGAACCCGACCGAGGCGTTGGGCTCTAACTGAACCCGAGTGATTGCACTGCAGGCTACGCGTTACTAAACCTGAGCAATCGAGTGATTCCTTCGCTACTGCTGCTAACTGAAGTGGATCGATGCTGCCTCTGGATGAACAGTGAGTGTTGCCGAGGGGGTTGGATGAACAGTTCCCGGTGGGGGTGGATGAACAGGACCCCGTGGTGTTGCCTCTAGATGAATAGGACCCCGATCGATCGACCGGTTGGGGCTGGATGAACAGGACCACGTGGAGGGCTGGATGAACAGGACCACCCCGTGGAGGGCAGGATGAATAGTAGACGGTGGAGGGCAGGATGAACAGTAGCCCGTGGAGGGGTGGTTGAACAGGAGCCCGTGGAGAGGGCTGGTTGAATAGTAGCCGGTGGAGTAGCACACAGTGGAGGCTGGATGAACAGGAGCCCTTGGATGAACAGTCAGAGGTGGAGGCTGGAGGAGGTCGACGATGGATGAACGGTACCTCGTGGAGGCTGGAGGGGGTCGACGGTGGAGATGAATAGTATCCCGTGGAGTCCCGTTTTGCGGTACGCCACACCCCTCCCGATGAACAGGAGCCCAGTTTCTATCGTAGGAGGTCCGTTTTGTCAGTTTTGCGGTACGCCACACCCTCCCGATGAACAGGACCCCCGTTTCGATCGTAGGAGGTCTGTTTCCTCCGTTTTGCGGTACGCCAGACCCCTCCTGATCAACAGGACCCCGTTCCGAACATAGGAGGTCCGTTTCCTCCGTTGTGCGGTACGCCAGGCCTCATTTCCATCGCCTGTTCCATCCAAGCCCTCCCGATGAAAACGACCACGCATTCCGTTCTGACCCAGCCAGTTGGCTCCCACGCATTCCGTTGCCTCCCGATGTACATGACGCATTCCGTTGCCTCCCCATGAACACGACGCATTCCGTTGCGTCCCCATGAACATGACGCATTCCATTGCCTCCCCATGAACACGACAACAACGCTGTTTCTCCGTTCTCACCCAACCATGTCAACGATCCTTCGCCGTACGTATGTTCGAGTAGGCATTCGAGACCCCGCCCGTATGTACACATACGTGGCCGTATTTTCTTTCTTGCACCCTGGCCACCTCTACTACGACACGTGCGCGCCTCTACATCCACCAGTATTTATGTACCTACACGTCTGCGACCAGAATGACAACACTACATATGCTTCGACCAGGTGGGTCCCGACTGTCAGGCACTTCCTTGCGTGTGAAGATGTAGCTGGTGGGTCCCAGCAGTCAGGGGGCGAAATACTGTGGCCCGTCCGGTGGGTCCCCACTGTCAAGTGGAGGAATAATTATTTTGCACATAATAAGGAGGCACTTCCTTGCTGCGGCCGTGCACCCAGCTGTCAGCCTCTCCACGTACAGTCCATGTCCGATGGAAGCCGTTCCTTGACCACGTTGACCACGCCGCGCCGAGAGCACCAGGGCGGTGGACGACGGCGAGGCCTAGGAAGGGGACGATGCGGAGCCGGGGAAGATGCAGTAGTGGATGATGCATGCTATGACATGGCAAAATGAGGTGTCCTGCCTAATGCAATGTGAAACAAGTTGAAATGGGTCCATTTGAATCAAGGTTTCAAATGGAAGCTTAAGTTCTTATGCATAAAAAGTGTATTATCTTGTTTCACCTAAACAGCAGGGTTAAAGTGTTTTGTCATGCATGAAACCAGTACAGATGGAAAGATTGGATTTTTCTGATCATTTTTCATATATAATTTGTTTGATTTGGAGATATGGTTGAATTTCTATGATTTTTAGAAGTTTTGGCTATTTTCTGGAATTTCCTATATAAGAATAAATCTAGAAATTAAATAACTACGTCAGCACTGCGTCACTATGACGTCAGCGAGTCAAAGGCGCCAGCCCAGGTCAAACCTGACGGCTGGGACCCACACGTCAGTGAAACAACTAATTAACAGGGTTAGGTTAACACTAACTAAACTGTCAGTGGGGCCTAGGCCCGCATGTCAGTGACCTAAACTAAGTAAAATTAGTTAGTTCTAACCCTAGGTTAATTAGTAGAGGGGGGCCCATCTAACACCCCGGATGTAACTTACCCAATTTGTACTACAACTCTTGCCGTTTCCGGCGTTAAGTTATTTTTCTTTCTCGGGTTCGGGTTTTTGTCTCCGTGTGTTGTTGTCATTGTCATGTATCTCATATCATGTTATCATGTGCATTGCATTTGCATACGTGTTCATCTCATGCATTCGAGCATTTTCCCCGTTGTCTGTTTTGCATTTCGGCGCTTCATTCTCCTCCTGTGGTCTTTTCTACCTTTCTTTCATGTGTGGGGATTAAACATTTCCGGATTGGACCGAGACTTGCCAAGCGGCCTTGGTTTACTACCGGTAGACCGCCTGTCAAGTTTTGTACCATTTGGACTTCGTTTGATGCTCCAACGGTTAACCGAGGGACCGAAAAGGCCTCGTGTGTGTTGCAGCCCAACACCCCTCCACTTTGGACCAAAACCCACCAAAACCCTCTCCATCATCTAGAGCGTTCGATCACGATCGCGTGGCCGAAAACCGCACCTCATTTGGACTCTCTTAGCTCCCCCTATGCCTATATAAAGACCCCCTCCTCCAAATTCACGGATCCCCTCTCCCAAACCCTAAAAAAATTGCCCCGCCGCCACCGGACGAATCCTGCCGCCGCCTCCGGCCAATCAGCGGGCGCCAAGTGGCCCGCGCCCACTTCCCCGCCGCCGGCCCGGGAGGCCCAAACCGGGCCCCCGAGGCCCAACCACCGCGCGCCGCCGGGGCCCCTCCCCGCGCCCTTCTTCCCCGAGCGGCCGCCGTCTCCATCGCCGTCTCCGGC
>NC_041390.1:369668094-369673432 GCF_002162155.2 Triticum dicoccoides
CTCCGGCGACACGGCCGCTGCGGGCCGCCGCACACCGCCGCCCGTCCCGTCCTCCGCGGCCATCGCCGCCTCGCCGCCGCGGGTCTCAGCGACCGCGCCGACCCCGGCCATAGCCGGCCCGCGCCGCCCCGGTGAGCTCCACCACCGGATCCGGCCCCTCCTTCCTCAACTCCGACCTCCGGCGAGCTTCATCTCCGGCGGTGAACAGTAACTCCGGCAGGCTGCTTCGAAATCTGTGCCAGATCCAGATCTGGGAATTGGGACGGTTGACTTTTTGCCCGAAACCCTAGTTCATGTGCTCCTGTTCATCATCTTATATCTCCGCATCCGTAGCTCCGTTTTTGGCATATAGCATATCAAAATGTTCGTATCAGAGAGTACATCATTTCATTCCATTGCACCATTTTCATTTGAGTTCATCTTAATGCCCGGAATGCTGTTAGAAGAGTGCTACTTGAGATAATTGTCAGATCTGCTACTCCATTTAGATATTTGTCATTTTTGCCATGATTATTGTGTGCATGATATGCCCATGAGCTCTACATATGTTTTGTTAAGGGTTTTGCCATCTTTCCAGAGGTGAACCCATGTATTTTTGTGATGTGTGTGGTGACTAGCACAAGCTTGCAAAGTGAGGCACTTGGTAATGCTGATTTCAGGGACTTAGCAATTCCACTAAGTCCTTGATCTGTTTTTCTCATGATGCCGTATGTTCATGTTGTTTCCTAGTGATCCGTGCCTCTTTTGAGGATGGTTAGTAAGGATGTTTTGTTAATATTTTAGTGCTCTATCCATTCATGCCTTTGTTTGCAATTATGCAGCACCCTAGCTTGAGCCAATCGAGCTCTACTTTTGCTACTTCATGAATCTGGGCAGATTGTCTACTTGTTAGCGATTTTGCCGATGATGTTGTAGTTGATCCGTGCATGCTATGCTATTGTTCTTGCCATGTTTAGCTTGCATTTTGTGTCTTGAGGGGTGTATGTTTAGCTTGTCATGGCTTGCTCTGTAGTGAGTGCATCGAGCTCATAAACATGCCTACTTGATATATGTTTTCAGCATGCTCCAGTTTTCACTAAGTCTGAGTACTGATTATGTTTTTGCCATGTTCACATGCTTGCAATTGTATTTTCTGATCCCTTTTGGCTCAAGGTCAGTAAGGGACTTTTGTTAAGATCTTTGAGTAGCTCCTTGCCATGCTTTACTTTGCCATGTTCAGGTCCTGTAGCATGTAGTATTGCTGCTCTGAAGAGTGCTATCTGATCTGAAATTCCAAACAAGTGTTAATTTCACTAAGTCTGAGATCTCTTTACCATATGCATTTTTGCCATGCTTGTTTGATCCTGTTAATGGATGCTTTGGCCGTAGCTCAGTGCTAGACTTTTGTTAAGCATCATGAATGCATCCCTGCCATGTATTTTGTTGTCATGGTTGAGTGCTGTAGCATGTCCATCTCGTTGCATTTAGATGGCTACTTGTTGTAAATCGCAGACCGCGTCATATTTGAATCGCTTGCCATTTCCAAACCGTAACTCCGATTCCGGCGTTCTTTATATCGTTTTCAAGAGATTTCATCTCATCTTTCCAGTGGCACACTTGGTTTTCCAAGTTGAGGCCAGGTTCTTGCATCCCTTGTCAAATCTTGCATATGCATCCCGCATCGCATCCCGCATAGCATACCATCTTTGCATCATATTGTTGATCCTTGCACGTGGTTGATTGTGCTCTGTTTTCTTGTTTGTCTTGTTTGGGTAGATCCGGGAGACGACTTCGCTAACGAGGAGCCCGTTGAGTTTGCTTTCGAGGATCCAGTCAACTCTGACAACTTTGCAGGCAAGATGATCATACCCTCGAAATCACTACTATCTTTGCTTTGCTAGATGCTCGCTCTTTTGCTATGCCAATGCTACGATGCCTACCACTTGCTTGCAAGCCTCCCAAATTTCCATGTCAAACCTCTAACCCACCATGTCCTAGCAAACCGTTGATTGGCTATGTTACCGCTTTGCTCTGCCCCTCTTATAGCGTTGCTAGTTGCAGGTGATGATTGGAGACCGCTCCTTGTTGGAACATTATTTTCTTGTTGGGATATCATTATATTGCCATGTTATCTTAATGCATCTATATACTTGGTAAAGGGTGGAAGGCTCGGCCTCTCGCCTAGTGTTTTGTTCCACTCTTGCCGCCCTAGTTTTCCGTCATATCGGTGTTATGTTCCCGGATTTTGTTTTCCTTACGCGGTTGGGTTATAATGGGAACCCCTTGATAGTTTGCCTTGATTAAAGCTTTTCCAGCAATGCCCAACCTTGGTTTTACCATTTTCCACCTAGCCTCTTTTTCCCTTGGGTTTCTGGAGCCCGAGGGTCATCTTATTTTAAACCCCCCCGGGCCAGTGCTCCTCTGAGTGTTGGTCCGAACCAGGCAGCCTGCGGGGCCACCTCGGGGAAACTCGAGAGTTGGTTTTACTCGTAGCTTGACCTATCTGAGTGTGCCCTGAGGACGAGATATGTGCAGCTCCTATCGGGATTTGTCGGCACATTCGGGCGGTGTTGCTGGATTTGTTTTAACCTGTCGAAGTGTCTTGATGAACCGAGGTACCGAGTCTGATCGGAATGTCTCGGGAGGAGGTCTATTCCTTTGTTGACCGTGAGAGCTTGTCACGGGCTAAGTTGGGACTCCCCTGCAGGGATTTGAACTTTCAAAAGCCGAGCCCGCGGTTATGGGCAGATGGGAATTTGTTAATGTCCGGTTGTAGATAACTTGAACCTTAACTTAAATTAAAATGAATCAACAGTGTGAGTTACCGTGATGGTCTCTTCTCGGCGGAGTCCAGGAAGTGAACACGGTGTTGGAGTAATGCTTGCGCAGGTTCTCTCTAGTTTTCTCGCTCGCGCTTTGCCTCCTCTTCTCGCTCTCTTTTGCGAACGGGATAGCCACCATATTTGCTAGTTGCCTGCTGCAGCTCGACATATTTACCTTGCCTTACCTATAAGCTTAAATAGTCTTGATCACGAGGGTGCGAGATTGCTGAGTCCCTGTGGCTCACAGATTACTATTACAGCAGATGCAGGGCCTGATGATTCCGCTCCAGGTGACGCGCTCGAGCTCAAGTGGGAGTTCGACGAGGACAATCAACGATATTATGTTTCCTTTCCTGATGATCAGTAGTGGTGCCCAGTTGGGGGAGATCGGGACCGTGTCGCATGTTGGGTTATCTTTTATTTTGGCGCCGTAGTTGGGCCATGAACGTTTGAATGATGTAATGTTATTTATGTACTTGATTGACGTGGCGAGTGTAAGCCAACTATGTTATCTCCCCTTTTATGATCTATATTACATGGGATGTTGTGAAGATTACCTAACTTGCGACATATGCCTTCAATGCGATTATGCCTCTAAGTCGTGCCTCGACACGTGGGAGATATAGTCGCATCGAGGGTGTTACAAGTTGGTAATCAGAGCCTTCCCCGACCTTAGGAGCCCCATTGCTTGTTCGTTTTTAGCAGCCGAGTTGTGTTTAGAAAAATGTTTTGAGTCATTTAGGAATTATATATCGAAGAGTTTAGGAATTATTTTTACTTCCCAGTCTCCTCATCGCTCTGGTAAGGCATCCTGACGTAGAGTTTTGACTCTTGTCTTCTCAAATTTCACGAAAAAAAAAATTTAGGACCACGCGGGTATCTTGGAATCGTTCCGATGGTTTTATGACGAGAACATTGTCTTGGTGCCTCCTGTCAGGGGTTTGGTGGAAGTGTCCCGGGGAGTTGAGCTCTGAGGTGTTGTCCTCAGAATTTTATCGTTGCCGTTCTGGAATACCTGAGTTTAGTATGCCGACATCGAAAATATCTTTTATGCAGTTCATTGGTGAGATAACCTCGACGCCACCCTGTACTGGGGCGGGAGTTCGGGAGTATCGCCATAACTTGTATAACGGATGCTTTTCAAAGGTTGAGGTAGATGGTTTCCGAAGTTTTTCTCGGTTATGTGTTGATGGATGGATACAGCTGGATGTAGGATTTGCTAGATTTGGGTGAGATATTATGCTTCCCCTGTATCCCCAACACCTGATTGCATAACCGGAAAGGTTCGGGAGTTTCATAGGTGGGAATTCTTGTAGCTCTAGTTCTTCTTCCACGATTATTTGGTTTGAGATTGGGATTTCTTACCGAGTATTCGTTCTTGATCCGTACCTTGTTGATTTATTTCTCTATCTTAATTCTACGTGGCTTCTCAATTTATGGATATGTGACCATTTCAATAGGAATGCATTCGTCATTTTGTTCGGATGTGAAGACTATATGTTGCAATTTTCATTCCGTTGGATTCAGCTTCAATATTTGTCTATCAATGTGCTAATGGATGTCAACCTCTTCAGGATGGCTCCTCCAACACGCATGACTCCGAATCCTGATCCGCCACCACCTCCACCTCCTCCGGAGGCATGGCAAGCTGTGATGGCCGCAACCAATGCAAACACACAGTTGATCATGCAAATTCTCCAAGAGCGCAATCAAAGCAACCAAGGGAACCAAGGCAACAATCAGAATCACTTTGCTACACTCAACCAGTTCCTTGCTAACGGGCCAAAGAGTTTCAGCAATTGTGTTGAGGCATCCGATGCTGACGATTGGCTTGTGGATCTGTGCAAGCATTTCGAGTGCAGTAACGTCAGGCATGAGGACTTCGTCAAGTTCGCTTCCTTCCAACTCAAAGATCAAGCTGCAGAATGGTTCCAGCAGTACAAGGATTCCAGAGGTGGACGTGTAATTACTTGGGATGAATTCCGTCAAGATTTCAGAGCTCACCATATCCCTTAGAGCGTGGTTGAAAGCAAGCGTGAGGAATTCCGCAAACTGAAGCAAGGCTCTTTGTCTGTCTATGACTATAACAAGTTGTTTCAGAAGCTCGCCTGCTTTGCTAAGCAGGACGTCCCTGATGAGAAGAGCATGATATACCAGTTCAGGGGTGGTCTCAGAGAAGAAATCCAGCTAGCTCTTATTCTCTTTGAACCCTTGAGGTACGATGAGTTCTACAACATGGCACTGAAGCAAGAGGCCGCTCAACTGAGGTGTGATGTTTCCAAGAAGCGAGTCAGAGATGTTACTCCTTCTTCCTCTACTCAAGTGGCCAAGCAGCAGAAGTATTGGCTTCCTCCTCCTCCGTTCCGTCAGCCGTATCAGCAGAAGAGCAAAGGTGGCAGTGGATCTTCCCACCCACCCAACCCTGGCTTTCAGAACAAGACTTCGTCTCAAGCTCCAAGATCGAGTGCTCCGTACCACCGTCCGCTTTCAGAGGTCACGTGCAACAAGTGCCAACAGAAGGGTCACTATGCCAACAA
>NC_041390.1:369673853-369741886 GCF_002162155.2 Triticum dicoccoides
CCCTGGCTTTCAGAACAAGACTTCGTCTCAAGCTCCAAGATCGAGTGCTCCGTACCACCGTCCGCTTTCAGAGGTCACGTGCAACAAGTGCCAACAGAAGGGTCACTATGACAACAAGTGTCTCAACCAGAGGCGTCTTCCTCCTCCTCCTCCTCCTGTTAGATCGGCAAGTACAGGTGTGGTCAAGCATAACCCCAAGCACGCCAAGGTCAACTTGAGGAATGCAGCTCAGGCAGAGGACTCGTCAGATGTCATCATGGGTAACCTTCCTGTTAACGATATTCCCGCAAGAATTCTTTTTGACACTGGTGCATCGCATTGTTTCATGTCAAAGCCATTTTTTTTACCAAGCATGAGTTCGTTTCATCTCATTTGGGTAAACAAATGGATATCGTTTCTCCTGGCAAATGTTTGAGTGCAAGTCTGGAGGTGCCAGATGTTACTATCACCTTGGGCGACTACAAGTTTCTTTCTTCCCCAATGGTTCTTGGCAACTCAGATATTGATCTTATTCTCGGAATGGATTGGCTTTCTAAGCACAAGGCTCAGCTTGATTGTGCAGCCAGGCAGATTCTATTGACTCATTCGTCTCAGGATGTAATTGTCTTTGCCGCTCATGATGATACCATCCGTCTGTTTTCTCTCAATGAGAAGGGTGAACTCGATGCTATCTCGCAAATTCCAGTCGTTTGCGAATATCAAGATGTCTTTCCAGAAGAGCTTCCAGGAATGCCTCTGCACCGGCCAGTTGAATTCGTCATTGATCTTGAGCCTGGCACGGAACCAGTGTGCAAGCGTCCTTACAAGCTCGGACCTGAAGAGCTGAAGGAGCTGAAGAAGCAACTCAATATTCAAGAGAGAATGGGTCTCATCCGGCCTAGTTCTTCTCCGTGGGGTTGTGGTGTTCTTTTTGTGAAGAAGAAGGATGGAACGGACCGACTTTGCGTTGATTACCGTCCATTGAACAAGAAGACCATCAAGAACAAATACCCACTTCCCAACATCAACGAGCTGTTCGAACAACTCAAAGGTGCCCAAGTATTCTCCAAGCTTGATCTCCGTATGGGTTATCATCAGATTCGAATCCGTGAGCAAGATATTCCCAAGACGGCTTTCAGGACAAGCTATGGTTCATATGAATACACTGCCATGTCTTTTGGCCTTGTCAACGCTCCTCCGACTTTCTCTCGCATGATGAAATTCATCTTCAACGCCTACACAAATGACTTCGTTTTGGTCTATCTCAACGACATTCTAGTTTTCTCGAAGAACAAGGAAGATCATGCCAAGCACTTGCGTTTGGTACTCGATAAGCTGAGGGAACACCAGTTCTACGCCAAGTTCTCCAAGTGCGAATTTTGGCTCGATGAGGTTCTTTATCTTGGTCATATCATCTCTGCCAAGGGCATTGCGGTGAATCCTGAGAAGGTGTCTGTAATTGTGAATTGGGAACCTCTTCAGAACATGAAGCAACTTCGTAGCTTCCTCGGTCTCGCAAGCTACTGTCAAAGATTCGTTGAAAACTTCTCCAAGATCGCGAAGCCTCTCTCAAATCTTCTCCAGAAGCACGTCAAGTACGTTTGGTCTTCGGAGTGTGACATTGCTTTCAACACTTTGAAAGAGAAATTGATCACTGCTCGAGTTCTGACTCCGCCTGATGAATCCAAGCCGTACGAGGCCTTTTGTGATGCCTCTCTCCAAGGTCTTGGCGCAGTATTGATGCAAGAGAAGAAAGTTGTTGCTTATACCTCTCGCCAGTTGAAGCCTAATGAGAAGAACTACCCCACTCATGATCTCGAGTTGGCGGCAGTTGTGCATGCTCTTTTGACTTGGAGACATCTCTTATTGGGAAGAAAAGTGGACATCTTCACTGACCACAAGAGTCTCAAGTACATCTTCACTCAGCCTAATCTCAACCACAGACAAACTCGATGGGTCAAAATGATTCAAGAGTATAATCCGAGTATCCAATATACTCCAGGCAAGGCCAATGCGATTACTCACGCATTGAGCAGGAAGGCTTATTGTAACAGTCTGATTCTCAAGCCTTATCAACCTGAGCTTTGTGAAGCTTTCCGCAAACTTAATCTGCAAGTTGTTCCTCAAGGTTTCCTCGCCAAGCTTCAAGTCTCTCCTACCTTGGAAGACCAGATTCGCCAAGCTCAGCTTCTTGATGCTATGGTGAAAAAGGTGAAGATTGGGATTGCCAAGAGTCAACCCAAGTACAAGTGCTACCGCCTTGATGACAAGGATACTCTCTTCTTCGAGGATCGTATTGTTGTGCCCAAAGGTGACCTCCGTAAAGTGATCATGAACGAGGCTCACAATTCTCTCCTCTCTATCCACCCCGGGAGCACGAAGATGTATCAGGACCTCAAGCAGGCTTATTGGTGGACTCGAATGAAGCGCGAGATTGCTCAATACGTGAATGAGTGTGATGTCTGCAGAAGAGTGAAGGCAGAACACCAAAGGCCAGCGGGTCTCCTCCAACCTCTTGCCATTCCAGAATGGAAGTTTGACCACATTGAAATGGACTTCGTGACTGAGTTTCCAAAGTCCAAGCGTGGCAATGATGCTATATTCATTGTCATCTACAAACTCACCAAAGTGGCTCACTTTCTGCCTATCAAAGAGTCAATCACTGCAGCTCAATTGGCGGAACTTTATACCTCTCGAATTGTCTCTCTGCACGGTATTCCACAAGTGATCTCTTTAGACCGTGGCAGCATCTTTACCTCCAAGTTTTGGGATTCTTTTTAGAAGGCCATGGGCACCAACATCCGCTTCAGCACATCTTTCCATCCTCAAACTAGCGGTCAAGTCGAGCGTGTCAACCAGATTCTTGAAGATATGCTCAGGGCTTGTGTGATCTCCTTCGGCATGAAGTGGGAGGATTGTCTTCCTTATGCTGAATTCTCCTACAACAACAGTTTTCAAGCAAGTTCGGGCAAGGCCCCATTTGAAATTCTGTATAGAAGGAAGTGTCGTACCCCTCTCAACTGGTCCGAAACTGGTGAACGTTAGCTTTTGGGAAATGACTTAATCACAGAGGCAGAGGAAATGTGCAAAGTCATTCGAGATAACCTCAAAGCAGCCCAATCCCGCCAGAAGAGCTACTATGACAGTAAGCATCATGATTTGGCTTTCGAGATCGGAGATCATGTTTACCTCCGCGTCTCTCCTATGAAAGGTACTCGTCGCTTCGGTATCAAAGGGAAGCTTGCCCCCAGATACATGGGACCTTTCAAGATTGTCAGCAAGAGAGGTGATCTCGCCTATCAACTCAAGCTTCCTTCAAACTTTGCAAATGTTCATGATGTGTTCCATGTCTCTAAGCTCCGAAAGTGCTTCAAGACTCCTGACCACACCGTCAACTTCGAGGACATTGAGCTCCAAGAAGATCTCTCCTATCGTGAGCACCCCGTTTCTATTCTCGAAGAGACTGAACGCAAGACTCGCAACAAGTCAATGAAATTCCTCAAAGTCAAGTGGTCACACCATTCCGACCGTGAAGCTACCTGGGAACACGAGGATCACCTCCGTTCTGAGTACCCGGCGTTCTTTCAGTCCTAGATCTCGGGACGAGATCCTTTCATAGTGGTGGAGTGTTGTAACACCCCGGATGTAACTTACCCAATTTGTACTCCAACTCCTGCAGTTTCCGGCGTTAAGTTATTTTATTTTCTGGGGTTCGGGTTTTTGTCTCCGTGTGTTGTTGTCATTTTCATGCATCTCATACCATGTCATCATGTGCATTGCATTTGCATACGTGTTTATCTCATGCATTCGAGCATTTTCCCCGTTGTCCGTTTTGCATTCCGGCGCTTCGTTCTCCTCCGGTGGTCTTTTCTACCTTTCTTTCGTGTGTGCGGATTAAACATTTCCGGATTGGACCGAGACTTGCCAAGCGGCCTTGGTTTACTATCGGTAGACCGCCTGTGAAGTTTCGTACCATTTGGACTTCGTTTGATGCTCCAACGGTTAACCGAGGGACCGAAAAGGCCTCGTGTGTGTTGCAGCTCAACACCCATCCACTTTGGCCCAAAACCCACCAAAACCCTCTCCATCATCTAGAGCGTTCGATCACGATCGCGTGGCCGAAAACCGCACCTCATTTGGACTCTCTTAGCTCCCCCTATGCCTATATAAAGACCCCCTCCTCCAAAATCACGGATCCCCTCTCCTAAACCCTAAAAAAATTGCCCCGCCGCCACCGGACACGTTCGCCCCGCCACCGGACGAATCCCGCCGCCGCCTCCGGCCAATCAGCGGGCGCCAAGTGGCCCACGCCCACTTCCCCGCCGCCGGCCCGAGAGGCCCAAACCGGGCCCCCGATGCCCAACCGCCGCGCGCCGCCAGGGCGCCTCCCCGTGCCCTTCTTCCCCGAGCGGCCGCCGCCTCCATCACCGTCTCCGGAGACGCGGCCGCCGCGGGCCGCCGCACACCGCCGCCCGTCCCGTCCTCCGCGGCCATCGTCGCCTCGCCGCCGCGGGTCTCGGCGACCGCGCCTACCCCGGCCATAGCCGGCCCGCGCCGCCCCGGCGAGCTCCACCACCGGATCCGGCCCCTCCTTCCTCAACTCTGACCTCCGGCGAGCTTCATCTCCGGCTGTGAACAGTAACTCCGGCGGGATGCTTCGAAATCCGTGCCAGATCCAGATCTGGGAATTGGGATGGTTGACTTTTTTCCCGAAACCCTAGTTCATGTGCTCCTGTTCATCATGCTATATCTCTGCATCCGTAGCTCCGTTTTTGGCATATAGCATATCAAAATGTTCATATCAGAGAGTACATCATTTCATTCCACTGCGTCATTTTCATTTGAGTTCATCTTGATGCCCGAAATGCTGTTAGAAGAGTGCTACTCGAGATAATTGTCAGATCTGCTACTCCATTTAGATATTTGTCATTTTTGCCATGATTATTGTGTGCATGGTATGCCCATGAGCTCTACATATGTTTTGTTAAGGGTTTTGCCATCTTTCTAGCGGTGAACCCATGTATTTTTGTGATGTGTGTGGTGACTAGCACAAGCTTGCAAGGTGAGGCACTTGGTAATGCTGATTTCAGGGACTTAGCAATTCCACTATGTCCTTGATCTGTTTTTCTCATGATGCCATATGTTCATGTTATTTCCTAGTGATCCGTGCCCCTTTTGAGGATGGTCAGTAAGGATGTTTTGTTAATATTTTAGTGCTCTATCCATCCATGCCTTTGTTTTGAATTATGGAGCACCCTAGCTTGAGCCAATCGAGCTCTACTTTTGCTACTTCGTGAATCTGGGCAGATTGTCTACTTGTTAGCGATTTTGCCGATGATGTTGTTGTTGATCCGTGCATGCTATGCTATTGTTCTTGCCATGTCCAGCTTGCATTTTGTGTCTTGATGGGTGTATGCTTAGCTTGTCATGACTTGCTCTGTAGTGAGAGCATCGAGCTCGTAAACATGACTACTTGATATCTGTTTTCAGCATGCTCCATTTTTCACTAAGTCTGAGTACTGGTTATGTTTTTACCATGTTCACATGCTTGCAATTGTATTTTCTAATCCCTTTTGGCTCAAGGTCACTAAGGGACTTTTGTTAAGATCTTTGAGTAGCTCCATGCCATGCTTTACTTTGCCATGTTCAGGTCCTGTAGCATGTAGTTTTGCTACTCCGAAGAGTGCTATCTGATGTGAAATTCCAGACAAGTGTTAATTTCACTAAGTCTGAGATCTGTTTACCATATGCATTTTTGCCATGCTTGTTTTATCCTGTTAATGGATGCTTTGGTCGTAGATCAGTGCTAGACTTTTGTTAAGCATCATGAATGCATCCCTGCCATGTTTTTTTTGTCATGGTTGAGTGCTGTAGCATGTTCATCTCGTTGCATTTAGATGGCTACTTGCTGTAAATCGCAGACCGGCGTCATATTTGAATCGCTTGCCATTTCCAAACCGTAACTCCGATTCCGGCATTCTTTATATCGTTTTCAAGCGATTTCATCTCATCTTTCCAGTGGAACTCTTGGTTTTCCAAGTTGAGGCCAGGTTCTTGCATCCCTTGTCAAATCTTGCATATGCATCCCGCATCGCATCCCGCATAGCATACCATCTTTGCATCATATTGTTGATCCTTGCACGTGGTTGATTGTGCTCCTTTGCTTGTTTGTCTTGTTTGGGTAGATCCGGGAGACGAGTTCGCTAATGAGGAGCCCGTTGAGTTTGCTTTTGAGGATCCAGTCAACTCTGACAACTTTGCAGGCAAGATGATCATACCCTCAAAATCACTACTATTTTTGCTTTGCTAGATGCTCGCTCTTTTGCTATGCCAATGCTATGATGCCTACCACTTGCTTGCAAGCCTCCCAAATTGCCATGTCAAACCTTTAACCCACCATGTCCTAGCAAACCGTTGATTGGCTATGTTACCGCTTTGCTCAGCCCCTCTTATAGCGTTGCTAGTTGCAGGTGAAGATTGGAGACCGCTCCTTGTTGGAACATTATTTTCTTGTTGGGATATCATTATATTGCCATGTTATCTTAATGCATCTATATACTTGGTAAAGGGTGGAAGGCTCGGCCACTCTTGCCGCCCTAGTTTTCCGTCATATCGGTGTTATGTTCCCGGATTTTGCGTTCCTTACGCGGTTGGGTTATAATGGGAACCCCTTGATAGTTCGCCTTGGTTAAAGCTTTTCCAGCAATGCCCAACCTTGGTTTTACCATTTGCCACCTAGCCTCTTTTTTCCTTGGGTTTCCGGAGCCCGAGGGTCATCTTATTTTAAACCCCCCCCCCTGGGCCAGTGCTCCTCTGAGTGTTGGTCCGAACCAGGCAGCCTGCGGGGCCACCTCGGGGAAACTCGAGGGTTGGTTTTACTCGTAGCTTGACCTATCTGAGTGTGCCCTGAGAACGAGATATGTGCAGCTCCTATCGGGATTTGTCGGCACCTTCGGGTGGTGTTGCTGGATTTGTTTTAACCTGTCGAAGTGTCTTGAAGAACCGAGGTACCGAGTCTGATCGGAACGTCTCGGGAGGAGGTATATTCCTTCGTTGACCGTGAGAGCTTGTCATGGGCTAAGTTGGGACTCCCCTGCAGGGATTTGAACTTTCAAAAGCCGTGCCCGCGGTTATGGGCAGATGGGAATTTGTTAATGTCTGGTTGTAGATAACTTGAACCTTAACTTAAATTAAAATGAATCAACAGTGTGAGTTACCATGATGGTCTCTTCTCGGCGGAGTCCAGGAAGTGAACACGTTGTTGGAGTAATGCTTGCGCAGGTTGCTCTCTAGTTTTCTCGCTCGCGCTTTGCCTCGTCTTCTCGCTCTCTTTTGCGAACAGGATAGCCACCATATTTTCTAGTCACTTGCTGCAACTCCACATATTTACCTTGCCTTACCTATAAGCTTAAATAGTCTTGATCGCGAGGGTGCGAGATTGCTGAGTCCCTATGGCTCACAGATTACTATTACACCAGATGCAGGGCCTGATGATTCCGCTCCAGGTGACGTGCTCGAGCTCAAGTGGGAGTTCGATGAGGACTCTCAACGATACTATGTTTCCTTTCCTAATGATCAATAGTGGTGCCCAGTTGGGGGTGATCGGGACCGTGTCGCATGTTGGGTTATCTTTTATTTTGGCGCCGTAGTCGGGCCATGAGTGTTTGAATGATGTAATGTTATTTATGTACTTGATTGACGTGGTGAGTGTAAGCCAACTATGTTATCTCCCCTTTTATGATCTATATTACATGGGATGTTGTGAAGATTGCCTAACTTGCGACATATGCCTTCAATGCGATTATGCCTCTAAGTCCTGCCTCGACACATGGGAGATATAGTCGCATCGAGGGTGTTACAGCCCACTTGTCCTAGACTCAGGGGAGTCAACCTGGACCCACCCAGTCAAAATCAACGGGTCAAACCCGCTGGCGTTTAGCCGCCGGCAAGACCAGACGCGGCGGTGGAAGTGCATCTACGCGTTCCGGCGACCAAAAGGGCTGCGGAGAACATCTACACGTTGCTGGGAGCAAGCCACAACGTTTGGTGGCCGTGGGTAGAGCTGGGGTGGACAGAAACGTCGCCGGCGACGACCTTGGCGGTCGCCGGAGTTCGGGCGAGGTCAAAACCGAGGCTACGGGGCACGGCGAGGCGCGTGGAGTGGTGCTACGGGCCCCTGCGAGTGCGGTGAGTGCGTTAGTTGCAATGGTGTGGCCGGTGGGTGGCCGGAGTCACGTCGGCGACGAGCTCGGCGGCGGAGGGTGCTCGGGTGAGCATGGTGCGGTGCACACGGTGCAGGAGGGAGTTAGTGGAGAGGGAGAGGATGGAGCTGGGCTCACGGTGATTGCATCAAGCGTCGAAGCGGGCTCAGGGAAGGCCGGAGCTGAGCGGGGCGACGATGGCGATCTCGGCGGCCGGAGTTGGAGGAGACGGGGTCAGCAGCGACTCCAGAGCGGGCGAGCGCTCGAGGCTCGGCCTGCTCGACGTAGTCGACGACGGTGGAGTTCATGGACACGGTGACGCTGCACGGGGACGTCGGCCGACGCGGTTAGCACGGTGGTGCAGGCGCGGCAGCGTCGTCCATGGTGCGGGAGAGCGAGGGAAAGGAGCTGGGGAGAGAGAGGCGTGTCTGCGAGCTCGGGGGAGAGGTGTGTGACCGAACCAGGGCAGCAGCACTGTGAGGGGAGGAAGCAGGGCGGCGGGCAGCTGCGTGGCGCGCGCAGGCGCCGGCGTCGAGCACCTGCCTGCCTGCCTGGCCAAGCCAAGCAGCTCGCTGGAGCGGTGGCTGGGCTGGGCCGATAGGTGGGCTTGCCAGGTGGGCGCCAGGTAAGACTCTACTTGCTTTGCTTTTCTTTTTCTATTTTTTTGTAAGTTTGTGGCTTTATTAAAAATAGTTAGGCACTTACAAAAATCCTGAAAATAATCATAGGCTCTGTTTAGATTATTTCCAACAGCCCACACTTATTTCCAGAATTATTTGAGCATTTAAAATATTTTATAGCATTTAAATGTCCAAATTCAAATTCTTATGATTTGATTCAAAAAATCCAGAATGTCCTAGAAAAGAGTGCACCATTTTTGCCAGGGTTTTTAGCCCAATCCAGAAATGATGAACATTTTGTGAAGGGCATTTTGGGTTCATTGAAACCAATTTTAGTAAACCCTAGTTGGTTTAAGGGGGGTGCTGGGGGTTCTGTTATCCCCATTTCATCTTTCTGGGAAAAAACATGATGCAAACATTCTAATGCATGAACTTGCTAGGGTGTGACAATATCTTTCTAGTAGACACATGATATGATATGGGATCTATGATATGTTTGTTTCCAGCTTATTCTGCAAGCCAAATCCTTTGTTTGTTTTGGTTTGTGGTATTCGAGTTGCTTCGAAGTCAAGTGTTGATTCCATACATGTCCTAAGCGGTGTTCCCATATTTCTATGGGAATACTAATCCTTTTGATCATGCAGAATGGTCATGCCAATTCTTTTCCAACCGACGTGATTCTCTTCAAGTTAAGCCGACCTCTTCCACAGGATCAATTATCAGTTTCCTCAATAGTGTTTGTTTCATCCGTCCAAGTTGCCTTTGTTTACCCACCCTCCCACCCTTTTTCTTCAAGGACTCAGGTTTTTGAATCAAGTATCCATCTTTTGGTTGTGAAGTTTCTTCATTCTTTCCTTCAATATTTTTACCCGGTGGTTCTCATGAAGATGCTCTACAAGTTTATCATTCTTCATTCACGTATTCTTTTCCGGTGGATTCAATTCAAGTTGTAGGTGTTGATCTTATCCCCTTCCTCGCTTCAAGTGTTTTCTCATGCCGGTGCACCTCTTAATCATCCACTTCCCGCTATTCAATTGTTCCGGAGTGCTGAAGATATCTCAGAAGATTCAAGTGTCCATTCTCAATTCGCTCAAGTTCTTTTGAGGATGTTATCTCATTCATGCCATTTAATTCAACCGGTGCAATCTCTCTTTTAAATCATTCAACGGTGTATCTTTTGAGTGAGCCCTAACCCACAGGTCTTTTTCCAGGATCTTACCTGACTCTTCTATTTTCCTAGTGTTACTATCAAATTCTTTTCCAAGTTTGACGTAAGAATTAATTATCATCAGTCATATGTCTTTGTCCATGATCTTTCAAATTATTTTCATCGTTGGTTCAACCTTTCTATTCTTCATTCCGGAGTGCCTCAACAATTAATGGTGGTGTTTCTCATCGTCATTCTCGGATTTTCAAGACCGAAGAAGAGTTTCTCTTCAATATTATCCTTTCTCTCGAAGATTCGCGGTTCCAGCTTGATGCCATCCTCTCATAATTGTTTTCGATTGTGAGAATTCTTTTCACCCATCCGGAGCAATTAAGGAGTCTTTTCAGTTTGATTCTCTGAAGGCCATCATTTCGGTATTATTCACTCTAGCTTTCAGCTCTTGTTCTCCAAATCTTACCGGTGCATCATTCAAATATCCTCTAATCAGTTCATGATCTTTTCGTTATCTTAAATCTAAATTCCCTCAAGTATCAACGTCGTTTTCTAATTCTTCTCGGTGAATTGTGCCTTTTCTACTTCCATTTTCAATTCTTACGGTTGTTCATTCAAGAGTTCTCTTCCTTGGTTATCATATCAATTCATTAATTCTTTCCAATCCTACCGGTGGTTCGTTCAAGACCTTCCCAAGTTTGCGCTATACCTCTCTTTAATCCATTCAACGAGAATAAGTAGTATGCCAAATCCGTTGCTTGTCATCAATTTAGATTCGTGACAGATACGCATAACGTAATTCTTACTATTGTTTCATCCAAGTGATCTAGTTTCTTCTTTCCAGAGTGTTCATCATGTCACTTTTTGCGGTTCGAGATGCTTCATCTTTTCTTTCTGGAGTTCCAAGTTTTCCGCTTTATCTCGTCGCAAAGCTCCATCCAATCATTGCAAGGCTTCAATCTTATTCTTTTCATCCTTCACTTATTTTTGATCATTCTTTTATTACCGGAGTTCTTCATGGAAGATTAACATGGTGGCTCATCAAGGATTCCTTTAATTCTTAAATTGTTCGTTAAGATTTCTCTCGAAGCTATGATCCGCCAAGCTATACTTCAAGTATTATTAATCTTGCATTCCGAAGTGCAATTCTTCCTGCCTTATCTTATGAGGTGGTTTTATGTCATTATTGACAATTTCTTCGTGTTTCATGATTGACAAGTTTCCAAGTGTGACATATCTAAATCCATCATTTTCTCTTCGCTCAAGACATCTTTTCAACCAATCAACCTCTTCATTGGAGTTATCTTGGCTTATATTTCACCTAAAGCTTTCCATAAGGATTTTTGCTAATTATGGTGCTCATAAATGACCCAAGTTCTTCATTTATCCTCCCGGTGAAATAAGTTTCTCGTCTCCTTGTTCATATCAATCCAATCTATTGTTTTCATTAGTGGCAAAATTTCACCTCCAGATTTCGAGATGCTTTCCGTAAGCCCACAACAAGCTTACTCTTTTCGTTGTTCGTTTTCCAACAACTTCGTTCGACCCTTCTCCTACAGATGCTTTTTCAAGCTCATTTGAGATAGAAGATGTTGTTTTCTCCTCCGTTCTTTTGATTCCATTCTTACCTTAGTTCCGGAGGTAGTGTGTTGTTGATTTCATCAAGTATTCTCTCATCTTGTAAAGTTCATGTTCTATTCCTTCCATTTACAGTCGAAGTGCTGTCCAAATTATATCATTCTTATTCCTTCTCTATCTTGTTTTAACCGGAGTGTTGTGTCTATCATTCCTCTTCTAACCGGAGTCCCATCCAAGTGCTTTCTTTTTGCCAAGTTCATATTCTATACCTTCCATTTCCAACCGGAGTGTTGTCGTAATTGATCCTTGTCGTTCTTTGTACATCTCGTTTCAACCGGAGTGCTTGCATGTACTTCTTGTCCATTGCAACCCTTTTTCTTATGCCTTTCAGCCTACAAGGTTCTAGTAATGCTCCGTGTTCCTCTTTTCTAACGGAGTGTTTTCAAATTTGTTCATCTTCGTTGTATTCTTTCTTTCAATTTGTTCAACCTCTCAAGGTTCTTTGGTTTCACTCGTTTGTCAAAGAAGCAACTTAGTTTTATCTCTTCTCTTCCTCTCCCGTTTCTCTCCAATGCCATCCTAGATCTTGAGACGAGATCCTCTTGTAGTGGTGGAGTGTTGTAACGCCCCGAGACGGATGCGCCAGGTGTCTTCCAGTTATTCGATGTTGTTGCCTTGTCTTTTCTTGCGTGTTGCATCTTGCCATGTCACCATCCGCATTGCATCTGCATGTTTTCGAAACTTGCATCTGTCTGGTCTTCCCCTGTTCCTTCCATTGTCCGTTCTGAGCCCAGACCCACTCGCACACGCCCGCAACATGTACGAAATATTATTGTATAAGTGGCCAGATAATGTTCTCATAATAGGATGAAAGTTGGCGTACGGTGTTGTTATGTTGTTAGTAGGTCGTCTACCAAGTTTCATCGCATTCGGAGTCCGTTTGACGCCCCAATGGTTAACTATAGCGGCATTATAGCCGGTCTAATGTCGGACATTTTTGGTCTACGGAAACGGTTGCCAGGTTGCTTTCCTCCTCTCTCTTCTCAGCCCAACCACACACTTGACCTCGTTCGCCTAATACCACTTGATACATCTCCAACGTATCTACTAACCGGAGGCCCAGCCCAAATTGCTGTTTTTTTTTGCCTATTTTAGGGTTTCGCAGAAAAGGAATATCAAACGGAGTCCAAACGGAATGAAACTTTCGGGAACATGGTTTTCTCAACGAATGTGATCCACGAGACTTGGAGTGTGCGTCAAGAAACGATCGAGGAGGGCACGAGGCAGGGGGCGAGCCCTCCACCCCCATGGGGCCCTCGTTGCTCCATCGACGTACTTCTTCCTCCTATATATATCCACGTACCCCCCAAACATCCAGGAGCACCACGAAAACCTAATTCCACCGCCGCAACCTTCTGTACCCGAGAGATCCCATCTCAGGGCCTTTTCCGGAGCTCCGCCGGAGGGGGCAATGATCACGGAGGGCCTCTGCATCAACTCCATGGCCTCTCCAGTGATGTGTGAGTATTTTACTTTAGACCTAGGGGCCCATAGTTATTAGCTAGATGGATTCTTATCTGTCTTTGGATCTCAATACAAAGTTCTACTCGATCTTCTTGGAGATCTATTCGACGTAATCTTCTTTTGAAGTGTGTTTGTCGAGATCTGATGAATTCTGGGTTTATGATCAAGGTTATCTATGAAAAATATTTGAATCTCCTCTGAATTATTTTATGTATGATTGGTTTATCTTTGCAAGTCTCTTCGAATTATCAGTTTGGTTTGGCCAACTAGATTGATGTTTCTTGCAATGGGAGAAGTCCTTAGCTTTGGGTTCCATCTTGCGGTGCTTGATTCCAGTGACACAAAGGGAACCGACACATACTGTATTGTTGCCATCGAGGATAAAAAGATGGGGTTTATATCATATTTCATGAGTTTATCCCTCTACATCATGTCATCTTACTTAAATCATTACTCTGTTCTTATGAACTTAATACTCTAGATGCATGCTGGATAGCGGTCGATGTGTGGAGTAATAGTAGTAGATGCAGAATCATTTCGGTCTACTTGTCGCGGACGCGATGCATATATACATGATCATACCTAGATATTCTCATAACTATGCTCAATTCTATCAATTGCTCGACAGTAATTCGTTTACCCACCGTAATACTTATGCTCTTGAGAGAAGCCACTAGTGAAACCTATGGCCCCCGGGTCTATCTTCCATCATATTAATCTTCAAACACTTAGTTATTTCCTTTGTCGTTTATTTTACTTTGCATCTTTATTTCTCCTTGTCATAAAAATACCAAAATTATTATGTTATCATATCTATCAGATCTCACTCTCGTACGTGACCGCGAAGGGATTGACAACCCCTTTATCGCGTTGGTTGCGAGGTTCTTATTTGTTTGTGTAGGTGCATGGGACTCGAGCGTGATCAAGAGGTAGAAGCACTCTTTCCTCTTCAAGGAAACTTAGGGAAATACTTATGCTACTTTGCTGCATCACCCTTTCCTCTTCAAGGGAAAACCAACGCAGTGCTCAAGAGGTAGCACCACTCTGGACAGTGCACGGACACCTCGCGTGCGCGTCCGAAACTGCCCCGAACCCGAACTGCTCACTCATCACCGTTGCATCTGGATCGTCGCCCAACATCCCTAAGATATCTCTGTTTTCTTTGTTTGGTCTCCCTAGCCTATTTGTCCGGGACCATCCGATTTAATCGGAGGGAGGAAATACCCCCTACCTAAAATTCACTTACTATATGAAGACCAACCCTAAAACCTAGTGACCTTGTCTCATCCACTCATTGCCGCCGCCACTCCATCGAATCCCACATGGGATATCCCCTCCACTCCCGATGCATCCATCCACCGGACAGCCGCCCTGATCTTCCTCGCCTGCCATGCCCTACCAACCACTGCGCCTGTAGCCTCGCGCATGAGCCTGCCCGCTCTCCTCATCGACCGAAGGAGGAGAGCTCCTCCCGAGACCAGCAGGACCGCCGCATCCCTCCTCTGTTTCCTTCTTATCCTTCTTCTTACCCCATTTTCTCTTCTCACTCCCATCTCCCTCTCATCTCTCTTTACAGGGATCCGCCATGGAAGACCCCGTCGCCCCGTCAAGTATCTTGCCGGAGCACCGCCGGTACCGCTCTCTCCCCTGCTTCAAACAACAGAACGCGGCACCGTCCTCCCACGCGCTTGGTCTCCATCTACTTCCTTGCCCGCAGCCTCCCCGACTTGATGCTCGAACACGGCTCCGCACGCTCCTGCCCCGATAGGTACCCGTCGTCCCGAGGTCACCCGCTCCGTCCGGCTGACAACAAGAAGTAGCTCGCTAGAGCACAAGCTCCATCGGGTCCGCCTCCCTGTGCCCATCC
Source organism: Triticum dicoccoides (assembly GCF_002162155.2). Classification (NCBI taxonomy): domain Eukaryota; kingdom Viridiplantae; phylum Streptophyta; class Magnoliopsida; order Poales; family Poaceae; genus Triticum; species Triticum dicoccoides. Next base: position 369,688,782 of record NC_041390.1, read on the forward strand.
CTCTCCTTCTCCTATCTCTTTCCTCCCTCTATGTCACTTCCGTGAATTCATTTCCCCGCCATGGCCTTCCAGCTCCTGCCGCTGGCCTACTACTTTCGTCACCGGAGACTGCCAGATCCGCCGTGCTGGGCTGGATCCTCACGTCCCCGCCATTCATGTGTCGCCGGAGGTCACCTCCCTGCCAAGTTCGTTGCCGCCACTCCCCTGCTACCTCCGGGCGCTGCCCGTGGCTCCCCTGCATCAAGCAACAGCAGCTCGATCGCTGCCTGTTGACCAGCGTCACGCATGCGTAGCCCTCTGCAGCCGCCGCTTGGGCCACAGCCTGCATCCGACCCGTGTGGCCTCTGGTGAGCTGCCCCCACCTATCCATCACACTGGGCGCATTATACTATTCCGCGCCTGTGCTGCTGTTCCATATTCGGCCCGTGTCATGTTTTTTTCCAGTTCTGTGATTTAGTTATTTATCCAGTGAGCTGCTGTTTTATAGAAAACACCATAGTCTTCATGCATGTAATAACTCACAAACCTTGCATCTCTATGTAGATGAATTATATATGTAAAGTGGTTAGAATTTTGTGTAGATTAATAATTGCCAACTTTCATGCATGTTTAAAATGTTTAAACTTTCTGCTTCTTTAATTTGCTAAAATGCCATGTTAAAATGCTTTATTTCATTACTAATTAATCGTAACTCGGTTTGTAATAAAATTTATATGTAAATGGGGTGGAAAAATGCATAGATTAACATGGTGCACTCTATTTTCCTGGTTGACAACTCTAAAATATGGTTTAGGGCAGAACAGTACCAATTCCAGAATATGCATATGAGGATTTTCTGGATTTGTTGTTTGTGGTTCCGGCCTCATTTAAACTTGCCTAGATAGGTAGTTTTCATATGCTTCACCCCTTGTCATGTTTAATAACATTTAGTATTGTTGGGTACATAAACGAGAGAGAACTAAATAATTGATGTGGTGTTTCTCCAATATGCAACCCGTTGCATATTGAGCTTCACTTAATTTGTACTATTGTGTGTGCACTTTGCCATGTCATGCCTCATTAAACCGGACATGCATCATACTTAGTTGTGAATCATGCCATGTTTATGTGATAGTTGTTTACTATGTTGCTTGCTTCTTTCCGGGTTACTTCTCTCGTTAGCTTCGGTTTCGGTCCGGAGTTGTGAGGATTCGTTCGACTATGTTCGTTTGTCTTCTTCATGGACTCGTTCTTCTTCCTTCCGGGATCTCTGGCAAGATGACCATACCCTCGAAATCACTTCCATCTTTGCTTGCTAGTTGTTCGCTCTATCATTATGTCACGCTACCTACCACTTGTTTATCATGCCTCCCATATTGCCATGTCAAGCCTCTAACCCACCTTCCTAGCAAATCGTTGTTTGGCTATGTTACCGCTTTTGCTCTGCCCCACTTATAGTGTTGCTAGTCGCAGGTGATGCTGAAGTTTGTTCCATGTTGGAACATGGATATGTTGGGATATCATATTATCTCTTATTTTAATTAACGCATCTATATACTTGGTAAAGGGTGGAAGGCTCGGTCTTATGCCTGGTGTCTTGTTCCACTCTTGCCGCCCTAGTTTCCGTCATACCAGTGTTATGTTCCTTGATTATGTGTTCCTTACGTGGTTGGGTGTTATAGGAACCCCTTGACAGTTTGCTTTGAATAAATCTCCTCCAGCAAGGCCCAACCTTGGTTTTACATTTGCCACCTAAGCCTTTTCCCTTGGGTTCCGTGGAGTCAAGGGTCATCTTTATTTTAAACCCCCGGGCCAGTGCTCCTCTGATTGTTGGTCCAACCTGTCAACCGCCGGTGGCCACTAGGGGCAACTCTAGGCTAGCCTACTGGAAGTTTGGACAATCCGGAGTGCCCTAAGAACGAGATATGTGCAGCTCCTATCGGGATTTGTTGGCATAGTCGGGCGGCTTTGTTGGTCTTGTTTTACCATTGTCAAAATGTCTTGTAACCGGGATTCTGAGACTGATCGGTTCTTTTCGGCAGAAGGAATATCCTTCGTTGATTGTGAGAGCTTGTGATGGGCTAAGTTGGGACACCCCTTTAGGGAATAAACTTTCGAGAGCCGTGCCCATGGTTATGTGGTAGATTGGAATTTGTTAATATCCAGTTGTAGATAACTTGATACTTGACTAAATTAAAATGAATCAACCGCGTGTGTAGCCGTGATGGTCTCTTTCCGGCGGAGTCCGGGAAGTGAACACAGTCTTGTGTTATGCTTGAATATAAGTAGTTTCAGGATCACTTATTGATCACTTCTAGCTTTTCGACCCTGCGTTGCTTCTCTTCTCGCTCTTATTTGCATATGTTTGCCACCATATATGCTTAGTGCTTGCTGCAGCTCCACCTCACTACCTTCTCCTACCCATAAGCTTAAATAGTCTTGATCTCGCGGGTGTGAGATTGCTGAGTCCTCGTGACTCACAATACTTCCAAACAGTTGCAGGTGCCGACGATACCAGTGTAGGTGATGTGTAACACCCACAATGTGGCTATATCTCCCACGTGTCACGGCATGACTTAGAGGCATAGCCGCATGGTAGGTTTGTCGCAAGAGGGGTAATCTTCACACATCCCACGTACTGAATAAGAAACGGATAAAGAGTTGGCTTACAATCGCCACTTCACACAATACATAAATAAACCATACATCATCCAAGGTACAAACAAAGGTCCGACTACGGAACCAAAATAAAGGAAGACAACCCCAAATGCTAGATCCTCGATCATCCCAACTGGGCTCCTCTACTGATCATCCGGAAAAGAAACATAGTAATGTCCTGAATCCTCGTTGAACTCCCCTTGAGTTCGGTATCGTCTCCCGCACTGGTATCCTCGGCACCTGCAACTGTTTGGAAGTATATGTGAGTCACGAGGACTCAACAATCTCACACCCGCGAGATCAAGACTATTTAAGCTTATGGGTAGGAAAGGGGTAGTAAGGTGGAGCTGTAGCAAGCACTAGCATATATGGTGGCTAACATACGCAAATGAGGGCGAGAAGAGAAGCAACGCAATGGTTGAGAAGCTAGAAGTGATCCTGAAACTACTTGCCTTCAAACATAACACAAGACCGTGTTCTCTTCCCGGACTCCGCCGAAAAGAGACCATCACGGCTACACACGTGGTTGATTCATTTTAATTAAGTTAAGTGGCAAGTTCTCTACAACCAGATATTAACAAATTCCCATCTGCCACATAACCGCAGGCACGACTCTCGAAAGTTTATACCCTGCAGGGATGTCCCATCTTATCCCATCACAAGCTCTCACGGTCAACGAAGGGTATTCCTTCTCCCAAGAAGACCAGATCAGTCTCGAAATCCTGGTTACAAGACATTTCGACAATGGTAAAACAAGACAAGCAAAGCCGCCCGACTGTGCCGACAAATCCTGATAGGAGTTGCAGATATCTCGTTCTCAGGGCACACCGGATTGTCCAAACTTCCGGTAGGCCAGCCCAGAGTTGCCCCTGGTGGCCACCGGCGGTTGACAGGTTGGACCAACACTCAGAGGAGCACTAGCCCGGGGGTTTAAAATAAAGATGACCCTTAAGTCCGTGGAATCCAAGGGAAAAGGCTTAATTAGGTGGCAAATGTTAAAACCAATGTTGGGCCTTGCCGGAGGAGTTCTATTCAAAGCGAACTGTCAAAGGGGTTCCCATAACACCCAACCGCGTAAGGAACGCAAAATCAAGGAACATAACACTAGGGCGGAAAGAGTGGAACAAAAAACCAGGCATAAGGTCGAGCCTTCCACCCTTTACCAAGTATATAGATGCATTAAAGTAAATAAGATATAATAATGATATCCCAACATATCCATGTTCCAACATGGAACAAACTTCAACTTCACCTACAACTAGCAATGCTATGAGAGGGGCTGAGCAAAAGTGGTAACATAGCCAAACAACGGTTTGCTAGGAAGGAGGGTTAGAGGCTTGACATGGAAATATGAGAGGCATGATATAAAAAGTGGTAGGTAGCACGACATAAGATAGAGCGAAACAACTAGCAAGCAAAGATAGAAGTGATTTCGAGGGTATGGTCATCTTGCCTGCAAAGTACTCAGAGTTGTAGAAAGCTTGATCCTCGTTAGTGTACTCAGGTTCCTCGTACACGTACTCTTCTCCCAGCTCTACCAAAAGCAAGAACACAAGCAATGGAACCACGATCAATCACAGTGCAATGCACAAGCAACATGATGTAATACATGGCATGATATGCAAGTCATGATATGCAATGCATATGCGTGCTCCGGAAGGTAAAGAATGATTAAGGCATCAACTTCTTAAACGAAGTGTGCCGCTGGAAAGATGAGATGATTTCGGTAGAAATCGATATAAAGATCACCGGAAACGGATGCACGGTTTGCAAATGGCAAGCAAAACGAGAATGACACAATTCTGCGATTAACAGCACGATGCCACCTAGAAAGGAACAAGAAACTAAGCTATTGCACTCCAACATAACAACAAATCATATGGCAGAGATGTACAAGATATGATTGACAAAACATGAACAATGATATACGGCTAAAACACACTAGAATAGGTTCAAACAAGCATGACAAAAGTGCAAAAGATATCAGCTTCACAGACTTAGTGAAAATACTAACATGTCAAAAACAACATCAGGAAGCACTGTTTAGAGCAAGCAAACAACATGCTACATGAACATATCATAGCAAACCAAGGCATGGCATGATTATACTAAAAGCATAGATCAAAAGTCCCTTACTGATCATGAGCCAAAAAGGCACAGAAGATATGATGGCACCCATGTAAACATAGCAATATTTATTAACAGTTTCATACTTACGATAGCAACTTTGCGAGCTCATGCCACTCACCAGAAAGCATTGCATGACAACATAAGCATACCAATTGCAAGATGACATGTTCATGAAGCTAACTATGGTAATAGAAAGTTCATAGGATGCATGGATCACTAGCAACAACCATGGCAATATTGATTAACATGTTAACATTCTGCGAGGAACATTTTATAGCAAACGTAGAGCAAGAAAATGACATGCAGGAGATCTCCATAATTTCAAATAGGGGCATGGATGGAGAGATCATAACCACATGTTCAAAACATCCTTAATTAAGCATCTCAAAATAAGCATTGATCTCACTGTAGCATCATGTTTACATGGCATCAAAATAACAGCAGGAAAAGGAATTAGCAAAATCCCAAGTCCGTGAAAACAACAACATTGTGAAGCCTAGTTTGCATGTTTGTTATAATCACCACATGTTCAAAACATCCTTACTGAAGTATCTCAAAATAAGCAAGGATCTCACTGTAGCATCAAGTTTACATGGCATCAAAATAGCAGCAGGAAAAGGACTTACAAAATCCTATGTCCCTGAAAACAGCAACATTGTGAAGCCTAGTTTGCCTGCTTGTTCTAATCACCACAATGATAAAAAAATACAAGATCAATACACCTTTAAATATGGCATGTGGTAGTTCAAAACACATGTAGACCTCAAGCTCATATGATGCACACATCAAATGCAACAAAAATGACAAAACCTCATGATCTGATAAGTAACAACACTTAACATTTTATAGCACTCTTGCATCAATGAAAAAGGCATCATAATGGGCAGTATCATGCACGGAAATTCTACTTGCGTGAAGAGCTCCACGAGACGAACAATTTGATATATCATATTGATAAGCACATTTCATACACATAATTTTGCACTCAAATATACCATATATTGTGATCTGACCATCAATCCTTGCTATGAACTATTGCATATGTGAACGAAAATCATTTACTTGTGACTCGTTGCTTTTGTAGAAAAGTGCGATAAGGCACTATAATCGTCAAGATTCCGTCCATGTGGATATCGAGATGAGCATATGAAATAAGAGAAGGAAGAGGGACTTGAGTGTGATAAATGTTAAAGCTTCAAGGGTCTGCCTAAAGAAGAGGAGGATCAACTTGTGAAGGAGGAAGATAAGTAGAAGGGCCAAAGAGCAAAGTGGCAGATCAGAGAAGGGGATCAAATCCCTAGCCGCCTCCTTCGATCCCCCTCAGGCCTGGCATTTCCATTCCCCTCACCCCACCTTCTCCACCACTGGCCGCGGCCGCGGCCAGGCCGGCGCGGAGGAACGCCACCCAGCCACCCATCCTCGCCATCTCCATCACCCGCCATTGCACCATCCACCATCATCCGTCCACATCGCCGCCACCAGCGCTGCATCACCATCACCATCTCCAGCGCCACCCACCCGCGCCGCCACTCGCGCGACCCGCCAGACGGGCGTCTAGTCCCTCGCACTACTTCCCCCTCGTCCCTACTGCTGCTGCTCTGCTTCCTCTGCTCCCCTTCTTCTTCTCTGAATCCTTCACATCCTGCCTGCTGCTCCTCCTTCTTCTCCAACTTGCTGCTGCTCTCTCCAGCTCCCCTTGCTGCTTCTCTGAACCTGCTGTCGCCTCTGCTTCTTCTTCACTAATCTTCCTGCTGCTGCTTCCTTGTCCATCTCTCTCTGCTTCTCGTTGCTTCCCCCTTCTCTGAACCCACGAATCTTGCTGCTGCACTTCTCTGAATCCGAATCTTCTTGCTCTCTCTTCTCTATGATCTCAACTTATTGCAAACTTTAGAAGTGTAATGTTCAGAACTGTGTAATGTTTCGGGTTGTGTAATATTCAGATTTGACTAGTGCAAGCAACTTGTTATTTGTTCAGTTTGGTACTGGTAAAATATATTGTTAATTTGGGAGTTATTTTTTCTATTAGAAATTGCTTCGGTGTATTAATATTCTGCTAGCATATGAATGTATTCACCTCTGTGTGTTTGTTCTCCCTGTACTAGTTAATTTCTACTAGTAACTTTTAGTTCTTAATTACTGTTGTGTTGATCTGTGGGTACTAGTCTTGTGGTTTGTATAATCTCATTCATTTATGTGTTGTCACTCGTGTACTGCTCTTATTTCGAAGAAACTTGTTTAGTTTTGTAGTATATGTTTTAGCTCCAGTACTTGTGTTATAAAGGACTGTGATATAAATGCATCTTCCTTTTCTTATAAAGGACTGTGATATATTTCTGATCATCTCTTGTTACTTTGTTTCTATCGATGCTGATGTCCTATGTCAGTATTTAGTTTCTAAAATGAGATGAAAATACTAAAAAGGGAAAGTGAAGATAATCTTCATCTCCCTTTGCCTCTGTGTCATTCCCTTTGTTGATGATCCTTGTTGGTGTTAGTATTATTTTCTATTTTCATCACTCAAATCGTGTGACCTAGATTTAGCCGAGCATAGTTGCTGTCTCCTAGTCCCTGTGGAGAACACGACATCCGTAGTTTGGGCGTAAAAACCCCACTATACTCACAATCAATCATTTTGGCGCCGTTGCCGGGGACTAGAGTCATGCGACCGTGTTAGGCTATAGACTAGGTTTTTCTTGTTTTTCCCTTTGTGCTATATATATGTGATATATCTCTAACCCCTAACCCTTGTTCAAGTTATTTTCTCTTTCTTTGCTTGGTCATTCTGCTGGTTATTGCATCTTCTCAGATATGTCTTACTATTCAGATCATCATGCTTTTGCGAGCAACACTACAAACAGCAAGGTAAGTATTCAAGACTTGATAAGTAAGATTTCCCATCGATTAGATGATTTAGCTCAGCAGCGAGAAATAGATTTTGAGGATAGGCCTAGCTCTTATGATCCTTATTCTAGAGGTTATCCTTAGGTTGCTCCTACCTGCCATATTTGTGGATTTCAGGGCCATTCGCCCGCTGAATGTCAGCATGGTTACTCTCACCCTCCAGATTGTTTTGGCACGAGCTTCGCTCAAGAGCATAGCTCATACCAAAGCAATTACTCACATGGGTGGCCTTAAAACCCGAATATGTCATATAGGAGCAACAACCCTGAGATCTCATCGTTAGCCTCTAGTTATCCAATGCAAGGATTTAGGTACAATGACGAGAGAAACAACTATGCACCACAACAATGCTATTCACCTCCTACTCATATACCTCAACACCAGGAGATGTTGCCAATGGAGTTAAATGGTCCTCCATTTGGTCAACCAACACCTTCAACACAAGTGCCCACACAAGATGATTTTGATGATATAGACAAGCTCCAATTGCTTAGTCTCGAGTTCACTTGGAGTGTTGAAGATGATCCAATGAGGCCGCTGATACTAGAGGAAATGAAGAAGATCAAGAGTGGAAAAGATCTAGTGGAAGTAGTAAGGAAAATTGAGAAGAACATCAACGCTGGCAGTACTATCTCCTCCCTCCTTGAGCTGAGTGTTGCCGAGATTCCCCTTGATACATGTGAGGTTCCAATGCCGTCACATCCAGCTGAGCAAGATAGTAAGAGTCCAGAGGAAGAAAGACCTCAGATTGAAGAAGAAATACTTGAAGACAAGGAACAAGATGATCCAGAGCTCGAACAACAAAGTGATCAAGTTGAAGACTCATCATCTATTACTCTTGAAGAAGCAAAAGAAGCTGATGTGATTGAAGATGAAGAACTGGAAATGCATTTTCCCATCGTCATACAGGAGCGTGATTTAGCAGGTTTATCCAATCCTCTTGATGACATGCTTCCTTATGAGATCTTTGCTGTTACTTTGCATTGGGTTACACCATCAATTAAGCTAGATTTGAAAAATTATTTGCTTGGACATGATCATACATACACTTTTGGTGGCATTGCTCTCATTCCTGATGATGACACTTATTTTCCTTATGCTAGTCCTATGCTTAATGAAACATATTATTCCCATACTAGTCTTGAGCTTAATGATAAATTTCATCCTCATGTTAGTGTCGACTTTGCTGATTTCTACCATCCTAAACATGTGCTTTATAGCTATGCTTATGTAATTGGATATTCGATTGATGACTTGGAGGGTATTATCCCTACCACTTGCATTGTCTCTTTAGTTGAGTGCCTATTCAGCTTTTTTCTTGTGCACAAATCAATACATGTTGACCAGGTTCAAGGTGACATTCCTTGGGACCCTGGTGGACTCAGAGCATGGGGATGAGGAGAAGCAAGGGGGCACACACGAAGAAGAGTGAAGCTAGTTCATCCATGAGGAAGCAAAAGGAGAAGAGCTGCAGCTTAGAGAGTGATCAAGCGAGTGCTACATCATCAAAGCCCGGTGAGCTGTTTCATGACCCATTCCGAGTATATCATCCATTGATACATGCTGAAATCAAATGTTATTTGGGTTGCTTATTAAGCCATTTCTTAAATGTTGCCCCACTGAATTGTATTTGACATATGGTGCTTGATGAGAATATGCGAACCGATTGTTGAATGTCATGTAAACTAGTGATCTACATATTGCGTGCTTTGCTGAAATTAGTGAGAACTATTAGTTTTGAGTGCTCAAATCCCTAGTACACTAGAAAACTTAATCATTTTCTGTTTTTACCTCGATACACCTAGAACATTAAGTGTCAGATGCTGAGTTTGTGCCTAATGTGTTCCCATTCAGAGCAATCACTTACCACTATGGATTAGCATGCTATGTTCTCTGGATCGGTAGCATGTGAACCGGACTTGCTTGAGTGATGATTCTTGTGTTTGTTCATTAAAATAGGCATATCTTATAGTGTATAATTATCTGATCTACCTAACAGTACCATGTCATGTTCCCTGGATCGGTGGCTTGTGAAATCTGGTTGGATCAGATAGGAGTTAATTATATCAAAAAAATGTAATTGTCAAACTAGGTGTATACCATGTTCTCGGGATCGGTGGTATGTTCCTTTGGGGAGACAAACTTAAAAAAATACCAATAATTGGTCGAGCCAGGTGTATACCATGTTCTCGGGATCGGTGGTATGTTCCTATGGTGAGACTAATAATAATAATCATTGCTTTATTTCAGTAAATAAGTGATTTGATCACAAGATTTAATTCAAGTTCCTTTTGTTCTCAAGATCATGCTCTCTTTAGGAACCTTTGGCATAATCTGCATTTGAACTTGCTAATCTTCTTGCATCATAGTAAAAGATGAAAATGATCGAGTCTACTAGTATCCTATTGCTTTGTAGCAGTCTTAACCATTGATTTTCACTAGCTAAGTCCAAAGCATGCGATGTTTGGAGATCTACTTTACTGGGACATTCTCTAGTCAGTTCACTGTTCACATTCTTGCTCTTGTCATATGCCTTTGCTTGAGGAAAAGCAAAAGTTTAAGTGTGGGGGAACTTGATAAGCACATTTCATACACATAATTTTGCGCTCAAATATACCATATATTGTGATCTGACCATCAATCCTTGCTATGAACTGTTGCATATGTGAACGAAAATCATTTAAAGGGATCATTTACTTGTGACTCGTTGCTTTTGCAGAAAAGTGCGATAAGGCACTATAATCGTCAAGATTCCGTCCATGTGGATATCGAGATGAGCATATGAAAGAAGAGAAGGAAGAGGGACTTGAGTGTGATAAATGTTAAAGCTTCAAGGGTCTGCCTAAAGAAGAGCAGGATCAACTTGTCTAGGAGGAAGATAAGTAGAAGGGCCAAAGAGCAAAGTGGCAGATCAGAGAAGGGGATCAAATCCCTAGCCGCCTCCATCGATCCCCCTTAGGCCTGGCATTTCCATTCCCCTCACCCCACCTTCTCCACCACCGGTCGGCGCCGTGGATAGGCCCGCGCGGCGAAACGCCACCCAGCCACCCATCCTCGCCATCTCCATCACCCGCCGTTGCACCATCCACCATCATCCATCCACATCGCCGCCACCAGCGCTGCATCACCATCACCATCTCCAGCGCCACCCACCCGCGCCGCCACTCGCGCGACCCGCCAGACGGGTGTCTAGTCCCTCGCACTACTTCCCCCTCGTCCCTACTACTGCTGCTCTGCTTCCTCTGCTCCCCTTCTTCTTCTCTGAATCCTTCACATCCTGCCTGCTGCTCCTCCTTTTCTCCAACTTGCTGCTGCTCTCTCTCTCCAGCTCCCCTTGCTGCTTCTCTGAACCTGCTGTCGCCTCTGCTTCTTCTTCACTAATCTTCCTGCTGCTGCTCCCTAGTCCATCTCTCTCTACTTCTCGTTGCTTCCCCCCTTCTCTGAACCCACGAATCTTGCTGCTGCACTTCTCTGAATTCGAATCTTGTTGCTCTCTCTCTCTATGATCTCAACTTATTGCAAACTTTAGAAGTGCAATGTTCAGAACTGTGTAATGTTTCGGGTTGTGTAATATTCAAATTTGACTAGTGCAAGCAAGTTGTTATTTGTTCAGTTTAGTACTGGTAAAATATATTGTTAATTTAGGAGATATTTGTTCTATTAGAAATTGCTTCGGTGTAATAATATTCTGCTAGCATATGAATGTATTCACCCCTGTGTGTTTGTTCTCCCTGTACTAGTTAATTTCTACTAGTAACTTTTAGTTCTTAATTACTGTTGTGTTGATCTATGGGTACTAGTCTTATGGTTTGTATAATCTCGTTCATTTATGTGTTGTCACTTGTGTACTGCTCTTATTTCGAAGAAACTTGTTCAGTTTTGTAGTATATGTTTTAGCTCCAGTACTTGTGTTATAAAGGACTGTGATATAAATGCATCTTCCTTTTCTTATAAAGGACTGTGATATATTTCTGATCATCTCTTGTTACTTTGTTTCTATCGATGCTGATGTCCTGTGTCAGTATTTAGTTTCTAAAATGAGATGAAAATACTAAAAAGGGAAAGTGAAGATAATCTTCATCTCCCTTTGCCTCTGTCTCATTCCCTTTGTTGATGATCCTTGTTGGTGTTAGTATTATTTTCTATTTTCATCACTCAAATCGTGTGACCTAGATTTAGCCGAGCATAGTTGCCGTCTCCTAGTCCTTGTGGAGAACACAACATCCGTAGTTTGGGCGTAAAAACCCCACTATACTCACAACCGATCAACAAGGATCATCAACAAAGGGAATTCTACTGGCGTGAAGAGCTCAACGAGACGAACAATTTGGTATATCATATGCAAGATTTGAGGCCACGGTCAGCGAGATATGATGCAAAGAACATGGCATTAAAATGTTAGGGATTTTGGGACTTAGAAGAAATTCATCACCTCCTAGAAAATAGATCTAGGGTTTGGCGCATGGGAACTGTTGGGGATATAACTACCAGGTATGACCCGCCAAGGAGGGGCTGGGTCAATCACCATGGCGGGTTACTTAAAAGAAGCCCGACGAGTATACAGGGTGACGGTTCATGAAAAAGCTTGTAGTAGGCCCAAGCCCAGAGGAGGCTTAAGGCCAATGAGTATAAACCGCCATGTATGATAAGACTTGTAAAGTAAGGCATGTGAAAGACGTCACCAAGCCGGACATGTTGTATGAGCCGGCCGGGACTCTGTAGGCCGCAGGGCGTCAACCCGTGTATATAAGGGGACGACCCGGCGGCGGCTTAGGGAAAGAGACAACAGATCGAGAGCCAAGCTAGTGTATTTTTCTCCTTGGTCATCAAAACCTAGCAATACCACAACAACTGGACTAGGCTTTACCTTCACCGCAAGGAGCCTCTCGTGTCCTTTGTCCCGATTAACCCCTTTAAGCTTCCTAGTTGCGATGGCTCCACGACTTAGTCCTTTCACTAGGACATCTACCGTGACAATTCCACGACAGGAATCGAGGAGGCCAGATCGGGTTGCGAGAGCTACGGCGAGGAACTCCGACGGGCGGTGGCCGGAGTTGAAGGGCGGCGTCCTGGCAACGAGGAAGAGGCGGTGGGGTCCAGCATCGGCGATGGTGCGCGAGGTGACGGTGCGATGGTGCGTGAGGCGGCGGGGCGTTGCCGGGTTCGAGGCGCTCTGGCAAGCTCCCGAGCGGCGGAGGGCGGCGCGGAGCTCAGGCGATGGGCCGGGAGGGCCGCGGTTGGGCCCCGGCGGGCCCACACGGTTGGCGGTGAAGTGGGGCGCGGCCCAGGCTGAGGTGGCGATGCCCGAGTGGCTGAGGTGGCGGGTAAGCTGACATGGCGGTCTCTGATTAGCCGGAGCGACGCGTCTAGCAGACACGTCCGGCGGCGCGAGGGGAGGTTAGCTAGGGTTTCATCCGCGCGAGAATTCGGGGAGGGGCACCTATTTGTAGATAGATGGAGGTAGGAGTGTCCAAATGAGGTGTGGTTTTCGCCCACACAATCGTGATCTGACGACGGAGGCCATGGAGATGGTTTAGATGGCTTATTGGGCCGTTTTGGAGGGGTGTTGGGCTGCAACAAACAAAAGGCCTTTGTGGTTACAAAGTTAACTGTTGGAGCATCAAACGGCCTCCAAATGGAACGAAATTTGACAGGCGGTCTACCGGTGGTGTACCAACGCCACTTGACAAATCTCGGTCCATTCTGAGAACGTTTAACACCCACTCACAAAAAGAGATAAGAGACGTGCACCGGTGCACGTGGGAGTGTTGGATTGCGAAACGGACGATGGAGAAATGCTCGGTTGCATGAGATGAACACGAATGCAAATGCGATGCACATGATGACACGATATGAAATGCGTGACATGAACAAAATGCAAAACAAAGACAAAAACCCAACGATGAAGGGAATCTCATAACTTAAAGCCGAAAATGGCAAGACTCGGAGTTACAAGTATGGCAAGTTACATCCGGGGTGTTACATGATGCTACCGAACTCAAGTGGGAGTTCGACGAGGATCTGGGTCGTTACTACATTTCGTTTCCTGATGATCAATAGTGGAGCCCAGTTGGGATGATCGGGGATCTAGCATTTGGGGTTTATCTTCCTTTTCTGTTGGATTTGGCTGTAGTCGGTCTTTGAGTGTATTTGGATGATGTATGAATTATTTATGTATTGTGTGAAGTGATGATTGTAAGCCAACTCTATATCCTTTCTTATTCAGTACATGGTATTGTGTGAAGATTACCCCTCTTGCGACAAAACTACCATGCGGCTATGCCTCTAAGTCGTGCCCCGACACCTGGGAGATATAGCCGCATTGTGGGTGTTACACCCCGTGAGGCCCGCGGGCGACACTCAGGAGACTCCAGGGCGTGTACAGCCCCACTCATTATTACATGAGAGTGTCATGAGCGGAGACCTTCACAGGCACGGGGCCTTCCTTCATGGGTAAAGCATCCAGAGGTGTTGTGTCACACCGTGCATTTTGTAACATTTCATTTTCATTATTAAAGCATGAAAATTTGGACCAACAAAAACTTTTTGCATTTTTTTTGGCTTTTATTTGGAGTTGGTTTTCTCTCTGTGTTTCTTTCAAGTGCTTCTTGAAGTCAACTACTCTGCCCTCTATATTCCACCTCCTTACCCCCAAGCTCCTGACCAATGACCATGCCATGTGAATAGTGCTATATGGAGTTTTCTTACAAAAATAATTTGGCCAGAAAGTATTTTCTAAAATTAGTTTTCCAAAAACCCCTGAATTGAGGTTTGCACTACAAGTACTTGATTAAGGGCAGTAAAAATCTTTCCAAAAATATATTAGACTCCTATTAGATATAGGATGCCCAGGAACCACAAAAATATAATTTTAAAAGTTACTGTTCTATTTTATTTAAAGGCTTTTTCTTAAGGCCAGAAATGGTCTTTAATAGGAAAAAAATACTTTACTGTTTCAAAAATATTTGACAAAATTTAGGGAAACTCATAGGACATATATTGTCCATATATAAGAGTTTCAACACCTGGTCATGCTCAAAATATTGGTCAAATCCCTCTAAAACCCTTTCTGGATATTTCAAGCTTTTGAAATATTTACAAAGGAAATATTCTCCAGAAATTCCAGGAAAATTCCATCATGTCACATATGACATATTAGATGATCTTGCCAAGTCTCATGACTTGGAGAACAAGATAACACCATCAAAACCCCTCAAAACTATCTCTGTCCATTCTGAAGTTTGATCAACTTTACATTGCCAAGTATGTCCAAATGTGCTCAAACTTGGTGGACATGCTTCATTGGTCTAATGATGCATCTGGACCAAATGGCACAGGTTGGAGAATAGGAAGTCTTGGTCAAAGTGCCTCAAAACCCTCTCTGACCAGAATCAAGTTTGAACTACTTTGCACTACCAACTTTTTCTCCAGGACCCCAACTTTGGTGAGCCTGATCATGTGACCAAATAAGGCTACCACACCAAGTGGCACATCAAGGAGAAATGATTTACTCCACTGGATCTACACAAATCCATTTCTGCCCATTTCTAGGGTTTGCAAAAGTTGCATTGGCAACTTTGTCCAAACAAGCTCAAAATGGGTGGAAGGCCCTAAATATATGTGACATTTCACCCCTTGGAGTATCTTGGCCAGTGGGAGTCATTAGCTTACCCAAAACTCCATCAAACACCTTCTGGCAAAATACTAAAAAGCCTATTTTTGCCACTTTCACTAATCTCCTTGAGTTCATCTTTTTGCCACAACCCCTCCTCACTCCCCTCTGTCACTTAGACACTTTTCTACCCGAGGAAGCAATGTGGAGGAAGGAGGGAATCACGTTTGTCCTCTCTGGACAACAGCTTCCCTTCTCTCTCCCAGCCTCTCTCTCTCCCCTCTGCACCCCAGAGCATCCCAGGCTCTTTCCAGGTTTTGCCCCCTTCCACTGTAGCCTCCAGACAGAAAAGGACGCGCGCGCGACGCGGAAAACCCGCGGATGCCGGCCAAAGTCGCGCTCTGGAGCACCTGCCAGAGCGCCGACCGTTGACACCGCGCCTCCCGACCGCCTCGTGCCTTCCCATCGCGCCAGTTGATGTGTCTCGACGTCTGCGACACGCCGCCGTGCCGTCCCCATTGTCTCCCCCTCTCTCTCCCCTCCTGCAGCGCGTGCCCGACGCCGCCCGGCTCGGCCAATGGCCGGCCTCACACGCGCGGGCGCCAGAACCCTCCCCCGCTCTCTCTCCTTCTCACTGGCGCCCTACTCCATCCCCACGAGCGCCGTGGACAGCTCCAACTCCTCTCCCACGGTCTCCAGAGCCGATCCCGCGGGCGCCCGTAGGCCACGCCTACGGTGAACCGCGGCCAGCCTATATAAGGTGCCCCCGAGCCTCTCTCTTCCTCCCTGTCGCCCCTCCACACACCCAATCGGCCTCCGGCACCACTCCTTCCTCTCCAGAACCACCCGAGCTCGAGATCGAGCTCGAGCTCCGCCGCCTCGGCTCGTCGGCGTCCGCGCGGTACAGGCCTTCTCCGCCCCAGCTCTCTCTCGATCTGGAACCGCGAGGCGCCACTGATTCTTTCCCCCCTCGTTTCCCCTTGTTTTGCAGCCGGAACCGGCCGGAGCCACTGACGCCGAAGCGCCTCCGCCGCGGGACCTCGTCGCCGGCGAAGCAGGCCACTCCGGCGACCGTCTCCACCACCACCAGAACCGCGACTCGCCCCTGAGTCCGACGGTAGTCTCCGCATCCCTTCCCGTGCCCTGTACCGCCGCCGGCGAGCTCGCCGTCGCCTCTGGCCGGAGGTAGACGACGGCCGCCATGGGGCCGGCCCGTCAGCCACACGCCCTGACGGGTGGGATCCACCCGTCAGGTTTAAAACGTGCGCGCGCGCGCGCACCGATCCGCCGTCGGCCGAAGGCGTATTCAGCCTTTACGCCTTCGACGTGGCGGCCGCGTGGGCTGGGTTTCCCCCCTGGGCCTGCTGCTGCTGTGGCCTCTCTGGCCCAGTGGCACAGCACCGTTTTTCTTTTTCCTTTTCTGTATTATTTCCAAATATTCCACAGGGCAGAATATTAATCCAAATGCATTGATTCCAATTTCTAAATTCCTAGAATATTGCAACCTATTTAATGGTGCAACTTTCACTCAAATCCAACCACCTTTTCTTCTCTGTAAATATTTAAATGTGGTTTTTAGCATTTAAATAGGCCTTTGAAAATCCATAACTCCTATTTTGCTGCTCCAAAACCAAAACCAAAAGTTGTCCCCTTCCTAGCCTTCCTCCTAGTATTTTACAAAAATAAGTTGACATTTTTGTGAGCACTTTGACTTTTCTGTTTTTATTATTGCCTTATTTTCCCGTTGTTTTCTTGCGACGTTAGATCCCGTATTTGACGAGGTAGCTGAGGAAGAAGGAGGAGCAGGGCCTGAAGACTTTGAAGATCAAGCCAACCAAGGCAAGCAGCCCTTTGACCATGACTATGATACCCCTTTATATGCATGTCATTTTTAGCTCCTTATTATCGATGCATCGGAATCATGATGAGATGGTGAACCACGTGGGTTGGTTACCACGATTACTTCCTCGTTGATACTTGCAGTGTGCATGGCCCTACCTTCTTATGAGGGTTATGCCGGTGGGAGTAGATAGGATGCAAATGTAGATGCTACGCAAATGGGGTGGGTTTGTGCATGGTGAAGGAGGCAATGTGATTTCAAAAGTCTTTTCGAAAACCCCGTCGGGTGCCACCTATGCCCGAGGGGGATGATGAGATGGGTGACCACTTGATGACGAAGTGGTGTGCCAAGGAAGGTGTGTGTGTGAGATGATGGTGTTGTCTTGGATCAAGTCAGAGGACTTGACACGATTGAGATGGGTTGGTGCCCTCTCTGTTTATGATAAATGGGTTGGTGCCCCTTTCTATTTATGTTGATATCTGTGACCAGATCTTATGGTTACTTGAATTCTCTTGATGCATGCTTTATAGGATGTTGAACATGTCCTGCACTCAAAACTAGCTTTATGCAAAACTTTACCTATGTCATGCTTTACTGTACCTTGAACCAAATCATGGGTTGCTTGCGAGTACATTCAAAGTACTCATTGGCTTGCCACTGGTTATTTAATTGACCAGGCATGGGAGAACCAGAGTTCGAAGAAGAGTTCTTTGGAGACGATCATGCGAACTAGGACGTTCCCAGTCAGATTGCCTGTAGGGTTAAGGCAGATGGCATGGGTTCTACTTATCGACGACGTTTTCCGCTGCTATGTTTCATTTGATGTTCAGCCCTTAAGGCTTTATCGATGTAAGACTTGACCATGTTGGTCACTATTTGTGTAAGACGGTATGTATGGATGTAAGACTCTTGTTATTCAGCTTCTGTGTGTTCAGTGAGCATTGATCTCTGGGATCACTGTACACGTGCATTCGGTGATCACGACTTGCGAGTCGGGGTCCCCACAGAGCTGGTATCAGAGCCATCCTGACTGTAGGAAGCCTTAGTTAGCATGGACGTTAGTTAGAGCGAGACTATCCACCAGGTTACCCATATACCTATGTTTATGTTAGTATCCCAAACATAGGTCACATTCCTTTATTGACCCTTTCCCTTCCACTTTTTGTAGATGGCCGCCGTACCCGAGGACTTCCTGACCACTGGGTTTCCTGTGCTTCTTGAGGATAGCCTCAGGAAGTGCCAGTTCACTCGAGTCCCCACCTTCTCCTACCACGAGCACTGGGTCGACAGCACCAAGAGGGAGTATCACGTGGAGGTAGTCGTGAGGGCGAATGACGCCCCGACGAGCTGGTTCTTTGAGGGACCCCAGATGGCGACACTGCTTCTCGCCGTGGAGACTGCTTCCCTCAAGGCGCTGACTCGCCTCCGGGATCTCCTGCCAGAGATGGCGAGAGAGCCAGCCACTCGTTACCTGCCTTATCGTAAGGAAGGTGATGACGAGAGCAGCGCACCAGCACCACCCTTGGACGAGGGACTTTCTCTCCGCTTCCAGACCTACTTCAGCTTGTGTGCCGACAGTCTGGCACAACACCTGGCCTCGGAGTCGACGGAGCTTCGGAAGGAACTCCGCGAGACCAAGGAGCTCCTCCGCATAGTTCAGATGAAGGCAGACAGGATCAAGAAGGATGGAGCGCCCCCTGGACAGCCCGCAGTAGCGTATCGAGGCGGACGACCCCCACAGGTCGCACATGCCGAGGGACCACCTCAGCCACGCCGTATGACGGCAAAGGAGTACCGCAACCTCTTCAAGACGCCACCAGCAAAGCAGCGCCGTGTTCTGCTCCTTCACTCCCACGCTTCCTCGAGCGATGAGGAGACCAAGACAGATGAAGACGAGGAGGAAGATCCAGAGGAGCCAGAATACCCGACCGAGCATTCCACCACTTAGACTCCGTTCAGGACTAGGATAGGCTAGCTCGTAGCCTATGGTAGGATAGGTCGTGTACCCCTTTTGCGAAGTCGAGTCCTTGTAATGGTTCTTGTGAAACCATGTTATGTTGCGTTTGCGTTCAGCTTGCTTTCATGAAGTCGTACTTTCCCTTCGGGAACTTGTAAACGACTACATTCCTCATTTGGTTTTAATGCATGAGTTTGGCCCTTCTGGCCTTTGTTTAACTTAAATTGTGTCACACCACCCCCTTACTAGGCATTCCATCTATACTGCTTTCCCTCATTGTTGTTCCCAATCATGAGACCTTGACCGCTCCAACAGGATGCCTGTTGTAACACGTACTGGTACCTCTACCCAGCCGCAAGAAGCCGGAGGTTCTGCTGAGGCTGGAGCCAGCCAGGACCAAGCCCAAGGACAGACTCCACCACCACCACCTCCTCCAAGCATGGATATGGCTCAGCTTCTCCAAGCCTTTCGAGAGGAGCGCCAAGCCAACACTGCAGCCCTCCAGATGATTGCTCAGGCTGTCAACCGCCAGCCGGCGGGGCACGGCCATGGACGTTCCACACTGGTGGAATTCAAGAAGCATGCACCACCCACTTTCATCGAGACTGCTGAACCCCTGGATGCAGACGACTGGGTCCGCACCATTGAGGATCTTCTGGCACTAGTCGGATGCACTGAGGACCGTGATAAAGTGGCGTATGCTGCCCACTGTCTCGGGGGGACTGCCAGAGCTTGGTGGGATGGATTCAAGGCTATGCATGTTGAGCAAGACATCACTTGGGACACCTTCAAGACGGAATTCCGCAAGGCCCACATCCCTTCTGGAATCATGGCCATCAAGAAGCGTGAGTTCCGAGCCCTGAAGCAAGGTAGTAGCACTGTCAAGGAGTACATGCAGAAGTTCAGTGTTCTCTCAAGGTATGCCCCTGAGGATGTCAGCACTGATGCTGCCAAAAGGGAGCGCTTCATGGAAGGCCTTAACCAGACTCTGCAGTACTCGCTTGTTGTGTGTGACTGCCCAACCTTTCCTGATCTAGTGAACAAGGCACTCATGCTTGAGGACAAGCGACGTGCCTTGGATGACACTCGTAAGCGCAAGATGATCAGCAAGGGTAGCTCCAGCAACCAGAAGCCTCGCCCGTGGCAGCCAGCCCCGGTCAAGCCAACCTATCAGCAGCCAAGAGCTCCTGCACCTCGCACCAACTATCCACCTCAGCAGTATGCCAACCCCAGGCCAGCTTACAACAACCCCAATAACAATGCTGGCAAGGGCGTCGTCCCCAATCAAGTCACTTGTTTCGGATGTGGACAGCCAGGGCATTACTCCAAGAATTGCCCCAACAAGAAACCTGACGCCCCGCGCCCCAATGCGCAGAACCCGGGACAAGGCCGTGGAATGCCACCAAGGAACCAAGCTCCCCGCAACTTGCCCAACAATGGCAGGGGTCGTGTGAATCATGTCACCGCAGAAGAAGCCCAGGAAGACCCGGACGTCGTGCTGGGTACGTTCCTTGTCAATTCAGCACCCGCAACAGTTTTGTTTGATTCTGGAGCCACGCATTCTTTTGTCACCCAAAGTTTTGCATTAAAAAGTGGCATGACCCCTACACCCCTGAATAACCCTATGGTGGTACAAACCCCCGGAGCAGAGATGAGAGCCAAGATAGGATGTAAAGGAGTCGGGATTACCATTAACGGGGTAGACTTCCTAGCAGACCTTATCATCCTAAAATCACAAGGCTTGGATGTGATCTTGGGAATGGATTGGCTCAGCAAGCACCAAGGCTTGATTGATTGCGCCAACCGGACGGTCACTATGACAAATGACCGAGGAGTCAAAGTCAAATTTGCCTCCAACCCCTCTTCTGCTCAAGCCAACCAAGCCAACTGACTGACTGAAGTTGGATTGGAACAAGTGCCGGTAGTATGCGAGTATCCCGATGTTTTTCCTGATGAGCTACCAGGAATGCCTCCTGACCGAGACATTGAGTTCATCATCGAGCTCATACCCGGAGCAGGACCCATCTATAAGAAGCCTTATAGGATGGGATCGGAGGAGTTAGCAGAATTGAAGAAGCAGTTGGAAGAGCAGTTGAGGAAGGGATTTATCCGCCCTAGTGCCTCCCCTTGGGGATCACCTGTTCTGTTTGTGGCAAAGAAGGACGGTACCATCCGCTTATGCATTGACTACCGCTCCCTCAACGAGGTTACAATCAAGAACAAGTACCCACTTCCCAAGATTGAAGATCTGTTTGATCAACTCAATGGGGCCAAGGTGTTCTCCAAGATCGACCTCAGATCCGGGTACTACCAACTGAAGATCAGACCCCAAGATATTCCGAAGACGGCATTCGTAACCAGATATGGCCTGTATGAATGCACGGTCATGTCCTTTGGGTTGACCAATGCCCCAGCTTACTTCATGTATCTCATGAATAAGGTCTTCATGGAATATTTGGACAAGTTCGTCGTCGTCTTCATTGATGACATTCTTGTCTTCTCGAAGTCGGAAGAAGAGCACGAGCAACACTTGAGGATGGTCCTAGACAAGCTTCGAGAGCACCAACTGTATGCCAAGTTCAGCAAGTGTGAATTCTGGCTGCGTGAAGTTGGATTTCTGGGACATGTTCTAACAGAAGAGGGATTGTCAGTCGACCCTGCCAAGATAGAAGCCGTGACTGGATGGCAATCCCCGAGCAATGTGAAGGAAGTCAGAAGCTTCCTCGGACTCGCGGGATATTACCGCAAGTTCGTTGAAGGATTCTCAAGCATTGCCCGACCCATGACTCAGCTCTTGAAGAAGGACAAGAAGTTCGAATGGACGCCGAAGTGCGAAGAAAGCTTCCAGGAGCTGAAGAAGAGGCTAACCACCGCTCCAGTTCTGGCCACACCAGATATACACAAGGAGTTTGTGATATATTGATGCGTCAAGAATCGGACTGGGGGGTGTTCTGATGCAAGAAGGCAGAGTCGTGGCCTACCTTTCAAGGCAGCTACGACCTCACGAAGAGAACTACGCTACTCATGACCTTGAGCTAGCAGCAGTGGTTCATGCCCTGAAGACTTGGCGACATTACCTCTTGGGGAAGCGATGTGAGGTATACACGGATCACAAAAGTCTGAAGTATATTTTCACTCAGAGGGAATTGAACATGAGGCAGAGAAGATGGCTAGAGTTGATAAAGGATTATGACCTCAGTGTTCAATACCACCCTGGAAAGGCTAATGTGGTAGCAGACGCGTTGAGCAGGAAGGCTTGCTCCTTGAATGCTATGCTAAAGCACAAGCTACCCGCCTTGTATGAAGAACTTGAAAGCTTCGGGTTGGAACTGGTTGCACCAGGATTCTTGGCCAGCCTCGAAGTTAAGCCTACCTTGATGGATGATATCAAGAAAGCTCAGAAGGGGCATGAGAGTATTGAAGGCATCAAGAGGAAGATCAAGGCAGGCAAAGCCTCAGGATTCTCAGAAGATGAGGAAGGAATTGTGTGGTTTGGGAATCGCATCTGCGTGCCCAACAAGGTTGAGCTCAAGAACCTGATCTTGCAAGAAGCTCATGACAGCCCATATTCCATCCACCCTGGAGGCACCAAGATGTATCAAGACCTGAAGGAAAGATTTTGGTGGCACGGGATGAAAAGGGAGATTGCCACCTATGTTGCAAAATGCGACGTATGCCAGAGAGTCAAAGCTGAGCATCAGCGACCCGCTGGATTGTTGCAACCCCTTAAGGTGCCTGAATGGAAGTGGGACAGAGTCGGGATGGACTTCATCACCGGTTTACCCAGGTCAAGCAAGGGACATGACTCAATATGGGTCATCGTTGACCATTTGACCAAGGTGGCCCACTTCATTCCTGTCAAGACGACCTACAAGGGGAACCAGTTAGCCAGTCTCTACATCAACCGAATCGTGAGCATTCATGGTGTTCCCAAGGAGATTGTGTCAGATCGAGGAACCCAGTTCACCTCAAGGTTTTGGAAGAAATTCCAGGAGGCTATGGGGACCAAGTTGTCCTTCAGCACTGCTTTCCACCCACAGACCGGAGGTCAGACCGAGCGAGTGAATCAAATACTCGAAGACATGCTCCGAGCCTGTGTCTTAGCTTATGGAGCTAAGTGGGAAGATTGCCTCCCTTTCGCCGAGTTCTCTTACAACAACAGTTATCAGGCCAGCCTTCAGATGGCACCATTTGAAGTGTTATACGGGCGGAAGTGCCGTACACCTCTCAACTGGTCGGAGACCGGAGGAGGACTCGTCTTTGGGCCTGATATCCTTCGTGAAGCAGAAGAGCAAGTCCAGCTTGTCAGAGAGCGTCTGAAGTCTGCCAAGTCAAGGCAGAAGAGCTATGCGGACTCACGTCGCAGAGACATAAACTTCCGAGTTGGAGACCATGTCTATCTCCGGGTCACCCCTCTCAAAGGAGCCCAGCGCTTTCATGTCAGGGGAAAGCTCGCTCCGAGATACATTGGGCCCTTCAAGATCACTGAGCGACGAGGGGAGGTGGCTTACTAGTTGGAACTTCCACCTGAACTTTCTGATGTGCACAACATGTTCCACGTGTCACAACTCCGGAAGTGTCTCCAAGTTCCAGACAAGCCCGACCTCTACAAGGACGTCAATCATCAAGCCATTGATCTTCAACCTGATTTGACTTATCGTGAGCGGCCCATCTGCATTCTGGATGAGGCTGAACGACGCACTCGAAGCCGCACCATCAAGTACTTCAAGGTCCAATGGAGCAACCACACTGAAGCAGAAGCAACTTGGGAGCGTGAAGACTACCTTAGATCCGAATTTCCTTATCTCTTTTAAGCCTAGTTTAGGAATCTCGGGGACGAGATTCTTGTAAGGGGGGTAGGTCTGTCACACCGTGCATTTTGTAACATTTCATTTTCATTATTAAAGCATGAAAATTTGGACCAACAAAAACTTTTTGCATTTTTTTTGGCTTTTATTTGGAGTTGGTTTTCTCTCTGTGTTTCTTTCAAGTGCTTCTTGAAGTCAACTACTCTGCCCTCTATATTCCACCTCCTTACCCCAAGCTCCTGACCAATGACCATGCCATGTGAATAGTGCTATATGGAGTTTTCTTACAAAAATAATTTGGCCAGAAAGTATTTTCTAAAATTAGTTTTCCAAAAACCCCTGAATTGAGGTTTGCACTACAAGTACTTGATTAAGGGCAGTAAAAATCTTTCCAAAAATATATTAGACTCCTATTAGATATAGGATGCCCAGGAACCACAAAAATATAATTTTAAAAGTTACTGTTCTATTTTATTTAAAGGCTTTTTCTTAAGGCCAGAAATGGTCTTTAATAGGAAAAAATTACTTTACTGTTTCAAAAATATTTGACAAAATTTAGGGAAACTCATAGGACATATATTGTCCATACATAAGAGTTTCAACACCTGGTCATGCTCAAAATATTGGTCAAATCCCTCTAAAACCCTTTCTGGATATTTCAAGCTTTTGAAATATTTACAAAGGAAATATTCTCCAGAAATTCCAAGAAAATTCCATCATGTCACATACGACATATTAGATGATCTTGCCAAGTCTCATGACTTGGAGAACAATATAACACCATCAAAACCCCTCAAAACTATCTCTGTCCATTCTGAAGTTTGATCAACTTTACATTGCCAAGTATGTCCAAATGTGCTCAAACTTGGTGGACATGCTTCATTGGTCTAATGATGCATCTGGACCAAATGGCACAGGTTGGAGAATAGGAAGTCTTGGTCAAAGTGCCTCAAAACCCTCTCTGACCAGAATCAAGTTTGAACTACTTTGCACTACCAACTTTTTCTCCAGGACCCCAACTTTGGTGAGCCTGATCATGTGACCAAATAAGGCTACCACACCAAGTGGCACATCAAGGAGAAATGATTTACTCCACTGGATCTACACAAATCCATTTCTGCCCATTTCTAGGGTTTGCAAAAGTTGCATTGGCAACTTTGTCCAAATAAGCTCAAAATGGGTGGAAGGCCCTAAATATATGTGACATTTCACCCCTTGGAGTATCTTGGCCAGTGGGAGTTATTAGCTTACCCAAAACTCCATCAAACACCTTCTGGCAAAATACTAAAAAGCCTATTTTTGCCACTTTCACTAATCTCCTTGAGTTCATCTTTTTGCCACAACCCCTCCTCACTCCCCTCTGTCACTTAGACACTTTTCTACCCGAGGAAGCAATGTGGAGGAAGGAGGGAATCACGTTTGTCCTCTCTGGACAACAGCTTCCCTTCTCTCTCCCAGCCTCTCTCTCTCCCCTCTGCACCCCAGAGCATCCCAGGCTCTTTCCAGGTTTTGCCCCCTTCCACTGTAGCCTCCAGACAGAAAAGGACGCGCGCGCGACGCGGAAAACCCGCGGATGCCGGCCAAAGTCGCGCTCTGGAGCGCCTGCCAGAGCGCCGACCGTTGACACCGCGCCTCCCGACCGCCTCGTGCCTTCCCATCGCGCCAGTTGATGTGTCTTGACGTCTGCGACGCGCCGCCGTGCCGTCCCCATTGTCTCTCCCTCTCTCTCCCCTCCTGCAGCGCGTGCCCGACACCGTCCGGCTCGGCCAATGGCCGGCCTCACACGCGCGGGCGCCAGAACACTCCCCCGCTCTCTCTCCTCCTCCCTGGCGCCCTACTCCATCCCCACGAGCGCCGTGGACAGCTCCAACCTCTCTCCAACGGCTTCCAGAGCCGATCCCGCGGGCGCCCATAGGCCACGCCCACGGTGAACCGCGGCCAGCCTATATAAGGCGCTCCCGAGCCCTCCTCTTCCTCCCTGTCGCCCCTCCACACACCCAATCCACCCCCGGAACCACCCACTTATCTCCAGAGCCGCCCGAGCTCGAGATCGAGCTCGAGCTCCGCCGCCTCGGGTCGCCGTCGATCTGCGGGTACAGGCCTCCTCCGCTCCTTTTCTCTCTCGAACTGGACTCCCCTCGCCTCACTGATGCTTTCCCCTCTCTTTCCCCCTCGTTTTGCAGCCGGAAACGGCCGGAACCACCGGCGCCCGAAGCACCTCCGCCGCGGGACCTCGTCGCCGGTGAAGCAGGCCACCCCGGCGACCGTCTCCACCACCACCAGAACCGCGACTCGCTCCTGAGTCCAACGGTAGCCTCCGCGCCCCTTCCCGTGCCCTGTATCGCCGCCGGCGAGCTCGCCGTCGCCTCTGGCCGGAGGTAGACGACGGCCGCCGTGGGGCCGGCCCGTCAGCCACACGCCCTGACGGGTGGGATCCACCCGTCAGGTTTAAAACGTGCGCGCACGCGCGCACCGATCCGCCGTCGGCTGAAGGCGTATTCAGCCTTTACGCCTTCGATGTGGCGGCCGCGTGGGCTGGGTTTCCCCCCCTGGGCCTGCTGCTGCTGTGGCCTCTCTGGCCCAGTGGCACAGCGCCGTTTCTCTTTTTCCTTTTCTGTATTATTTCCAAAAATTCCACAGGACAGAATATTAATCCAAATGCATTGATTCCAATTTCTAAATTCCTAGAATATTGCAACCTATTTAATGGTGCAACTTTCATTCAAATCCAACCACCTTTTATTCTCTGTAAATATTTAAATGTGGTTTTTAGCATTTAAATAGGCCTTTGAAAATCCATAACTCCTATTTTGCTTCTCCAAAACCAAAACCAAAAGTTGTCCCCTTCCTATCTTTCCTCTTAGTATTTTACAAAAATAAGTTGACATTTTTGTGAGCACTTTGACTTTTCTGTTTTTATTATTGTCTTATTTTTCCCGTTGTTTTCTTGCGACGTTAGATCCCGTGTTTGACGAGGTAGCTGAGGAAGAAGGAGGAGCAGAGCCTGAAGACTTTGAAGATCAAGCCAACCAAGGCAAGCAGCCCTTTGACCATGACTATGATACCCCTTTTATATGCATGTCATTTTTAGCTCTTTATTATCGATGCATCAGAATCATGATGAGATGGTGAACCACGTGGGTTGGTTACCATGATTACTTCCTCGTTGATACTTGCAGTGTGCCTGGCCCTACCTTCTTATGAGGGTTATGCCGGTGGGAGTAGATAGGATGCAAATGTAGATGCTACGCAAATGGGGTGGGTTTGTGCATGGTGAAGGAGGCAATGTGATTTCAAAAGTCTTTTCGAAAACCCCGTCGGGTGCCACCTATGCCCGAGGGAGATGATGAGATGGGTGACCACTTGATGACGAAGTGGTGTGCCAAGGAAGGTGTGTGTTGTTTTCAAAACGGATTGGTCGGAGTTGCGACCGTTATTCCAACCTTACATGCGCGACCACTCTACCCTTATATGGGAAAGGGCATTATTGAGTATCTAGACCGATACTAGCTTGGAGCCCGCATTACTAGTGACGGGGGAGAGTTGGTGCTCTCTCTTGGGACGGGGTCGTGCCAGGTAGGGCGGCCATGACTGTTTTCACAGGGCACCGGACACACCGTTGGTACCCCGTGCTTGTGGTATGTGATGAAAATGGGAGCGAGGCTCCACAACTTTATGATGTGAAATGTTCGGCACGGGGGTTAATACCAATCGAGTGGACTCCATGTTAGTGTCGTCTAGGGAAAGGTAGTGATCGGGTGCTTACCCCGGGTACTTGAGGTACCGCGGGTCGTGGATGACACGGAAGTTCCCCGGATCTAGTGGGTAAAGTGTGCAACCTCTGCAGAGTGTAAAACTATTCGAATAGCCGTGTCCACGGTCAAGGACAGTTGGGTAACCGCTCTTGGGCTACGTCCACTTGTTTTCAAACCCGGTGTGTGTGTGAGATGATGGTGTTGTCTTGGATCAAGTCAGAGGACTTGACACGATTGAGATGGGTTGGTGCCCTCTCTGTTTATGATAAATGGGTTGGTGCCCCTTTCTATTTATGTTGATATCTGTGACCAGATCTTATGGTTACTTGAATTCTCTTGATGCATGCTTTATAGGATGTTGAACATGTCCTGCACTCAAAACTAGCTTTATGCAAAACTTTACCTATGTCATGCATTACTGTACCTTGAACCAAATCATGTGTTGCTTGCGAGTACATTCAAAGTACTCATTGGCTTGCCACTGGTTATTTAATTGACCAGGCATGGGAGAACCGGAGTTCGAAGAAGAGTTCTTTGGAGACGATCATGCGAACTAGGACGTTCCCAGTCAGATTGCTTGTAGGGTTAAGGCAGATGGCATGGGTTCTACTTATCGACGACGATTTCCGCTACTATGTTTCATTTGATGTTCAGCCCTTAAGGCTTTATCGATGTAAGACTTGACCATGTTGGTCACTATTTGTGTAAGACGGTATGTATGGATGTAAGACTCTTGTTATTCAGCTTCTGTGTGTTCAGTGAGCATTGATCTCTGGGATCACTGTACACGTGCATTCGGTGATCACGACTTGCGAGTCGGGGTCCCCACATGTTGGATGTTCCAGGCGTTCTGGATGGGGCTCCCGTCTTGCGTCTCCAGGCGCGCGGTGCCAGGCCTGAAGAATCAGGCGATCCTAAATGGGCCCTCCCACATGGGTGAGAGCTTATGCAGCCCCTCCATGGAGAGCACCCACCTCAGGACAGGATCACCCACCTCGAGCGTCCTAGAGCGGAAGCTGTGGTAGTGGTACCGCCGCAGTGCCTGCTGGTACCTCACTGCTCGGAGCGAGGCTTGGGGACAGCGTTCCTCCCCCAAGATGATGTCCATCCCCCGCGAGGTGTCCTGGAGTGCCTCGTCAAATGCAAAGACCCGCATGGAGCTCTGCTTGACCTCGTGTGGGAGATCCCCTTCGGCTCCGTAGACGAGGAAGAATGGAGTTTTGCCCATTGGCTTGGTCGCGGTGGTGCGGATGGACCACGGCATGGACTGGAGCTCGTCCAGCCATCCCCTGCAGCAGGCCTCGGGCTTATTCTTGAAGGTTCTTGCTTTGAGGACACTTAGGACCTCCGCATTGGCGCACTCGTCTTGGCCGTTGCTCCTCGGGTGCGCCACTGAGGTGTACATATCTGCATTCCAAGGTTAGCACAATATGTTTTGAAAAGGTTGCTAGTGAACTACGAGCCATTGTCGGTGATGATGCGATTAGGGACCCCGAACCGGCTCACGAGGCCCTTGATGAACTTGACTACCGAGCCAACTGGGATGGTGCTGACGGCCTCCACCTCCTCCCACTTATTGAACTTGTCGATGGCGATGTAGAGGTAGCGGTAGCCCCCGGGCGCTTGAGGGAATGGGCCCAAGATGTCCAGCCCCAGACCGCGAACGGCCACGTGAGTGAGATGGTGTGGAGACCCTGAGCGGGCTGGTGGATCTGCTTTGCATGGAATTGTCATGCTTCACGGGATCTCACCAGCTATGTGGCATCATTGAGCGCCGCGTGCCAGTACAATCCACTTAGGAATGCCTTGCCCACAAGGGTGCGCGATGAAGAGTGATGCCCGTAGTCCCTGCCATGTATGTCAGCTAGCAGCTCGTTCCCTTGCTCCCTAGAGATACACCACAAAGAGACGTCGTCTGGCCGCTTTCAATAAAGCTCACCCTCCTGAATGCAGTAGGCAGTGGCCTGGCGAGCCACGCGCTCCGCACCTTCCTCCTTCTTCGGCAGGGTCCCCTGAAGCAGGTATGCCTTGAACTCCTCGGTCTAGCACCCCTCCTGAGGCTCAAGCGCGAGGAGTAGACGTGCTCCCGAGGTCGGGAGATGACCCACAAGTATAGGGCATCGCAACAGTTTTCGAAGGTAAAGTATTCAACCCAAATTTATTGATTCGACACAAGGGGAGCCAAAGAATATTATCAAGTATTAACAGTTGAGTTGTCAATTCAACCGCACCTGCAAGACTTAATATCTGCAGCAAAGTATTTAGTAGCAAAGTAATATGGAAGTAACGATAACGTTGGCAAAAGTAACAGTAGTAGTTTTGTAGCGATTGTAAGAGTAGCAACGGAAAAGTAACTAAGCAAAGATCAATATATGAAAAGCTTGTAGGCAATGGATCAGTGATGGATAATTATGTCGGATGCGATTCCTGATGTAATAGTTATAACATAGGGTCACACAGAACTAGATCCAGTTAATCAATGTAATGTAGGCATGTATTCCGAATATAGTCATACGTGCTTATGGAAAAGAACTTGCATGGCATCTTTTGTCCTACCCTCCCGTGGCGGCGGGGTCCTATTGGAAACTAAGGGATATTAATGCCTCCTTTTAATAGAGTACCGGAATAAAGCATTAACACTTAGTGAATACATGAACTCCTGAAACTAGTGTCATCACCGGTAATTGTCCTAATTATTGTCACTTCGGGGTCAACGGATCATAACACATAGTAGGTGACTATTGACTTGCAAAATAGGATCAAGAACTCACATGTATTCACGAAAACATAATAGGTTCAGATCTGAAATCATGGCACTCGAGCCCTAGTGACAAGCATTAATCATAGCAAAGTCATAGCAACATCAATCTCAGAACATAATGGATACTAGGGATCAAACCCTAACAAAACTAACTCGATTACATGATAAATCTCATGCAACCCATCACCGTCCAGCAAGCCTACGATGGAATTACTCACGCATAGTGTAGAGCATCATGAAATTGGTGATGGAGGAAGATTGATGATGATGATGATGGCGACGGATTCCCCTCTTCGGAGTCCCGAACGGACTCTACATCAGCCCTCCCAGAAGAGATTAGGGATTGGTGGCGGCTCCCTATCGTAAAACGTGATGAATCCTTCTCTCTGATTTTTTTCTCCCCGAACGTGAATATATAGAGTTGGAGTTGAGGTCGGTGGAGCCTCAGGGGGCCCACGAGACAGGGGGCCACGCCCTAGGGGGCTGGGTGCGCCCTCGACCCTCATGGAAAAGGTGTGGGCCCCTTGACGTTGATTCTTTCGCCAGTATTTTTTTTATATTCCAAAAATATTCTTCATGAAGTTTCAGGTCATTACAAGAACTTTTATTTCTTCACAAAAATAACACCATGGCAATTCTGCTGAAAATAGCATCAGACCGGGTTAGTTCCATTCAAATCATGCAAGTTAGAGTCCAAAACAAGGTCAAAAGTGTTTGGAAAAGTAGATACGATGGAGACATATCATCAGGCCGCAAGCGGGGTTCCCGAGAGGGGTGCTGGGGGGAGCTCCTCCTCGGGTGATGTTGGTTCCGCAGTAGGAGGGGCTGCCGACGGCTTGAAGAGCAGCTCCTCAAAGATGCGAGGCTCCTAAGGCAGGCACTGAGGCACCCTCTTGGTGATGTCGTCTGCTTCCTTGTTCGTGCCGCGTGGCACATGCTGCAATTCTAGGCCCAAGAATTGTTTATCAATTTTGCGTACCTCCGCAAGATATGCCTCCATGTGCTCATCCTTCGGCTCGTATATTTTGTTGGAGAAGTTGACGAGGAGCTGGGATTCGCCCTTGGTGGTGAGGCGCTTCAATGCCAAGGCTGCTACAGTCTTGAGCCCGGTGATCAGGCCTTCGTACTCCGCGATGTTGTTGGAGACCTTCTTGCTCTGCTGGAAGCAGAGCTGCATGGTGTAGTAGAGCTTGTCCTGGGTGGGCGAGATGAGCACGACTCGGGCCCTCGAGCACTGACGCGCGAATGCGCCATCGAAGTGCATGACCCATCCGTCTGGTGCCTCACTTTCCGGTGAGAGGGGTCGATCCTCGCCCACTTCTGGGCTGGGAACTTCAGTCCATTCCACCACGAAGTCGGCAAGCGCCGCACCCTTGATGACTCGGGTGGTGCTGAACTCCAACTAGAATGCCTGCAGTTCGATGTTCCACTCTGCGACCCTTCCTGCAGCGTTGGGGCTCCCGAGCACCCTTTCCAGTGGGTAAGCTGAGACAACCTTGATGGGGTGGCCCTGGAAGTAATGGTGCAGTTTGCGGGAGGTGAGGAGGAGCGCGAGCTAGAGCTTTTGCTGTCGGGGATGTGTAGCGACATATGCCAGGAGGTGGCTAATCATTGAGAGGGACAAGAGTACTTCATCGGGCTCTAGAAGCAGGAGTGAGTGGGACCACATAGGCCTGCGAATCTTACCCAGGTTTCGGGCTCTCCGTGTCGATAACACCCCTAGTCCTGCTCTGCGGGGTCTCCGCATGATAACTATAGTCAATAGAGTAGCTACAAGTTTGCTCCTTGAGGTGTTCGGCTAGAGGAGGAAGAAGGGCAAGGCTAGCTCTACTCATGTCTCTATATGTGTGTATGAGCTCTAGGGTTCTGAACCCCTTGCATGGCGAAGACTAGGGGGTTTATATAGGCCTACCCCCAGGGAAAAATGGTAATCCGGCTGGGTGTAGGACCCGGCTGTCAGAATCTCTGGGCACCGGCTTCTCCGCATGCAGCTAGGCTGCCTCTTGGTGGGTCCAGCCGGCTGTCGTGTACTCGGCTGACGGGTCGGGCCCGCCGCTTGCGGGTCTTGCTGATTGCTTTACATTGTAGCCTTGCTACTGATGATGGAGGCTTTGTGGGGGGAACGTGGCTACAGTCCCGCCGCCTGCCGGGCGCTCATAGTAGTCACATCCCGTCTCTTCTGGTTAATGGAGCACAGACTTTGAGGGGAGGGTGGGCCTCCTGCTAGGAGCCGGCCAACCATCGCCGCCACCTTCTTGGGGTTTATTGCCTCTTGGTTTCTCACGGACAAGTAGAGCCTGCCGCCAGCAGGCCATTAGGTGATGTCACGGGCTTCGTGGCTATAGTACCCCGTCGGGTGAGGGGCATCTGTAAGTGCATCTAGTGCCACCCCTAGTTGGTTTCGGAGTATTGACGACAAACCTGGTTGAGGGACTAATGTGTTTGTGAGAATTGCAGGATAACACAGGTAGTAGTCCCTCATTGATTCGGTTTACCTATCGAAGATGACCCCTAAAAATGTATGAAGACATTGAAGACAAAGGTGGTATGTGAAGGTGTTCACATTGAAGACTATGCCAAGAGAATACATCACGTGAAGACTATGGAGCGCGAAGACTTAGTTGTTTTGTTGTTTTCTTTTCTTCTTTGTTGAGTCATAGGAACCACCGTACTGTTAAGTGGGGTCCAAGTGAATCAGTCAAAATGACTGAAGTGATGCTTAACCAAAATACTATGTCTTCGAGCGAAGACACTGAGAGCAAATCTTATCCAGAGCTGGATAAGTCAGCTTTGCTTGTAGCTCAAGTAGCCAACTGTGTTGGAAATCTGACCATTGGAACACGTGTCAGTTCCTTAGTGACCCAGGTTCATTTCGGACAAATCAGGTCGGGTTGCCTAGTGGCTATAAATAGCCCACCCCCTACACCACAAATTGGTTGGCTGCTCAGAGTTAGTGCATGACTTTTGTCGTTTGAGAGCAACCCACCTCGAAGCCTTTGAGAGAGAAATCCTTGTGGGGACAAAGCCATAAACACCCAGAGCCAAACAGTGTTAGGCATCACTGAAGTCTTCATGTCTGTGTGATCTGAAGACTTATTACACTTGAGGACTGTGAATCCTCCAGCCGGTTAGGCGTCGTGTTCTGAGCATCCAAGAGTCATTGCGGATTGCCGGTGAACAAAGTCTGTGAAGGTTTGGAAGTCTACCTTGAAGACTTACCATAGTGATTGGGCGAGGACTGGGTGTCCTTAGCTCAAGGGGAATAAGGTGAAGACGCGGTCTTCTGAGTTGAATCTCAGCCTCCCTAACCAGACGTACAGTTGTCACAGCAACTGGAACTGGTCCAACAAATCATTGTCTTCAACGAGCCACTGGTTCTATCCTTCCCATATCTTTATTTGCAGTTGGTCCTTGGGAAGTCATTGCCTGTTTGCATTATCATTTTGTCTTCACCGTGTAATTGCTTGTTCTGATTGGCTTCATACTATCTTCCGCCCTGATCTATACTGCCTAGCTGCTATTAGTCGTTGTGCTTTCACTTCATTGGATACTTGACTATGGCTTGCCTAGTGTAGTCTACTTTCCGCTGCATGGTAATAGGTTTATTTCTATCGTTTATCTTTGAAACTTCCATGTTTTGAAGACTTTCATAAAAATCACCTATTCACCCCCCCCTCTAGTCGATCACTAGCACTTTCAATTGGTATCAGAGCAAGGTACTCCCTTGTTCTTTGTAATTCGGTTTAACCACCTGGAGTTTTAGCTATGTCGACTGCAGGGATAATCAAAGTCTCCGTTGCGTGCCCCTTATTCGATGGAACTGAATATCCCTACTGGAAGAATAAGATGCGTATGCATCTTGAAGCCATTGATGCGGACCTCTGGTATGTCGTCAAGAATGGCGTCCCCAAGGCTGGTGAAGTTGTCACCGCTACTGATGTCAAGAAGTTCATTCAACTGGACTCCACTGCCAAGAACATCATCTGTGGTCATCTGACCAAAGGGCAGTATGACCGTGTGAGTGCTCTAGAAACATCTAAGCTAGTCTGGGATTGGCTCTCCAAGGTCAACGAAGGCGTCTCAACCCAAAGAGATCAAAGGATCAGTGTCCTCCGCAACCTCTTCAACAGCTTCAAGAGAAACGATAATGAGAATGTTCAGCTGACGTTTGATTGCCTTACTGACATCACAAATGAGCTTCAAGCTCTCGGCGCTACTAAGATCACCAAGCATGAAATCATCAAGACACTCTTGAGATCACTTGACAGCTGATTTGACACCCTAGCCCTGATGATTCAAGAACACCCTGACTTCAAGACACTTAATCCGTCTGACATACTTGAAAGGCTCAACACACATGAGTTTCAGCTTTCTGAGAAAAGAGATATCTACGGTCCCAACTATGGCCGAACTCGGGCCTTGAAGGCAAAAGTTGTCTCCTCATCTGAAGAAGAATCTGTCTACAGTTATGATGATCCTGAAGACATTGGAAAGGAGCTTGCTATGCTTGTGAAGAAGTTCCAAAAATTCACCAAGAAGAAAGGCTTCAGAATGTCTTCACGATTAAGCTCAAGGAATGATGAAGCTTCTGCTCATGACTACAAGAAGAGAACATGCCACAAGTGCAAGAAACCGGGTCACTACATCTCTGAGCATCCGCGGTGGGACAATGAGAACAACAAGATGAAGAAGAGCAAGGAATATGATTCTGACGACAAGAAGAAGAAGAAATACTCAAAGTCTTCTTCCAAGTCTTCCTCAAAGTCTTCATCACACAAGAAGAGCTCATCTGGCAAGGCTCGTGTGTTTGTTGGCAAGGAAATGGATTCAGAGGAGGAGTCTGCTTCTGAGGAGGCGGAGGTGGAGTCTGAGGAGGAGTCTGATTCAGGCGTTGCAAGCCTGGCTACAGCCTACGTTGCCAAGTCCATCTTCAACACTGAAGATAATGACTTCATCACCGACGCCGATGCGGATGACAAGGACAACTACGCTCCCACCTACTGCTTCATGGCACACGGTGCCAAGGTAAAATCACACACCACTCACTATCAAACATCAAGTGAAGATGACTCTGATTGTGGTTCCAAACCCGGTTACAAAACACTTGCTAAAATTGCAACTGAACAACAGAAAGCTATGGAACATATTCAAAAACTGTTAGACAAAAGCGATTACATGTTAGACGCTAAAATGACTCGATCTCAGTCCTTAATTGAAGACATAAAAAATCTTCATGTTAAGTATGAGGAACTTGAAAGTCATCATGAAACGCTCTCAACAACTCATGAAAAGCTTTCCTATGATTATCTTCAAAGGAAGCAAGATCTTGGGAAATTGAGAGCGGCTCATGAAGATCTTCAAAAAGGAAAATGAGTAACTTCGCGCCAAACAGATCAGTCCCACTCAGGAAGGATTTGAACCACCATGTCTTAAATGCATTGAGTGTGACAATGCTACTTCTCTTGCTGGATGTTCTACTGCTGCTACTGGTGCAATATCTTCAACTGTAGATGTGGTAACTAACACCTCTGCTAAGGATGCCACATCTATTGCTAATGAAAACTCTAGGTTGAAGACATCGCTTGAAACAGGGATGTACAAAAGTCTCAGAGGGCATCAGACACTATGTGATGTCCTCAAAAGGCAGATCCTGAATCGAAACCCTAGAAAAGAGGGTGTTGGATTCGAAAGGAAAATGAATGCTGATGGCTC
Organism: Triticum dicoccoides; assembly: GCF_002162155.2. NCBI lineage: Eukaryota > Viridiplantae > Streptophyta > Magnoliopsida > Poales > Poaceae > Triticum > Triticum dicoccoides. The sequence continues at coordinate 369,724,895 of NC_041390.1, forward strand.
TTACTGGAAACCTGAGTAGTACCCCAAAACCACATTGGTTGCTGCAAAGGAACCTTCAGTGGATCCATCCACCCTATCTCGCTTCACTTGTACTAATCCTATTGTCATTGATGAATCCTTGGATGCAAACTATAAACTGTTTAAGAATCGGAATGAAGAAGTGTTTGCCAGGTATATTGGTACTAACTGCGGGAATGGGCCACCTATGAAGAAAGTCTGGGTGCCGAAAAAGTGTCTAGAGATTCTTCCTGTGAATGTCGTCATGACACCATGAGTGAAGAAGACAAACCCCAGACCACATGCTTTATATGGTCCAAAGGCTTCATACAGACAGAGGACTCACCTTAGTCGCACTAAAACAAATTTTTTGCAGGGAAACCATACTCAGGCCTATGAATATGAGCGCGTTTCATCAAACCGCCATGTTCATAAGACCCAGAACTACTCTGCTTATTCTTATGAGTACTATTGTTCACCTGCAAGATTATTTGCTAGGGATCCAAAGACAAAGTTCTCAGATGCTGCACTTAGACTCGTTGCTTCGAAGCCACCCTTGAAGATGTGGGTGGATAAGAAAGCTTAACTCTCTTTTGCAGGGAAGGGTCTCCAGCCGAAAAGCAAATGCATCTGAAGCTATTGTTGGGGACCATAAACATCTTGTAGGGCGCAAGATCAAATGCCCCAATGGTCTTATTATGTATTTTGTTCCTGGGTCGCTTGCTACTTGCCCTATCAGTCCTAACCTCGATCTAAGCTTTCATAATCCACTTTCTCGTCAAATGTTTATGCTTCACAATTCTCTTTGTGAAGCCTATCCCCCTAACTGCACTGTAGGGTATGACACCAGCTGCTTCCGAATGGATTATTGATAGTGGATGTACTAATCACATGACTGGCATGCGAAGTCTTCTCATGGACTCTACTCAACGTCCATCTGACAAAAGTCACATCACATTTGCTGATACTAGTAAAAGCAAGGTATTGGGTCTAGGTAGAGTTGTAATCTCAAAGGATCAGCACATGGATAAAGTGATGCTTGTTGAATCCCTTGGTTTCAACTTAATGTTCGTCTCAATGCTTTGCGATTTGAACATGATTGTGATATTTGGGAAATATCGTTGCCTAGTTCTAATGGAATCTGACAAGTCTCTAGTCTTTGAAAGGTATCGGAAAGATGATTTGTGCATGGTAGATTTCTAAGAAGGACCACAGCTTGCCGTATGTCTTCTTGCAAAAGCTTCAGAATGTTGGCTCTGGCATTGGAGGTTAGAGCATGCTGGCATGAGGAACTTGCATACTCTTGCAAAGAAGAAGCACGTCATAGGCATCGAGGGTGTCAAGATCAAGAAGGATCACTTATGCGGTGCCTGCGAAGCTGGAAAGATGACGAGGTCCAAGCATCCCTTGAAGACAATCATGACAACGACTCAACCCTTCGAACTGCTACACATGAACCTCTTCGGCCCTACTCACTACTCTACTCTTACTACTACTTCTTATCTCTATGGCTTCGTCATTGTTGATGATTATTCAAGATATACATGGGTGCCTATAATCCTCTACAAGGATGAAGTGTAGGATGTCTTCAGACGCTTCCCAAATCGAGCCATGAACAACTATGGCTTCCAGATCAAGCACATCAGAAGTGACAATGGCACTGAATTCAAGAACACCAGCCTCAACACTTATCTCGATACATTGGGCATCACTCATGAGTTCCCCGCTCCGTACACGCCGCAGTAGAATGGCAACGTGGAACGCAAGAACCGAACACTCATTGAGATGGCTCGGACGATGCTCGATGAATATAAGACTCCAAGGAAGTTTTGGCCTGAAGCCATTGATACTGCATGCCATGTCATCAACTGTGTTTATCTTCACAAGCTTCTGAACAAAACATCCTATGAACTCCTCACTTGTAAGAAGCCAAATGTCAGTTACTTCAGAGTATTTGGTGCTAGGTGCTGGATCAAGGATCCACATCACACTTCAAAATTTGCACCGAAAGCACATGAAGGTTTTATGCTCGGTTACGGAAATGACTCGCACTCCTACACAGTCTTCAACCTCTTTCACTATAAAGTGGTTGAAACTATGGATGTGCGGTTCGATGAGACTAATGGCTCGCAAAGATAGCACCTGCCAAATGTGCTAGATGAAATTCCACCCAGTGAATCCATCAAGCTTACGGGAACTAGAGAAATCATACCGTCTGAAGTACAACCTGAAGAGGAACTTATCATCTCTGCACCAACTCAACCTGAAGACAATGCTTTGCCTGAAGACAATCCTTCAAACGATGAAAATGATCAGCAAGAGCAAAATCTTCGTCCAGTTCATCCTCATGTTGCAAATGAAGTACAGATTGAGAAGATAAATGATAGCATCAATGCACCTGGTCCACTCACTCGTTCAAGGGCAACACAACTAGCAAATTTCTGTGGGCACTTTGCATTCGTCTCAATATCTGAACCCAAGAAAGTTGATGAAGCCTTCATGGAACCTGAATGGATTCAAGCTATGAAGAAGAGCTTCAACAATTTGAGCTGAATAATGTATAGGAACTGGTCAAGCGTCCTGATCCTCGTAATCATAGGCACTAAATGGATATATCACAACAAGCAAGGTGAGCATGGTCAAGTTGTCAGAAACAAGGCTCGTCTAGTTGCTCAAGGATATACTCAAGTTGAAGGAATTGACTTCGATGAAACATTTGCTCCTGTGGCTAGGCTTGAAGCTCTACGCATACTGCTGGCCTATGCAAATCATCATAACATTCTTCTGTATCAAATGGATGTGAAGAGTGATTTTCTGAATGGAAAGATTGAAGAAGTGTATGTTGCACAACCTCCTGGCTTTGAAGATCCAAAACATCCTGATATGGTGTACAAGCTAAACAAGGCACTGTATGACCTCAAACAAGCCCCTCGCGCTTGGTACGACACGCTCAAGGCCTTCCTGAAGAGCAAAGGCTTCAAACCTGGTTCCCTGGGTCCCACACTATTCACGAAGACATATGATGGCGAACTATTTGTGTGCCAAATATATGTGGATGACATTATCTTTGGCTGGACCAACCAGAAATACAGTGATGAGTTTGGATACATGATGCAAGAGCAATATTAGATGTCCATGATGGGTGAGCTGAAGTTCTTCCTTGGTCTTCAAATACGGCAGCAACGCAATGGCATCTTCATATCTCAAGAGAAATACCTCAAAGATTGCCTGAAGAAGTTTGGAATGCAAGACTGCAAAGGTTATACGACGCCAATGCCTACCAAGAGTCATCTAGATTCTGACGCCAATGGTAAAGAGTTCGATCAAAAGGTATACCGCTCCATGATTGGTTCTTTGCTTTACTTATGTGCATCTAGGCTAGATATCATGCTTAGTGTTTGCATGTCTGCCCGATTCCATGCGGCACCAAAGGAATCGCATCACTTAGCTGTGAAGCGAATTCTTCGATATTTGGCTTACACCCCAACACTAGGATTATGGAATCCAAAGGGCTCAGAGTTTGATCTAGTTGGATTCTCGGATGCTGATTGTGCTGGTGACAAGGTGGATTGCAAGTCTACATCAGGCACATGTCACTTTCTGGGAAGATCACTTGTGTGTTTGTGTTCAAAGAAGCAGAACTGTGTATCTCTCTCCACTGCTGAATCTGAATACATTGCTGCTGGATCTTGCTGCGCTCAGCTTCTATGGATGAAGCAAACACTCAAAGAACATGGCATTCATCTGAAGCAAGTGCCACTCTACTGCGACAATGAAAGCGCCATCAAGATTGCCAACAACCCAGTTCAGCACTCGAAGACAAAGCACATTCAGATTCGTCATCACTTTCTCAGAGATCATGTCATGAAGGAAGTATTGATATCATTCACGTCAACACTGAAGAGCAGCTGGCAAATATCTTCACAAAGCCCTTGGATGAGAAAAGGTTTTGCAAGTTGCCGTGTGAGCTAAATATCTTGGAATCCTCAAATGTCCTGTGATCATGCACACATCCTAACACTTATGCATGTTGATGATTTAGATGTGCAAACACAAGAAGTAACGTATATCTTCAACTAATGAAGACTTACACTCTAAGTGTGAATACATTAAAGAAGAATTTGACTTTGGAGCGCCACGATAATTGTGCGCCATGTCTGGGTCTAATACTTCCTATACGGTGGGTAACGCCACAACCAAACTTTTGTTTGGAATACTTTCTGTTGGCGTTACATTTGCAAAGTCTTCACATTTGGTTTTTCTTCATTGTTAACATGACTTCATGTTTATCTTCAATATACGGATTTGGTTTCTGTCCTCTACAGCATTCACTTATAGCTATGTCTTCTAGTTGAATCTTTTGAACTAAGTGAATGTGATCGGACCCTGACCTTTCTATGCTCCCGTCTTAAGTCTATCTATCCAAATCATAAGCATTCTGTTGAAACTGTCGAATGTCTTCACTGCGTCCTTGTCAGCAGAAGATACAGAGACAAACATTAAATATGTTTTAAATGCTCAATCCTTTTTGCCTGAAACCCGGAGAAGTGGGAACGACCACCCAACAATCCAGGCGTGCGTGGGAACGTGGAACAACCTCCAATGGGTTGCATGATCGCCACGTGTCCTTCAGATGTGAACCTCCAGGGGCACCTGCGTAATAATGTTGTGCCGTCATTGTCCCTATAAATACACGCCTCACCCCAATCATTATCTCTTCTTCCACTTCTCTCTCTCGCACAAACCCTAGTGCCACCGCTAGCCCTCGATGATGCCGGCGACGAAGCGCTTTGCTGCCGCGACCTCACCGACGCCGTCATCATGCCGGCCGCGGACATCGTCTTCTCCGCCGTCGCCGTACGTTTCCTCCGTCGCCAAGTTAGGGCACGGAAGATCAAACCGCTCGGCTTCATCTCCTACACTGTCTAGCAGTTCCTCGAGTGGTAAATAAAAACTCTTTTCACAGTCTTTTTGATCCGATAGATTCATCCTTTTCAACCATAAGTGGTTTCTGTTCCTATGAAGTTTGATCTATCTCGTTCTGCATCTCATAGCATGCCTAGTATGTTCACTTATGCTTCACAAAGTAGTTAGATTCCTCACTTGTACTTATTCGTGGATTCGTACAAATCTGGAACTAGCTCTACATATGAGAGAATGTCTTTGCACTATAAGGTCAATGTCTTCTAAAACTGATTTATCTTCAAAATCTTTTGAGAATGCATATGACCTCTTCCCCTTCCCTCGCATCTCTAATGCTGTCACAGGTACATGTTCGTGGGAGAATCCCTTGGTTCTCATAGTCTGCATTCATTTGCAGAATTCTTACAGCATCACATAAATTCTCCTGAAGCCAGTTCCTGTCTAACCAGTAGACGGAAGACTTTGAAAGTGTTGAAGCCTTTTAGTCTAAACTTCATGGAAACAGAAAAATCAGTCAGGTAGGGCAACAGACAGTGCTGTGGAAACACTGCTAAGGACCTGCCACCGGATCTCTATGAGTTATACAAGTCAGATCCACAAGAGACCTATGGAAAACGCAAGAACCGGATCCAATGGATTCGAAGACATTGGGCATAGGAATGGTTCAAGTATAGATTCGTCACCAATGAATATGCTGAGAAGAATGCCATAAAGGGCCCCTGGGGAGATATAATATACAAAGGTCTTCAGCCCAAGTCGAAGTCCGAAGCTATTGCTCAGGGCTTCTACCCCTGCATGATTCGTGGACCTCAGCCTGCTAATGCTGACCCATCCTCTCTGCTATGGTGTCGTGAAGATAATCTCTTCAAGAGCAACTTTCAGTTTGCACAGAACTCAGCCAAGGAAAACAAGAAGTCTTTGGGATTAGACATCAACCCAGGCCCCTCTGCGCCACGTGTCGACGGCACACGCGAAGCTGAACCCAATCTTGGTGGACCCTTCTACAACTTAGAAGGTCTCATCACTCATATAATAGTTCAAGGGGCAGACGTGGATCAACCTGCAGATGACGCTGATTCTGATAAAGTGCCAGCACCACTGAAGCCTGTGAAACAAGTGAAACCAAAGGCTTCAAAACCCCCCTCTGCACTAAAAGTATTAAGGGCGAAGCCTCTGGCCACTGCACCTCACGAAGCCAGTGTGCAGTCTGAAGATCTCTCACACATCTCCAAGTCTGACAAGTTGAAAAAGCCCATGCAACCCACTAGTCAAGCACTGACTCCTACTGCTGTTTTGAGAAACGAGAATGATGCCATTGATTTGTCCAGCGACAATGATCTTGGCGATGACGCTCTTGAGCAATTGATAAAGAGCAAGCAAGAGGCGAAAATCTTCAATTATCTTCCCCTCTTTGATGTGGAAATCTTGTACAAGTTTATTGATGAGTGGTTTGACAGCCCAAATCTCAGTTTTCATGATCTTCAGCTCCCAATTGGCCTCAGCGTCTCCTTCCATGGAGCCATTGCCCCTGAGCTGGCTCTTGCACAGAAGATTGTTGAGCTGAAGCACAAAATTGACTATGAAAAGGCTCAGTTCAAGAAGCACATGGTCAAGCTCAATGTTGAAGACATTCAAAATTTCAAGGTCATGATGCATGAGCTCAAGGAGGCATTCCACAAGAAACTAGAAGAAGAAAAAGGTTCTCGTGAGCGTATGAAGAATCTTGCTGCCAAATGTGTTCAAGGGTACAATGTAGCTAAAAAGCGCAAGGCTTTGGGGCGACCAGGCATCAACCCCAGAATGGCTGCCAAGAAGAAGAAGACACTACAAAAAAAATACACTTCCGTGATGATACGTGTTTGTCACAGTAGGTCGCTTTTTTGTCATGCATGTACATCCATGACAAATTTATGAAAGAATCAAGATAGTCATACATGTGCTGTCATTGAAGTGTTCCATGACATTACCAAAATTATCATCATGGAAGTGTCCACTTCCATGATGATAAATCGCGCGTCACAGAAGTGCTTTCGCAAGGGTGACTGACACGTGGCATCCACCGTAACGGAACGCCGTTAAGCTATCGGGTCGGGTTTTGGATCCGATAACCCGTTAACAGCCCCGACCAATGGGGATTTTCCACATGTAAAATCATCATTGGCTAGAGGAAACACGTGTCGGCTCATCGTCGGGACAGATGTCATCCACTCACCGGACAGAAGGCGCCTATGATACGTCGACACGTGGCATGGCCCAACAAGTTCAAATGGGCCGGCTCAACTAAAGGCCCACAAGATTTTGCGGACCATAATGGGCCGGCCCAGCTAAAGGCCCATGAGATTTTGCGGACCATAATGGGCTGGCCCAGCTAAAGGCCCACATGATTTTGCGGGCCATAATGGGTCGGCCCAGGTAAAGGCCCACAAGTTTTTTGTGTGCCATAATGGGCCGGCCCAGGTAAAGGCCCACAAGATTCTTGCGGGTCATAATGGGCCGGCCCAGCTAATGGCCCACAAGATTTCGCCGACATTAATGGGCCGGCCCAGCTGTAGGCCCACAAGATTTTGAGGACCCTAGTAGGCCGGCCCATTAACTGGCTGCCATGTTTTGGGCCAAATGCCGGCCCATATTTGATCCAGTCCATTAATGGCCTGCCACGCTCCGGGCCTAATAGTGGCCCATATGAGATCCGGCCCGTTAAAAGCCTACCATGTTCTGGGCCAAATTACGGCCCAGATCAGGTCCGGCCCTTTAAGAGGCTTTGGGCTCAATTATGGCCCATATCAGATTCGGCCCGTCAACTGGACACTATGCTTTTAGGCCCACTTGCTAAAGGCCCACTTAGTAATTCGGCTTGATATTAGTTTTGGCCTATTAAGGGCCCGTTTAACATTTCAGGCCTATATTAATTTCGGCATGCTAAAAGCCCGTCATATAGTTGGGCCTAACTACGGCCCGGTTTGCATCCGGCCTGCTCGCAGCCGATATCTGATTGGGCCAAACAAGGACCCAAACAATTCTGGCCTATTAAAAGCCCGTGATTTGATTCGCATAATCATGGGCTGGGGTTCATTTCGGGCTGCTGCGTAACTAGTAGGAATGAAGAACAAACCTACTCTATACAATAAAGAAATTACCGCATAGTAACTAAGAATAAAACTACACTACACAATAAAGGATTTAAGGTATGTTAGATCCACTGGGCATCAAAGTTCGCCACCAGTGATCATAAAGCACAATGAAGGAGCAGATTACAAAAACTAGGCAGCATTGCAGCGTAACAAAATAATACTGAACCGAGACCACTTCCAAGACAGTTCAAGAAAGGTTAGCCTTGCGGGGGAACTGCTGCGCAAGCTGCTGAGCAAGGCTCTGAGACCGGCCTAGCATGTCGGTCATAGCTTCCAGGTGTAGCTGTTTAGTGATGAGATTCTCATTGGTGTTCTCCGCAATCTTTCTTAGAGATAGGACTTCAAGTCGAAGTTGAGTTGCATAATGCCTTTTTGCTAGAACTTGGGATTGAAGAAGTCGAACTGATTCAGACAACGAATTATGTGAGCTTGTCTGACTGTTAGTCTCAAGTAACTTGAACACTGCATCAAGACAAGACTTTGGGGTTGTCTCGCTACCTTCAAGATGTTTTGCCTTCTTTGCTGCAATATATGCTGGGTTTGTCTCACAGCCTTCAGCAGACTTGTGCATGCCATCAGGTATATCACTCTGAAACAAAGCAGAGAGATGATAGGTTTTGCACGTGTATAAACAAAGATGATAACTGTTCTATCAATTCTATCCAATTTCAAATTAGAAAATAAAGAGTATGTTCAAAATATTAATAGCATAATTTGGCATTGTTCATAATGTGGGGAGCTTCACCACTCTACTGGATTACCATGTTAACATAACAAGCATAGATGAAGGGCAAAGAAAATCATTGCATCTATTTTGGATAATGTGCATGGCATGTTGTTCATATCATCAGCCACATCAGTAAGATAAAACAAGAGATGACAAGGTGCAAACGTGGGCTGCTTCACCACACATTGGATTATAGATCCACAAAAACAAGCATACATATAGGTAGTATTAAGTAATGTGCATGGTATGAATAAGGAATTTGGTTTTACAAGTAAAAATTAGAACTTACCGTTCTTACGAACATGAATTTTGGTAGAAACAGCAAACTAAACAGCAGTAAACGATAGGGAGTATGAGCAGATTAAACAGCTGTTGAGGATAAAGGCTTTAGAAGGACTGACTTACATTAATAGTTAACACCGGCTTTATAATGCCCTTCTCCATGGCAAGGGAAGGATAACTCAAGAATTTCAGTACATAATCTTCTTCATAAGCATTGCCTGTACTCTACATTTTGTAGAGAGTAATTATAGATATGATAATACTGGAAGGGATAGAGGATAATGAATATAAGATGCAGATTGATGCTACATAATCAACTACCAATCCCCGGAAGTGCAAGCGTTATAGGACAAAATGTACTGACAAGAGCAATGGGCTACATTTCTGCACTGGCATTGTCTGTATATTCTACTTGTTGGTAAGATTAAATATAGATCTGATCTTTTCTAGTAAATGGTGGGCGAGGGAGATAAGATGCAGAATGCTACAAAATGAACCAATCCCCCTTCCCATAATACAAGAGTGTTTTGAACACTGGTGTATTGTACAAAATGTTCTTATATTATGGGACGGAGGGAGTAGCTATTAATGTAAGTACAGTGATAGACCATGTTCAGTCCTTACAAGAGGACTGCAAGCTAAACCTCTTCAAAAGCATTGGGTTGATTCTAAATTTACGTAAGAGTCCATACGGATCTTATAATGTCCACCGAATGGACGATTATGAGGCTAACATGTGCAGTAATGCTACAAAATCAAACAGCTATGAAAGTAAGTATGGTCATACAGGGCAAGAGGTACTCACAAGAGCAATGCAGTGTGTAGTATAGTTGGGAGATTCTGTGGTCCATTGAAAACGAATGTTCTTCTGCTAACAGTTTTTGTACAAGTGAGACATTAAGGCAAATGCAGAAATGTAGTTCAAATTGTGATGTGATATCATAGATAGTACCTTACGCTGCAGCCGAGACCAATGTGTAACAAGATTATTCCAGTCACTGTTGGATAAATGTAGCACCAGAGACTTTACAGAAATTTTGTTCAGAGGCTTGCCATCGAAGTGCGCTTGCCTCAGGTAGGAACGATACTTCATCAACGAGTGCTTGAAAAGCGCAACCAACCCTTGCTCGTCATCGCAATCCAGTTTGCGCCTTGCCGATTTAAAAGAATGAAATCTTGTGTCTTCTGTCAGCAGAAACATATGCAGTAATGACCATGAATAACATTAGTACATTACTTACGCGTAAATTGCGGAGGAAGACTGGAAATTGTTCTGTGTCTGCGATATAATCTTTCCATGAGGGAAAGATGCGCACAAAGTTCCTGAAAACAACATAAGCTTCGTCTTCTAAACCGGGAAGAAATGGAACATAGGTCCTATTTGCTGCAATTGGGGCTCTCTCTGGTTCGAAAAGTGATTTGGCAACTAGATTTGGTGTACTCTTTGCTGGAATGGGGGGTTTTGCGTCATACAGCTGCTGCTATGTCAACTGGCATAATCATACTGTTTGCTGCAGTTGGGGTCTGCTGAGTTCGAGCATCAAAAATGACCAGTGTAGCAAGGCTAGAGTCTGCTAGAGTTGGGGTATTTTGTGGGTCAGGTGATATTGCAACTACACCTAATGGGCTATTTGATTTATCAGGTGCCACTACCTTTTCCAAATACTTTGCTTGTGCTCCTCCACGATCAACAATCGCCATCTTCCTTTTGAACGTCTGATACACAAGAACAACATTTGAATGGATAAATATGGTATGATGACAGATGGAATATGTACTGAAAATGGATAGGCAGGGCGTATTCACATACACGATGTGTAAACTAAGCTAATGGCAGTTCAACAAAGTAGAAGCAATGCAAAGCATCAGTTGCAAGATATGTGCGAGCAATGTAACCTTGGAAAGTTACAGCAAGTACCTTGATGGGTGAATAAGATAGGGCATCTTCCTCTGACTCCTCCACTAGGGAGCTACATTGACTTAGGTCTCCCTCTAGCTCAGAATCACTGTTAGGATCATATTCTGAGCATGAATCTGTAGGTGGAGAGTGTTTGCATTGCATTGCATCCAGACTTGATTTCAGTCCCTTAATGCCAAGTTTGACAGCCATGGCATTGTTCTGCTTTATTCTTTTCATGCGCGCAATCTCATAATCATTATGATGCTGTTCAGAATCTGAGATTCATGAAAACATAAAAATTAGTCAGATTATCTATGGAATGCATAGCGGTTTCAACTCGGAGAGTTTCTCCCTATAAACCCATGCATATGCAAAGTTCACCTCCCCAACCATGCTGACCAGACCACACACAGAGATACACACCCGAGCAGCGAACATGCATTTTCGAAACTAATTTAGGAACATTTAGCTGACCACTTAAACAACTCTGTTTTAATCATATTAGATTCGTATTTGAACAACTAAGCTTGTTTAGCTTGATGGGTGGAGCAGTGTTCTTATGACACGAAGCATGTATTCTGATCGTATAGTGATCATAAAAGGGGAAAATTCTAAGCATATATTTTTTAGCAAAAGAGGGTTTCCCCTCTCATTTATATTAAAGAAACCACCATGGAACCAACATGATCAATTAAACCCTAAGCATGATCAATTAGACCGTATTATGGTTGTGCCATGCCAGATTTGAAGCTGCAAACCAGAGAAATGATATTTAGCATCCATTGTTTGCTTCGAACTAAGAACTAAATTCTAAGAGCTGAAAAGAAAGTAGAGTAACTAAGTTAAGATCTATTTTCTGGTTGAGATCAAAATGTTGAGGAGATATGAAGTACCACCTCTCTAGCGGCGCCGTGTAGGCATCACGGGTGCGATGGCTGTCGGTAGCGTTGAAGCATATCTGTGACGGTAGATCGGTGCATCAGGGGATAAGTCCCGTTGCGGTGGAAGAGAAGGTCGTGTGAGCAGCCCCGGCAAAGAGGACAGAGGACGCGATGCAAGGCTATTGGTCCGTCGCCGTGGATGAGAAACGTCCATCTCTAGCAGTGGACGACGTGGTCTTGGTAGGCGCTCCGGCATGGTGGAGGACGTTGGTGATGGATGTGGTGGAGGACGGCGGCGATGGATGGGGTGGTAGACGGAGGCTTGTGTGGGAATGGGGTGTTCTAGCACGGACGGTGTATGAATGGGAAAATGGAGGGACAGGTATGGGGAACCATGTTTTTGGTACGCGCCTATCTGAAATATGGGAAAGTAACGAACTTATCCCCCGTTTCAAATTTGGACGTCTCGTCGGTTGGGGATAGGACATTAATCTCGCATCTCCCAAATATTTGCCGGTAACTATTTCGGGCGAGGAGAGGGTGTTTTGCCGCCCACGATTGGGGCCCACGGTGTATGAACGGGGCTGACAGGTAGGGCGGTTATGTCACATCTGATGGAAGTTACACATCTTCCCCTATTTAAAATATTAGACTACATCTATTTCGGACGAGGAGAGGGTGTTTTGCCGCCAACCGTGTATGAATGGGGAATGGAGGGAGAAACAGAGGTCTTTTGGACGAGCTTGAGTCAGATGAGTTTTGCCGCCCTTGTTTGACGCCCACCGTGTCGGAATGGGCTCAGAGGCAGTCGTGTCACGTCTAATTGAAGTTACTAACCTACCCCTATTTAGAGCAGTGGAAATCGGGCCGATGGATTGTCCGTGTAATGGGTAGACAGTAATTTCCATCTCCCAAACACTTGGCTTCGGGCAGCCGATGTGGGAGTGGAGATTTTGTTGTTTCTTTTGAATTTTGGGACAATAAGCATCCACGTTTACCATGGCAACTAAATTCGAATCCATTTGGTATTCCTATATGAATCTTTATAAATCATTCTATGTGTTTTTATATATCTTCAAAAGGACGACAAAGATATATTCCACTGTCATATATGAATATGGTTTACAAATGCTGATACTCAAATTCAGAAACTAGAATCCAGTTTAAGGTGAATTCGAATATTTGGAACACTTCATGTCCAACTCAAATGTCACACGCAGCATAATGTGTACTCCCATTTTGATATGTACACAAGTGATGTATCAAGATACAAATACCGAGTCAATCAACCAAGAATGTACGAAACTAACAGACATATAAACACTTATAGAGTATATGGATCAATAATATCAACTAACATACATAAGCCAGGCCGCTGTACTTTTTTTTGGCTACAACAGCATCCTTTTTTTAGCCAGCATCTTGGCCCTTTCCGATGCGTGCCACTTATGGTCCATCTATACTACTATTGCTGAATGCACATTCAGCCTGATTGGCATATTTGTAGGTCTTGCACAACAATCCAAATGAAATGTCTCCAAGTATTATCAATTAATACATACTTGTGCTCAAATAAAATTACAAACAAAAAAACAATTATTACATGATCTCTAAAACAAATGGTTTGATTGATTACATGAACAAACAACACAAAGGTTATTCAACTATGGAAAGAACATTTCACCTATGATTCACCAAGTAGGAATTTAATTTCCTTTTTTTCCTTCAGGACCTTAACAATCTAGTAAGTCTCAGCTTGCTTCGTTTTGAAATACACCAAATGTTTAATGGTTGTCTTGAGTAGTGCTTGTGATTGTGCTGTTTGCTTCCTCAACATGTCAACTTCATCTCTAAGTGCAAAAGCAGAATCTCTTTCTACCACTAGTTTAGCCTCTGGAGCATCAGCAGTTGGCAATTCATAATGCACGATTGGGCCAGTGCCGCTGCTGTGAGATGATGCAACATCCATGGGGAACTCGCTCTTTGATCTTGGGCTAACCTATTTTGCCATTAATGTTCCGATTGGATTCAGAAAAGTTGAAGTTAGCAAAACGTCTCAACTCGGAGTTATAACAGCAAACCAGTTAAAAAAACAAGGAATTAAAGAGTTCCAATTGGATGCTAAAAAGTAGTTATTAACATCATTGTAACCCGTTGTTGCAGTAGCAAAGGAGTTAAACAAACAAGTAGATATTTAAGTTAAGGCAAACAGGTATTTTTTAACAGTAAGTATCAAACACATAGATAGGCGCAGTCTACAATATGATTAACAGGCCGTGCCATTATGTAATCAGTAGCAAACTAAATTAAGCCAAGCAACATAATTGAACAATTTTGCAATAAGTGGCTAACTAAAATTCCAAGAAGCAGGTAACTGAACTTATGTTAGTTCTTTGTACAGGCACACTTCAACTTTTTTTCGCTTACAAGTTTGTACGAAGGAGTCCATGGCATCAATTACTTGGATACGCGGTCCCAATACTTCTTTCTTCCCACACTGCATGGGTAAGTCGAATGGTAAGATGAGGACGTGTAGTCATACTAGTTGTAGCCAAACACATCACACTGGGTTTTACTGTATATTTCATGCGATTACTTTTGGCATATCGAGATCTAAGCAATCTACAATAGGATGAAAAGACTGGCATCCTTCACATTATTGGTGAACTCAGTTCATAGAAACAAGCAATTCAACCATTCCGTGGGTAAATCAAAAGTGCCACTGGAATATTTTTCACTATCCAATCATACAAACAAAAAGGGCCGACGCCACCATAGGGGCTGGTATGGGCGGCCGCCTCAGGTGGCTGGAAAGTGTGCACCTAGTTTGAGTCGTCCAGGTTGGCCCATGCTAGTTTTGTTCATCCCAACACACGAGCAGGCAATGTAAAAAATGAAGAAAAATGTTTCAATTTGGATGGGCCAATAACATAAGTGCAAGGCAGGCCCTATAGTAGGCTTGCGGCCCAAACGAGCGCCTCCCATATCGATCGACAGCAGGAAAAATCCCAATTCATTCGCTCCAGCCTCCAGTCTGGTTCGCTCCTAACCTAGCCGCCGCTGGACAGACCGACACAGCACTTCCTCGCGCCCTTGTTGGAGGGCGGTCGCCGGGCTTCAAGCGAACGGAAGGACAAGAAGATGAAGATGCAACCTTGGGTGTAGCCTGCGTGGGAGGCAGTGGCGGCAGCATGGGCATGGCATCGAGCTTGCGCAAACGGACAGTCGCAGCTTGCAAGAGTAGCATGCGCAACGAGCAGGTACATCACATCCCTGATTATATTTAATTCAACTCTTCAATTTCTGCCCAATAGTTAAACCTAACGGTGTGGTAAACTACTTGTATGTAGGGAATCTATGAGTAAATGAAACCAATGTCTACTTATTTTATAACTCCCCCAATTAATACTAAACTGACTGAATCTGATCTATTTAATCAAGTTTCTGGTGCAAACATACAAGGTCATGTTGTTCTTGAACCTGAAGTGTCTAATGAATAGACTGCTAATGAAGGATTTGATGCAAACATTTTACATGCTCCTGGTGATGAACATATAGTGTCTAATGAGGGATCTCATGCAAGCATTTTGCAAGCTCATTGAAGGATTTAGTGTATAATGATGATCTACTATGTTGAGAGAGACAGAGATTTGCAGGCATTGATGACAAGCAAATTATAGTGCATTTTCATAGCTTGAGGAAACGTCGAGGCCATCTACCAGAAAGTCCCCGTGTCATGACAACATAGCATAAATACTTTTCTACTCTGTTGTTTGAAACTATTGGCATACTTGTGAAGGACAGATATATTGATATGTAGTTTGCGCACTGGTTATATGTGCAATTACACTTTGATATTTTCAGCCAGAAAACGAATAATTCAAGCAGGTACAGACCATGTTTGTAGTCCTTGTACACCATGTTGCATTTTGTGTTTTTTGGTGCTTGCATCATTTATTGTTTATAATCTGAACTACTTTAGATCATTAGCTGGTTTTCAAAGTGCATGTAGCTTCACATTTCTCAAGTTATGTTGATTTCCGGAGTACAAGTGCCTTCGTATTTTTTAAGTTAAATGTTCGCCCCTGGTAACTTGAATTCGTGGATCATCCACTACACAAAAATCATACATGAATGCCAGTACGAATTAAATGAAATGCAGGGACTTACGCTAGCTCGTTGTACAGGCTCACTGCAGCTCTGCTTGCGCTTGGGATGCTCCATGCACAAGTCCATGTTACCAGTTGCTTGGATGTTCAGGCCTTGTGCTCCTTGCATCCCACTCTGCATTTTTGACACGGCGAATGGTTGATCAAATTAGAGGAATCGACCTTGATGTTGTACCGGAGGACAGATACTTACAAGGTTATACGGGTGTGCAGGATGTGTACCAGATCCCGTAGCGCCATCATGCTTTGCTAAAATATGGATTTGCTTATTTCAGATGATATCTCTAGAAGAAATAAGAGTTAAGGTCAGAGTTGCATAGGCGTGTAAGTTAAGAGAGCAGTGAAAGGATATCCAAACATCGTCGGAACAGTGCACAAGGGAGTGATGTGTGCATACCTAGTTTAGGCCGGCGTTTGGGCATGCTCGCCTAGATAGAGTGCGAGTCACTTCAGAGCTGTTGAGGGTGATGCGCTGGCGTTGGCTGGCCGCGCACGATGCAGATCTTGAGTGGCAGCGGAGCACTACGATGCAGTGGACGAGACCGTTGGTGAAGCCCCAACGGCCTCGGGGGGCGGAGGTGCGATGATGTGCTCGGTGAAGTAGCCCCGGTGAGCTGGGAGACGGCATCGGTGAAGCGCACCTGATGCGGTGGAACTCAGTGTCTGTGAGGCACGCCGGTTGCGGCGGCCGACGTTGTCAGGGGACCACCCAGTGCGATGGACGAGGGCGTAGATGAGGTAGCTCCGGTGTGGTGGTGAAGCGCGACCGTCGTCTTTGTCGTTGACGTCCGGCACAGAGGTGGGGAATGGTGGGGAAAGAGACGAGACGAGGGGCGATTCGAGGGTTGGCGGCGAATTAGGGATTTGAGCAATCTGGGCACGGAAGGGGACGGTGTAGAAGAGAGATTTTGTAGGGCTGGAATTGGGGCCACCAGATATTTCAATCCGAAATGTGGAAGTGCGAAATTATATTGTCGTCGTC
>NC_041390.1:369742196-369763982 GCF_002162155.2 Triticum dicoccoides
AATGTGGCTGGCCCACATGTCAGTGACCCAAAGGCAGTTGCCTTTAAGGCACCGAAGCAGCGTCCACCCCGACACGACGCTGGTTTGCCTGGTGCGCCTACATTTGAGAATGCAAACGAATCTTCTTTCATTTGCAAACGAATCTATATGTATTACCATGCCCATGTTTTCCTTGCAATAATTAGTCATTCGAAACGAGATACTCCATCCGTTCACTTTTGTAAGTCGTTTCAGACAACTTAAACTGAACTGTTTTGCACATTTTCTGAAATGTCTTCAAGGTCTTATAAAAGTGAATAGAGGGAGTACTATAAATTAATTAATGAGGAGTTATTTGAAAAAAAATCGAAACGGTACTCACACTAACATGGATTAGAGTGTGTGTCACATAATTAGTTATTTGAATTAGAGTGTGTGTCACGTAGTTAGTTATTTGAATTAGAGTGTGTGTCACGTAGCGATCTCCAATTCTAACATGGATTTCGCATTTCACTGTATCCATGCTACTTTTTTAATACAAATTCATATGTATATGATGAACACCATGGTAGTGAGAAAACTTTTGGATGGATTCAAACATATGACCTACAAAATAGCAGAACAAACTGAGTCAATGTAAACTTTTTGAAACTTAGTATGGCACGAATTCGAAATAATTACCCGTATGCCTGGTCCTCGGTTCAAATCTTACAATGTACACCAAATTGACACATCGATATTAAGTCTCATACTATGTACATTCAAATGTTGTTTTTAGCCCCCCCCCCCGCCCCCCGCACAAACGCTACATACTTCCTGTATCGATCAGTCTTCCTCTCCTAACCACCTTAGGAAGCTATCGGTTTCCAACACACGTTCATTCTTTCTCTCCATGTTTCGATCTCTAAGTCTCTCAACTACACAACCCCCTTTCCCACTCTGTCACCAAATGTATTTACCTCACACACCCGCCATTGCACCCCATGCCGAGCTCTCTCTCTCTCTCTCTCCCCCTCTCCCTCTCACCCTCTCGCGCTAAATACATGCATTGGCTATCTAGCCCCCCAACCTCTCGTGCATGCACACGCACGCACGTTGTATACCTAGGTCACTCCCTCAAGACTGTCTCAATCTTTCTTCCGCATGGCGGGCCACACTTGCTCAATCTCACTCTCTTTATCTGAGTCTCATTTAACCTCGTTTTCTTTCACACACAAATGATATATCTTCCTATTCGGGCATCGATCGACACACTATATACTCTCTCACGCAGATTGTCTATCTTGGTCAGTCCATCCAAGCCGCCATCACTCATTCCACCTCATGGTGGGCCACGCTCACTCAATCTCTCTCTCTCTCTCTCTCTCTCTCTCTCTCTCTCTCCGCATGTCTCGATTGACCTCGCTCTTTCTCGGACCAAAACGATATATCACCATGTTTGAGACCAATTCGACCTATTCACATTGTATACTCTTCCACACACGTCGTCTATCTAGGTCACTCTCTCCAACCCGTGTCACTCGTTCGAGCGCACGGTGACCCTATGTGATCAGTTGACCTTGCTTCCTCCCACGCACAAAATATATCTACACGTCTATGACTGGATCATCTCTCAAGCTCTATCTTACAGCCCTCACCCTTGCAAAAAAGCTCAATCGGACAATATCTCTCTAGAGCATATATATTTTTTCAATGAATGTCGGACCACACTCACTTTGTCTCTCTATCTATATGTATCTCGATTGACCTCGCTTTCTCACACCGTATCTTCCATGCGTTGAAGCTAGTACCTCTCCATCCCTCGCAAAGCTGGAGCTATTTACATTGCGAGGGGCACTCCAACCTTGGATTAATTTGTGTAGGCATTTATTCCGGTCGGTTTAGATTATATATTCGTAGCATTCGGCCCACAACTACTCCAATCACCGTAGCGAGTAATTAAGCAATGGGGAGCACCTAATATGAGCACCGGGGAGCCGTTGGATCAAAGATGCAGCGGCACACACGAGGTCTGAATGTTTTATTTGCAAAAAAACCTTTGGAGAGTTTGGAAATTGCGCATAATTACAAAGACTACTCCCAAGCCATTGGATCTCACTTCCAACGGTGTAAAAACTCGTATCACCATAGTATCTAAGCTGCGGGGTGGATGTGATATTCTATGCCGCTGTCATTTTTGTTTGTAAACTTGCAAAAAACGTGTAACTCATGCCGTTACTTGTCTAACCGCGCAAAGTGTTTGTTCAAAAAAAACCATCCTACACTGAAATTGTGGAACAGCACACGGGGGTCCCACTTGTCATTAATCAAATTTGGACCTAAAACTAACAAATCTGAAAGACGAGATTCGAACTGGCAACCTGGACTACAAAGCGTAAGTCGATAGCCTGAAAAAACGAATGGTTGTTGTCTTTGTCCCATAACTTGATTTTATACAGTACTTGCATTGAGTAGAGTAGAGGGAGTGCCTCGTCAACATGTGCATGACCGTTCTCACTTACTGGTGGGTCCCAGGTCTGCGATCTCAATCTCTCTTCTCTCCATCGTCTAACCTTTGCACGGGCACACACGAAGAGCGGCGCTAGCTTGCTGTGGTGTTATTACAACTAAAAAAACTTGGAAAATAGAAGAATCGCCTAGAACTAGAGACGTTGTGGCTGATCGAGACGGAGCTAACCACATCTATCCTCCGTGCCACGTTTGCATGATGAAGCTGTGTGGCTAGTGGGGTGTTTTCAACCGACTGGCTAGGTCCCGAGGTCGAACCATAGGTACTACGTCTGACACAGTATATTTTTACACACACATTTTTCCTCTGTGCCGAGACGTGGCACACCATACCACGCGGTTTCGAGGTCCTCCCGGGTGGTGCACGCATATATTCTTCCTGACGTGGGACGCCCTACTGTGCGTTTTCTAGGTCCTCCTCGGTCGTAGGGCCAAAGCAAGTAAATGAGTCGTCAAATCATGAAAGACCAGCTTTCCCGCCAAGTACATAAGTGAAGCACGGTGGCTAGCTAGTTGGGCTAGTTCGACCGATTAGCTAGGCTGCCGCCACATTTGTTTTTTCACCCCTTTTTTTATCTACTTGCCGGCAGGTAAATTTAAATATCCACTGCGGCGTTGCTCTGGTGTATGGGTGCAGCAGGATTTTTATTTTTTTGATTGACGGGAGCAGGCGTGACAGGATTTTTAATTTTTTGATTGACGGGAGCAGGCGCGGCAGCAATTAGTCATGATGACTCCGCCTGTACCCACTTCTCCCTGATGTGAGAAGTCGTGGACTGGTGCTTTACCGTGGTGAAAACCAAAAGAATCCCCGCTCCCTCCGCCTTCCCGTAGATTGCATTGCCTTTCAGCCGTTTCGCCCCCTTTGCTTCCTCTCCCCATTGCTTCTACCTGCTGCCATGGGGGCGCAGCAGATCACGGAGTCCGAGGTGAGGCTCCTGACACAGGAGCTCCATGCCAAGGATGCGTATCTCAGGGCCAAGGACGTGGAGCTCCGTGAGCTCAAGGAGGAGAGGAGTGCCATGCTCCTCCGTTATGTGCGGGAGTTCACGGAGCTTCAAAAGCGGCAGGCATCCACCATAAAGATGCTAAAGGCGTCGGTGGCGTTGCTGCAGAAAGCGGGAGATATGATAGGCCGTCAGGGGAGCCGGCTGGAGCACGAGCGGGCCGATTGTGATGAGGTCCAGGATCGCCTCAGCCACTTGGTGAACCAAGTTGCCACGCACGTGTTGCAGCTGCGTGATGCCTACCATCGTGCCAGTGCGACGATGCCGGCCATCGGGCTAAACCCGTTCGACCACCCAGTCGACTTCAATGAGCTGCGGCTTCCTGACCTGGTCTCCTTCTTCACCTATATCTCCGAGGAGCTGAGCCGTCTCCGCGCGATGGTGGGGGCTGAGCTGGACAAGGAGGGGTTGCAGGCTGCCGTCGCCGTTGCCAGGCGAATCCTTTAAGGGCTCCGTCACTAGAATCTATTCGTGCCATTGGACGCCGTCTTTGACGAGCCAGCTCCCGTCGACCGGGAGCGGGCTCTGCGGGCGGTTGCACCCTGCATCACCAACGTCGTGCGCCTCAAGAAGCAGAGGCACTTTGGTGGTGTTTAGGCGCCCTCTGCATGGGCATGTCCATGTCTCGGCACAACACAACCGTTGGATCAAACTCAGACAGTGCAGATCAGTCACTGTAGCACAAAGCGTGTGGGTGTGTTTGGTTGCATTCTCATCTCAATATAGTTGTTTCCTCTTCGTGTATTTTTGTCAACCTACTAGTGTGGACTCATGCACCCTTCATGCACTCTGCCAAACACCCAAAAGTGGGTCGAGAAGGCAACTTTTTCTCCCATCCCGTGCACCCTTCATACACCCTGCCTAACACTATTCGTGCTTCATATGGTTCATGTTTCCTGGAGTACTGTAGCACGGTACTCTCTGTGCGTTGTGGACCTAGTTCTGTTAACATTGATCTCGCCATTCATTATCGACCGGACAGTCGAAAAAGCGGTACTATGTTACATATAGGAGTAGTTGACATACGCACAACATCATTTGTTATCGTCATATCTATCACGACCCCGATTCCAAGTCACATCGATCTAGCCGGTAACACCTCATATCACTTTGCGGCCTCACGCACGGTATTCCCACGGGTGTCGCCTTACCATGGCCCTGGGCCGTTTGCGCCTTTTGGCTCACGTATATGATAGTGTCGCTAGCATCCAGATAACAAAGAACCCGGGCCGACATGGCTAGTCGTGAACCCAAAGCGGCGCAGACCTATGGAGACAGGCATACATGAATCACATCGAGCATGTCGGTCATCAGCGCGTGAATCCGGGCTGTAGCACTGGGCTAACAGGACTCCGGGGAACCCAGGCTGTAGCAAGCTAGGTAGGACTCCGGATGTCACCGCGTGACATTTCCCTAAAGGTACAGACATAGGAACGAAGTGAAACACATGCCGGCCATCCAATACACCACTATGGATCCGCTCCCGTCTCCCTACGAGAAGGCCATCCATAGCACTCACACTTATCTTGCGAGTTTTAGAGTATCCACTTTCACTAGTCCAGGTTTATTGCCTATTCGGGTTCCATCCACAAGGAAATCCGGCCGGGGTGTCCTCAACGGCCCCAAACGATGTGTACACGGTCCCGAGATGCCAAACGGGCGCCCGGCATACCCGGCCACAGTGTATCTACCGCATCATAGCCCACCCCTAGGGTCAGTGCTACGCACGGCCGCCAACACATAACCTACAAACACCAGAAACTAGTTGCAACTCCTGGACAGAGGACGAGAGGGTCAATAAGTCGAGCGGGGTCATATTTCAGGGCCCAATGTGTGGTAGTAGCTGTTTCATGGATCACAAACATAGAACTCAGTTCCTGAGGATGGTTTCAGTGAGACAACCCACCTTGTACTCCTACATGGCCTCTCACCGCTACCTTTACCAAATCGTGTTCACACACTTAGCTCACACACCGTAGGACATGTTTACACACCTCCGATTCATCCCCGATGAACCAGACCTGACACGACTCTATGCAATAGCAGGCATGACAAACAAGCATGAATGAGTAGGCACATCAGGGCTCAAACAACTCCTACTCATGCTAGTGGGTTTCATCTATTTACTGTGGCAATGACAGGTCATGCATAGGATAAGGGGTTCAACTACCGCAGCAAGTAAAAGATGAATCGTTGTTTTCCTAATTTAGTAAAAGAGAGCAAGAGCGGGAGAGTGGGATTGTATCGGAATGAGCAAGGGGGTTTGGCTTGCCTGGCACTTCTGAAGATATCATTGGGTCTTCATCAGTGTCAACGATCACATCGTCGGTACAACATCTATCGAGAGGGGACAACCACCGGCAACAGAGAAGGAACACAATCAATGCAATGCACAACATGATGCATGATAATGACATGGTGATATGTTGTTGATTGAGCTAATGCAACTATCAACATAATTAAATGAAGTTGGTTTGAACCCAAAGTTCAAATTCAAACTCCACATGTGGTTATTTAAATACCATTCATTTGATTTGTCCTAAACAGTGGCCTTAATTTGTTCTAACATGCATGAAAAGAGTACAGATGGATTCCTTGAATTTTTCTGATAATTATTCATATATAATTTATTTCATTTGGAGTTACGGTTGAATTTCTATGATTTTTAGAAGTTTTAGGCCTTTTCTGGAATTTCTAAATTATTTTAATTCCAAAAAATGATTAACTACGTCAGCATTGCGTCATGCTGGCGCCAGCAGGTCAACAGGGCTGTCCAGGTTAAACCTGACCAGTGGAGCCCACTGGTCAGTGACACAGGACTGGTTAGGGTTGCTGACAGGTGGGCCTGGTCAACGGCCACGTTAGCAGGTCAATTCTAACGCGTGGGTCCCGCTGGTTTTATTAAGTAATCTAATTATTTTTGTTATCCAGTAAACTAACAAAGCGGGTCCCACTGTCAGTGTCTAGTGTTAAACTAATAGGGTTAGTTAGCCCCTAATCTAATGACGTCCACGTCGGCTAACCGGCGATTAGCCGCCGGCGCTAAGCAGGACACGGCGGAGGTCCTTGTCCGGCCGTTTTCGGCGACAAGAGGTCGTGCGGATGGGTGCTGCGGGACCAGCGCGATGAGGCACGTCGGACGGTGGCAGCTGCGGGTGCTGGGGCGGCGTACAATTTCGGCGGCGATGAGCCGGGCGGCGGCCGGAGGTCGGGTGCGTGCGGGCGCGGTGCTGCGGTGCGCTAGGGAGCAGGATGGGCTGCGGGTTAGCTCCCTAGAGATGCTAGGAGGACGCCCGCATACTCAAGAGCGACGGAAACGGGCTCTGGCCACGGCGGCGTGAGGTCCGGCGGTGGTGAGCTCTCGGGTCCGGCGGGGCAGCTAGCTAGGGGACGAAATCGAGTGCACGAAGTGAGGGAAGGGGAAGAGGAGCTCACGAGGAGTCGGATGAGATGCCAAGTGGGCTCGGGGACGGCTTGGTGACGACGGAACGGCGGCGGCGATCTCCGGGCAGTGGCAGCGGGGACAAGCTTGATGGCGACGCTTCCGGGCATCCGCGGGCGCGTGCTTCGTCTTGGGGCTCCGTGCCGTCGAGGCGGAGCCTCTGGACAGCACAGAGAACCGAGGGGGAGGCGATGGCCGCAGTTGCGCTCGTCGGGGGCGACGACAATGCTTGGTGGTCGCGTGGGAAAGTGGCAGAGGAGGGAAGAGTGCTTGAGGGGGAGAGAGGAGAGGTGCAGGCAGTCGAGGGGAAGTGCGTGGCGCTCGGGGACGATTCCAGCAATAGCGGCAACCAGGAGCTGGCCGAGCGAGTGCGCGCGTGCCGCAGCCACACGCCCTCCTGCCTACTAGCTGGAGGTTAGGGGTGACTGGCGCGTGGGCCTCGTGGGCTGGCTATCCACTGGGCCGGCCAGGTAAGTCCAGGTAGGTTTTTTCTGTTTTTTTGTTTTTCTATTTGTTTGCTGCTATTTTGGCTTTAGTAAAAATACTAAAGCATTTTGTAAAATGCTGGAATAATTTGTGGACACTCTCTAGATTATTCTAGTGACCCACATTTAATTTCAGCATTATCTCAACATTTAATTTATTTATAGTATTTAAATGCCCAAAGTCAAATACAATATGAATTAATTCAAAAATCCAGGAATGACCTAGAAATATGTTCATCATTTTTGGCAGAGGTTTTCACCCTTATCAGAAATCATGAACATTTTCAAAGGGCATTTTTGGGTTCATTGAAAATGACTTTAGTTGAGCCTATTTGAAATCCATGTGGTGCTAGGGTTTGAACATCCCCATTTCAAGTTTCTGAGAAAAAGTAAACATGATGCATGGAGGTTATGCAAGGATAGGCAAGACTAAGCTAGGGCTGTCACAGCTCACCATCACTAAACAAGAATCTCGTCCCGAGATTCCGGTCGTGAGGTAAGAAGACAGAGGGGACACGTGACCAACACAATCTTCACAATCCAGGTTGCACTTCATAAGATTGTTGATTCGATCACCATCATTGTCTCGGAGTCTTGCTCCAGGAACTCCTACCGACATGACAATGAGAGGGAAAGAAACTCTAGAAGGATCGATCTTCTCGAAGATCGAGCAACTCAGGATCAACTCATGGAGTGAGACATAGGAACATCTCTCCAATTGGGACACAAAGTTCACATCAGGGTGATGGAAATCAGACGACGAGGATTCAAGTTGGTAGGTAGTAATTCCACACTTGAGTAAGGTGGTGCAAGGTTTCAAGGTTGCGAGGAGCTAATTGTCATGAACCCATAACAGGGCACCTTGGAGAAGGTGACTCGTTCAACTGTTCACTTAAGTGGCAAAAGGAATTACTTTTGATTCATAAATCATTGAAACTCTTCATACCAGCTTAAGGCAATTTACAATTGATCGTTTGAGATAGCTCGAAGAGATGGCACACTCGGACTAGGATGGATGATGTGGACTACCTTGTTGAAGACAACGCAAGGGATGATTTTGCTTACGCGTGCTCTCAAGAACTTGAGAATTTCCATATTCATCAAGGTTCTACCAACATCCGTGGCAAGGATCCTGGCAACACGACATACCACCATGATGACTAGTGATGGATGATGCGGATACAAAGGAATATAACACCTTCTCAGATCTTCCCTTAGCGAGGCTAAGGGAACAGAATCTGGACGATTGTGACACTCCAAAATTTTTATTTGGTTTTTATCAAAAACTTTGTGGTTTTGAGGAGAGAGAGCTTTTTTTTAAATCTTTCTTTTTCAGAAAAAAAACTTCCTCTTAAAAACCTCCTTTTTGCCTTGGCAGGGTTTTTAATTCTTTCAAACTTTGGTGGTTGATCTTTTGCAAACTTTTTCTCTGTTAGTTCCCTCTAAAGATGTAATCTTTTTGGGAGTTTTAATTTGTTTTTATTTTTAAGAGAAGCTCTATGAAAATTTGGGATTTTCTTATCTTTGAAGCCACCCTTGGCTTTGTACTTTTGCCCATGAGATAAAACCCCTCCAAAACCTCCCCTCTCCCTTGTGATCAACCTAAATTCTCTGTCCCAACTAATCCAAACTGGTTTTGGATTTTATTCTAATTATTTTCCCCCTCAATTCAATTCTGAAAATTATTTGGAGCCTGAGGGATTTTCAAAGCAAGTACACTTTTTCATTTGAGTTTTGACCTCAAACCAATTCTCCTGGATTGTCCTTTGAACCCACAACCCAGAACCATCTTGATCCACTCCTCCTCTTTTCAAATTTTTCAAAATACAGTCTCTGCAAGTTTGGACCAGATTTGCCAAATTTGGTGAAATTCATATCCACACTGCTCCAAAAATTCCACCAAAAATCATGCAGCCTACTTGAGCAAGGAGAAGCCACTCCACCAAAAATCAGCTCAAGGAAAAATCACCAGAGGCCAATTTCATTTGGTCGAACACCTTGTGGGCACTGTTACTGTTCTAAGTTCAGAAAATTCAGTTTCAGTGTCATCTTCAGTCCGTCAGTTTCAGTCACGCGGCCATAGTGCCCTTGGCACGTTCCTCGCTGCCTCTTCCTCTTGTCCGAAGCTTCACACGCGTGCGTGGAGCCTTCTTGGCGTCGGTAGCGCGCTGGCTCGCCCTCGCCGGTGTCTTCTGCGGCGTCGGGACCTCCCGTGGCGGCCGACAGGAGGCACACCACGGCAGAACGCCGTTCCGCGCCGCCCATCGCTCCCTGGCTCTCCGCGTGGCCTCATGCACGCCAGCGCACGCCCGTAGCACAGCCACCGTGGCCGGCAAGCACGGAACGCGCTCTCCGCCGCCGACGGGCCCGCGCCATCACCGTTCCGTCGAGCTCGCCCTTAACACCCAAACCCCGGCCAGTTTAACACCAAAACGGACCCATTGAACCTCCGTGATGACGCTCGACCCCCTAACCACCCCGACCGAGCACTGCGCCACCGTAATCACTCGCCGGTGATCCTCGTTCACGGCAACCGCCTCGGACCGCCTATATAAAAGGGTCCCGAGCTCACTCTCGTGCACGCAGCACCCCCACTACTCACCAACACCCCGCCAGGCCACTAGGGGGACCTCGAGGAGGTCTCCTCCCCCAGCTCCGGCCGCCTCGCCCCGCCTCGGTCTCCAGCCCAATTCGTTCTGGTGAGGCCATATCCGGCGCTCAAACCCC
This sequence comes from Triticum dicoccoides, assembly GCF_002162155.2. NCBI lineage: Eukaryota > Viridiplantae > Streptophyta > Magnoliopsida > Poales > Poaceae > Triticum > Triticum dicoccoides. The sequence continues at coordinate 369,752,345 of NC_041390.1, forward strand.
GTTCGTTACCCTCTCTAGCTGCCAGGGGCATAACCCCCTCTTCAATTTAACCTTTGCAGCCCTCTCCGACGAGCCCCTCGACCACCCGAGCCACCGTCCGCCGGAGCAAAGCTCGCCGTCGACGTGGTGCTCGCCGACTGACTCCACCACCATCAACTGACGCGGAAGGGTACCCTGAGCACGGAGGTACTCTCCGATCTCTCTGCCTCACCGTGGATCGCCGCCGGCGACCACCGCGGCTCTCGGGCGCCGGCAAACTCTGCCGCCCCGTTTGAACATTTGAACCTGACGGGTGGGACCCCACCGTCAGCCTCTCTGCTCTCTCTTCGAATCATTTTCTGGAAGCGCCTTCGGGCAGAATGCGTTTTCTCTTCGGGCTGGCGTAGTCGCTACCGAAGCGTTTTCTGTTTTTATAAACTAGCCCCTGGAATTCTTCTGTTTCATTACAGATTAGTCCCTGGACAAAAACCCTTATAACTTTTAATCAGAAGAGTATTTTTGATTGATTCTTTTTCTGTTCTCTTTAAAATTTTGTCTAGTTTTTTATCAGATTTATTTGAAAAATATTTGGTTTACCTTCTGTGCACTCCGTGGTATTTACGTTAGCGCATATATTTTCTTTAAACCGTAGATACCGAAGGAGGTGACGGAGCCGCGAACTGCACCGAGCTAGGCTCCGACTACTCTGAACCAGGGAAGCATGTTTGAAGTTTTGATATGATGAGTGTCTTGGCATGTTCTGCATTTAGTTAGTTTCATGGCATGTCGGTGAGCATACCGATGAATGTTATTTTATGTGATAATGAGGTAAGTGAGTTCGACGATCCATACGTGGATGAATGTGAATATGAATGGCCATGTGTTGGCATGAGGATGGGTACGGTGGCAGTGTTGTAGCATGCCAGTCGTACGCCAGACCATGTGACTTCAGTGTCAAACCATATCGGTCCAGTACCTATCATTTCCTCCCTTGTACTACCACATGTTTTCCGCAAGGAATATGGTTTAGTAAGTTGCAAACCGCTTTCATGGTACACACCAAAGAGGAGAGGCCGTGATGATGGTTCCATGGCCCTGGATTAAAGCCAGTCATCCGGTCAGGGGGCATGGGTGTTTCCGGTTGGGACCGAGAGGGGGGCACCCCTTAGAGCGCGCGTATATAAATTTGATCCCATGCTATTCGAGATTGTGATCTCCCCGTCTCAAAAGTTTTTCTTGGACGATGACTAGGGTGATTCCTAGCATCGAGAGGTAGGATGGGTGTGTACCGGTTAGCTGTGTTTTCTTCCGAAATACCGTAAACGGAACTAGTCCTTCGTGACTACGGAAATCCGTTGGCTGTGGGAAAAATTTTGTACAAACTCTGCAGAGTCATATATTCCTCCAAATCATCTATTCCATGTCAAGTTTCATTCCATCTTATCCTACTAAATTGTCAGCTTTGGTGACAGAGACTCCGGTGAATCGCATGAATGCTAAGTCCGGTTGAATGATTATCCCTGTGGATGGACTAACCCGTTTATTCTCATGGATTGAATGTTTATTATGAGTATTATTTACTGGTGAATTTTAAAGCCCTTTCTGCGATGTCGCTCAGACGTCCGACTATGGCATTTATTTTAAAGCCCTTTCTGCGATGTCGCTCAGACGTCCGACTGTGGCATTTCTTTTAAAGCCCTTTCTGCGATGTCGCTCAGACGTCCGACTGTGGCATTTCTTTTAAAGCCCTTTCTGCGATGTCGCTCAGACGTCCGACTGTGGCATTTCTTTTAAAGCCCTTTCTGCGATGTCGCTCAGACGTCCGACTGTGGCATTTCTTCTAAAGCCCTTTCTGCGATGTCGCTCAGACGTCCGACCGTGGCATTTCTTTTAAAGCCCTTTATGTGGTGTCGCTAAGATGCCCGACTGTGGCATCATTTCCTTATTTTTATTTGTTCACCCTTCAAGGCGTCGCTTCAGACACCCGATCGGTCCTTATTTATGCTCTGTGGGATTTCAGGCGGACTGCCGCCGTTTCCCTTTTTACTTACCCGTTATGCCAATTTTATTTATTGTGCATTAAGGAATTAATCATGTTGCATCCATGCATGCATTTGTTATATCTTACGTCCGAACTGTCTTGCGAGTACTTTCAAAGTACTCACTGGCTTGTTGATTTGGCCAGATGCTGACGAAGGCGATCTCATGGATGAAGAGTTCGATAGCGAGTCCGACACTTAGAGGAGTCCCAGTCAGTCTCGTGTGACCCTGGATTTGGCCACTGTTTTATATCCGCTTCCGCTACCAAATAAATTTATCGAGCCTCACCTCGACGTTCGATGAAATGATATTCTTAGAGTCTTGTATTTCCCTTCCCGCTGTGTTTTTCCACCACCAGCCTATCCTTGAGTCAGTAGTATGTCTCCACACCACTGTGTTCTGTCCGCCATTATGTATGATTATTGGCGTGCTTGTAATAATTTGGTTGAGCAGCCACAGTTCAACCCTGTAATATATTTTTATGCTACTGGCTTATTGTATCAAGAAATTGTCTACCAGTGAGGAGGATTTCTCTCATACTGGACTCAAAAGACTGGTTTATCAATAAATATTTTTATTGGAAAACCGGTCGTGACAAGCTTGGTACCAGAGCCAGGCTGACTGTAGGAAGCCACTAGGTGCGATCGCTAATTAGTTATTAGCATGACAGAGCTATTTTATGTTTTTGCAATTGTAGTCATTTTCTGTCAGTCAGCATAAATTTATGATCTGACCCTGCAGAATTTTGCCTACTTTTGTAGATGGCCGACATCAGCTGCGAGTCTCAGACCTTCGCCAACGTGCCCGATGGGTTCGTCAAGCTTCTTTCTTCCATCGTTCAGGTCGCTATGGGGCCATCCGTGCGCCCAGTCTTCACACTCTACCAACATCGAGTCAACGATAGTCTGACCATGCACCAGGCCGCGGTGCAGTTCAGGGGAGGGTGTGGTGAGTTACGCCGCTTCCGGTTCGTGGGAAGAGCCATGCCTACGGAGAGGCATGCTATGCAGATGGCAGCCCGCGAGGCGATAGCTCGTCTCAGGGATGTCCTTCCTGTGATGAAGGCTCGTCGTTACCGTTATCTTCCGTGCCATGTGCCTTACACCTGTCACTACGCATACTCCTGCCCCAGAGGAGAACGAGACGAGGCTTTTGAGATGCTCATTGAGTATCACCGGGCCCTGGAGGCAGCCTTCGACAACCTGGTGGACGACTTCATAGCTACCCGCATGGACTCAGTCCATGGCTGTGCTGCCAACAGGAGGGAGCTCCTACCCATCGCTCCGCCACCGACTTTTGTCTTGTCATCAGCATCTTTTACGCCTACTCATCGCCTGCCTTCTACCGAAGAATTTAACCAAGTCATTGCACCCACTCCAGCGCGCACTACACCAACCTTCGCGCCCACTCCTGTACGTGTTGCTCCGCCCCTGGCAACCACTCCGTCCGCTCTGCGCAACACTACATGTATGGAGCCCATTAGAGAGGAGGAAGTCGAGTCCCCAACCTCACTACGCCTCGCCCTCGGCAGGGCAAAGGAGATCGTCAACATCTCTACCTGAGTAAGCTTAGCTGCCGTGTACTGTACCACTTTGTAAGATATGTGCATAGGTTGTGAGGAGTAGCCTGTTTGCGCATCATGTAGGATCTAGAGAAGTGCACTAGCCTTAATAACATGTCAGGATTATGTACGCATATCCTGAGTGATGTACTGTATAATTATCGCCCGCATGTAAGATATGTAATGAGCAGTCCTTCTCCGTGCGCAAGTCGATTTGTTTTTCTTAAGTAAGCTTGGGCATTTATTTATATCTGCCAGCTTATTGCATTTATGGTTTTATTTTGCGAATCTTTTCGCTTTTCTTAAGAGTTTTACAAAAAAAATTCCCAGAGTGAAAAATGTCTCGTCCTTGGACACGTTCCATGCCAACTCCACCAGAGGAAATTTTTGATACTCAACCCAACAATGAGTTCACTCAGGGACAGTCAAGCCAACAAGGCAGTGAATCAGCACTTTCACAAATGTGCCGCCTTTATGAACAGAGTCAGCAACAACATCGCGAGATGATGAACCAAGTCATCAATATGGGGAATCATCATGGACAGTATCAGCAACATTCCAAGTTATCTGAGCTACAGAAGACACGTCCTCAAACATTTTCTCACACTGACAAGCCTCTTGAGGCCGAGGACTGGCTTCGAGATATGGAAAGGAAATTAATTATTGCAAAGTGTTCAGATCTCGAGAAAGTACTATATGCTCCACACTATCTCACAGGAGCAGCCGCATCGTGGTGGGAGAACTTTCTGCACATGCATCCCAACGAAAATGACATAACCTGGGATGATTTCAAGGAAGGTTTCCGTGGTGCACATATTCCTAAGAGCATTATGAAAATCAAGAAGAGAGAATTCGATGACCTCAGACAAAGGAACATGACAGTATCAGATTACAATAGTCAATTTACCCTATTATCCCGCTACGCCAATGAGGAGCGTATGACTGAAATCAAGAAGATGGAGAAATTCCTTGACGGTCTGGCGCCCACGCTTAAATGCCAACTGGTCGTGCACACTTTTCCTGATTTTAAAACGCTGGTGGACAAGGCCATTACTCTGGAAAATGAGAGACGCAGTCTGGAAGATATCCGCAAGCGAAAAAGGGACCAGACTAATCACACTCGCAATCACCGAAGCAAGATAGATTTTAAAAAGGGTGGGACACCCAAATTCTCATCCAATGTCTCACGCCCAATCAAGAATTTTCATGCAAGGGACAAGGAATTCACCTATCGCCCCGGCGTTACTTGTTACGCTTGTGGAGAAGAAGGGCATTATGCCAAACAGTGCCCCAAGCCAAGGAACTCAACCCCAAAGCCGAACAACGGCGGCAATAATTCAGCGCCCAAACGAAACAATTTCAATCCCAACAATAACCACAGGAAGGGTCATCTGAACCACGTAACCAAAGAGGAAGCACAAAATGCTCCGGATATCGTACTCGGTACGTTTCCTGTCAACACAATACCTGCAATGGTTTTGTTTGATTCTGGAGCTTCTCACTCTTTCATCTCGAAAAGTTTTGCTTTGCAAAATAATTTTTCGATGCTTCCTTTGGAGAAATCCATAATAATCAAGTCCCCCGGGATTCAGCAAGTTTCTCAGAATTACTGTCAGAATGTGGTCATTGAGTTTGAAGGATTGGAGTTTTACGCAAATCTTATTGTATTGGAAAATAAAGGACTGGAGGTCATCCTAGGGATGGATTGGCTAACCACCAATAAAGGTTTTATCGACTGTTTCAACAGGACCGTGATTCTCACACACCACCAAGGGAAGACAATAAGAGTATCAGCCAAGGAAGGAAAAAGACCCCGGCAACCGAGATTAAATAAGGTGGACGTTTCTGAGCTAAACAAGGTTCCAGTAGTGTGTGAATTTCCAGATGTATTCCCTGAAGAGCTGCCAGGCATGCCACCAGACCGAGAAATAGAATTCCGCATTGAGCTAGCACCAGGAACCACCCCCATATACAAGAAACCATACAAAATGGCACCATCCGAGTTGATCGAATTGAAGAAGCAAATAAAGGAATTACTGGATAAAGGATACATTCGGGCCAGCTCCTCACCTTGGGGATCACCAATTTTATTTGCCAAGAAGAAGGATGGAACGCTGAGATTGTGTATCGACTATCGAGCACTTAACATGGTCACAGTCAAAAACAAATACCCGATGCCAAGGATAAACGATTTGTTTGATCAACTTGCTCAGGCCAAGGTATTCTCAAAAATTGACTTAAGGTCAGGATACCATCAATTGAAGGTACGAACGGAAGATATCCCCAAAACAGCCTTCACCTCCAGATATGGACTGTACGAGTTCACAGTGATGCCATTTGGATTAACTAACGCCCCGGCATATTTTGTTCACCTCATGAAGAAAGTATTTATGAAGTTTATGGACAAATTCGTCGTAGTATTCATCGACGATATTCTGGTATACTCCAAAACACCAGAAGAGCATGCAGAACATCTCAGGATTGTACTAGGAGAGCTAAGGAAACACCAATTGTATGCCAAGTTCAGCAAGTGCGAATTTTGGCTAAGACAAGTAGGTTTTCTAGGCCACGTGCTGACTCAAGACGGTATAGCAGTGGACCCAGATAAAGTCAAGGCCGTACTTGACTGGAAGTCACCAGCCAGCGTAACGGACATACGAAGTTTCTTGGGAATGGCAGGATATTACCGCAGATTTATTGAAGGATTTTCCACCATATCCAAGCCTATGACACAGTTACTCAAGAAAGATAAGAAGTTTGAATGGACAGAAGCCTGCGAGAAAAGTTTCCAAGAGCTAAAGCGGAAATTAACAACAGCACCGATATTAATTGTACCCGATATACACAAGAATTTTGAAGTATTTTGTGACGCATCCAGAAAGGGTCTCGGATGCGTGTTGATGCAAGAAGGCAAGGTTGTCGCCTACGCTTCAAGGCAACTTCGCAAACACGAGGAAAATTATCCCACTCATGATTTAGAAATGGCAGCAGTTATTCATGCACTCAAGGAATGGAGGCATTTTCTACTTGGGAATCGATGTGAGATATATACGGATCACAAAAGCCTCAAATACATTTTTACGCAGCCAGAACTAAATTTACGGCAACGCCGCTGGTTGGAATTGGTAAAGGATTATGATGTTGGTATCCATTACCATCCAGGGAAAGCAAACGTAGTGGCCGATGCCCTGAGTCGGAACCCCAGCTCCAACGGGAACTATCTGCACAGCTTGAGGCCCGAATTCCATCGAGAATTTGTCAAGCTCAACTTGATAATGGTAGCAGAAGGCACCATATCAAACTTGGAAATACAACCACACCTTGTGGAGAAAATTAAAGAGGCTCAGTCCGGTCACCCCAGCATTGAAGGAATTAAAAGGAAGTTGAGTATGGGCAAGGCCTCGGAATTCTTCATAGACAATGAAGGAATATTATGGTACGGAGAAAGGCTATGCGTGCCAAACATAGAAGACCTTAAACGGCAAGTTTTAACTGAAGCACACACCACTCCATATTCGATCCACCCTGGAGGAACCAAAATGTATAAGGATATTCAGGAAAGATTTTGGTGGCACGGTATGAAGAGGGACATAGCCGCTTTCATTGCATGTTGCGACTCATGTCAACGCATAAAAGCCGAACATCAGAGACCAGCCGGACTACTGCAACCTAACAAAATACCTGAGTGGAAATGGGATGAAATAGGTATGGATTTTATTGTCGGATTACCTCGATCACGACACGGGAATGATGCCATATGGGTCATCACTGACAGGTTGACCAAAGTAGCACACTTTATTCCAGTGAAGACAACCTACACCACTCAGAGGCTTGCCAGGATTTATCTTTCCCGCATAGTCTGTCTGCACGGTGTCCCGAAGACTATAATTTCCGACAGAGGCACTCAGTTCGTCTCAAGATTTTGGGAGCATTTACAACAGGCTCTGGGAACCCAACTAGCCTTCAGTACCGCATACCATCCACAGACTGATGGACAAACAGAACGCGTAAACCAGGTTTTAGAAGACATGCTGAGAGCATGTGTCCTCACCTATGGAACCAGTTGGGAGGACAGCCTGCCATATGCCGAGTTCGCATACAACAACAGTTACCAGGCCAGCCTGCAAATGGCTCCTTTCGAAGCCCTATACGGAAGGAGATGTCGTACCCCGTTAAATTGGTCAGAGACCGGAGACAGCCGCATCTTCGGACCAGATATGCTCAGAGAAGCTGAGGAAAAAGTCAAGCTAATCAGGGACCGACTTAAGACCGCTCAAAGTCGACAGAAAAGTTATTATGATCAGAAACATCATAGGGTCAGCTTCGAACCCAGTGAATTCGTATACATGAGAGTATCCCCAATGAGAGGATTGCAATGGTTTAAGATTAAAGGAAAATTAGCACCAAGATTCATTGGACCATTTTGCATAGTGGCACGAAGAGGCACTGTAGCCTACCAACTAGACTTACCCGAAGACTTGTCCGACATTCACGACGTATTCCACGTCTCTCAATTAAGGAAGTGCGTAAGCAACCCCGAGAAACAAGTATCTCATGAGAGCATTGACGTACAGCCAGACCTCACTTATCGAGAACATCCCATAAGAATATTAGAGGAGTCTGAAAGGAGGACCCGACAGAAAACCATCAAGTTTTTCAAAGTCCAGTGGAGCAATCACACCGACAGTGAAGCAACTTGGGAAAGCGAGGATTTTCTTCGGACAGAGCATCCACACTTATTTAAGGATCAGCTGAAATCTCGGGGACGAGATTTTTCCTAAGGGGGTAGGTGTTGTGACACTCCAAAATTTTTATTTGGTTTTTATCAAAAACTTTGTGGTTTTGAGGAGAGAGAGCTTTTTTTTAAATCTTTCTTTTTCAGAAAAAAAACTTCCTCTTAAAAACCTCCTTTTTGCCTTGGCAGGGTTTTTAATTCTTTCAAACTTTGGTGGTTGATCTTTTGCAAACTTTTTCTCTGTTAGTTCCCTCTAAAGATGTAATCTTTTTGGGAGTTTTAATTTGTTTTTATTTTTAAGAGAAGCTCTATGAAAATTTGGGATTTTCTTATCTTTGAAGCCACCCTTGGCTTTGTACTTTTGCCCATGAGATAAAACCCCTCCAAAACCTCCCCTCCCCCTTGTGATCAACCTAAATTCTCTGTCCCAACTAATCCAAACTGGTTTTGGATTTTATTCTAATTATTTTCCCCCTCAATTCAATTCTGAAAATTATTTGGAGCCTGAGGGATTTTCAAAGCAAGTACACTTTTTCATTTGAGTTTTGACCTCAAACCAATTCTCCTGGATTGTCCTTTGAACCCACAACCAAGAACCATCTTGATCCACTCCTCCTCTTTTCAAATTTTTCAAAATACAGTCTCTGCAAGTTTGGACCAGATTTGCCAAATTTGGTGAAATTCATATCCACACTGCTCCAAAAATTCCACCAAAAATCATGCAGCCTACTTGAGCAAGGAGAAGCCACTCCACCAAAAATCAGCTCAAGGAAAAATCACCAGAGGCCAATTTCATTTGGTTGAAAACCTTGTGGGCACTGTTACTGTTCTAAGTTCAGAAAATTCAGTTTCAGTGTCATCTTCAGTCCGTCAGTTTCAGTCACGCGGCCACAGTGCCCTTGGCACGTTCCTCTCCGCCTCTTCCTCTTGTCCGAAGCTTCACACGCGTGCGTGGAGCCTTCCTGGCGTCGGTAGCGCGCTGGCTCGCCCTCGCCGGCGTCTTCTGCTGCGTCGGGACCTCCCGTGGCGGCCGACAGGAGGCACACCACGGCAGAACGCCGTTCCACGCCACCCATCGCTCCCTGGCTCTCCGCGTGGCCTCATGCACGCCAGCGCATGCCCGTAGCACAGCCACCGTGGCCGGCAAGCACGGAACGCGCTCTCCGCCGCCGACGGGCCCGCGCCATCACCGTTCCTTCGAGCTCGCCCTTAACACCCAAACCCCGACCAGTTTAACACCAAAACGGACCCATTGAACCTCCGTGATGACGCTCGACCCCCTAACCACCCCGACCGAGCACTGCGCCACCGTAATCACTCGCCGGTGATCCTCGTTCATGGCAACCGCCTCGGACCGCCTATATAAAAGGGTCCCAAGCTCACTCTCGTGCACGCAGCACACCCACTACTCACCAACACCCCACCAGGCCACTAGGGGGACCTCGAGGAGGTCTCCTCCCCCAGCTCCGGCCGCCTCGCCCCGCCTCGGCCTCCAGCCCGATTCGTTCTGGTGAGGCCATCTCCGGCGCTCAAACCCCGTTCGTTACCCTCTCTAGCTGCCAGGAGCATAACCCCCTCTTCAATTTAACCTTTGCAGCCCTCTCCGACGAGCCCCTCGACCACCCGAGCCGCCGTCCGCCGGAGCAAAGCTCGCCGTCGACGTGGTGCTCGCCGACCGACTCCACCACCATCAACTGACGCGAAAGGGTACCCTGAGCACGGAGGTACTCTCCGATCTCTCTGCCTCGCCGTGGATCGCCGCCGGCGACCACCGCGGCTCTCGGGCGCCGGCGAACTCTGCCGCCCCGTTTGAACATTTGAACCTGACGGGTGGGACCCCACCGTCAGCCTCTCTGCTCTCTCTTCGAATCGTTTTCTGGAAGCGCCTTCGGGCAGAATGCGTTTTCTCTTCGGGCTGGCGTAGTCGCTACCGAAGCGTTTTCTGTTTTTATAAACTAGCCCCTGGAATTCTTCTGTTTCATTACAAATTAGTCCCTGGACAAAAACCCTTATAACTTTTAATCAGAAGAGTATTTTTGATTGATTCTTTTTCTGTTCTCTTTAAAATTTTGTCTAGTTTTTTATCAGATTTATTTGAAAAATATTTGGTTTACCTTCTGTGCACTCCGTGGTATTTACGTTAGCGCATATATTTTCTTTAAACCGTAGATACCGAAGGAGGTGACGGAGCCGTGAACTGCACCGAGCTAGGCTCCGACTACTCTGAACCAGGCAAGCATGTTTGAACTTTTGATATGATGAGTGTCTTGGCATGTTCTGCATTTAGTTAGTTTCATGGCATGTCGGTGAGCATACCGATGAACGTTATTTTATGTGATAATGAGGTAAGTGAGTTCGATGATCCATACGTGGATGAATGTGAATATGAATGGCCATGTGTTGGCATGAGGATGGGTACGGTGGCAGTGTTGTAGCATGCCAGTCGTACGCCAGACCATGTGACTTCAGTGTCAAACCATATCGGTCCAGTACCTATCATTTCCTCCCTTGTACTACCACATGTTTTCCGCAAGGAATATGGTTTAGTAAGTTGCAAACCGCTTTCATGGTACACACCAAAGAGGAGAGGCCGTGATGATGGTTCCATGGCCCTGGATTAAAGCCAGTCATCCGGTCAGGGGGCATGGGTGTTTCCGGTTGGGACCGAGAGGGGGGCACCCCTTAGAGCGCGCGTATATAAATTTGATCCCATGCTATTCGAGATTGTGATCTCCCCGTCTCAAAAGTTTTTCTTGGACGATGACTAGGGTGATTCCTAGCATTGAGATTTAGGATGGGTGTGTACCGGTTAGCTGTGTTTTCTTCCGAAATACCGTAAACGGAACTAGTCCTTCGTGACTACGGAAATCCGTTGGCTGTGGGAAAAAATTTGTACAAACTCTGCAGAGTCATATATTCCTCCAAATCATCTATTCCATGTCAAGTTTCGTTCCATCTTATCCTAATCAATTGTCAGCTTTGGTGACAGAGACTCCGGTGAATCGCATGAATGCTAAGTCCGGTTGAATGATTATCCCTGTGGATGGACTAACCCGTTTATTCTCATGGATTGAATGTTTATTATGAGTATTATTTACTGGTGAATTTTAAAGCCCTTTCTGCGATGTCGCTCAGACGTCCGACTGTGGCATTTATTTTAAAGCCCTTTCTGCGATGTCGCTTAGACGTCCGACTGTGGCATTTCTTTTAAAGCCCTTTCTGCGATGTCGCTCAGACGTCCGACTGTGGCATTTCTTTTAAAGCCCTTTCTGCGATGTCGCTCAGACGTCCGACTGTGGCATTTCTTTTAAAGCCCTTTCTGC
>NC_041390.1:369764345-369796420 GCF_002162155.2 Triticum dicoccoides
TTTATGCTCTGTGGGATTTCAGGCGGACTGCCGCCGTTTCCCTTTTTACTTACCCGTTATGCCAATTTTATTTATTGTGCATTAAGGAATTAATCATGTTGCATCCATGCATGCATTTGTTATATCTTACGTCCGAACTGTCTTGCGAGTACTTTCAAAGTACTCACTGGCTTGTTGATTTGGCCAGATGCTGACGAAGGCGATCTCATGGATGAAGAGTTCGATAGCGAGTCCGACACTTAGAGGAGTCCCAGTCAGTCTCGTGCGACCCTGGATTTGGCCACTGTTTTATATCCGCTTCTGCTACCAAATAAATTTATCGAGCCTCACCTCGACGTTCGATGAAATGATATTCTTAGAGTCTTGTATTTCCCTTCCCGCTGTGTTTTTCCACCACCAGCCTATCCTTGAGTCAGTAGTATGTCTCCACACCACTGTGTTCTGTCCGCCATTATGTATGATTATTGGCGTGCTTGTAATAATTTGGTTGAGCAGCCACAGTTCAACCCTGTAATATATTTTTATGCTACTGGCTTATTGTATCAAGAAATTGTCTACCAGTGAGGAGGATTTCTCTCATACTGGACTCAAAAGACTGGTTTATCAATAAATATTTTTATTGGAAAACCGGTCGTGACAACGATCGACCGAGAGACATTTAACACTCTGTTTCTAATGTTCTCCTTGATGTGCTAGCATAATCCATTTATAGATATGGTTTGATATCTAGAACATCAAGTAAAAGGTCGGACTTCGGAAGCTCAAGAACCCATAAGGAATAACTACAGAGGCAGATCCTGCGAGATCCTTATGGGGAGGTGGCCAACTTCTTCAACCAAGACACTACCATAAGAGGCCTTCCGGCTAGGTGTGTTGGCCACGACATCCACGTTACCGGTTATAGAGAGACCAACATTATGGTTCTTGGAGTACGTTCCAACCATCATATCTGCCTGAGATTCAGATCTGGTTGGTGTTAGGATATTCCAGACCCATCCAGTCTAGAAAGAAAATGAGAGTTTGCAACGCAATTTGACGAGATGACGTTGCGAGATTCTCGGGGAATGAACTGCGATAGCAAGCTCCAAAACATGAGCTGGTTCTGCTACAAACTTGTGAACATGCTATCCAAGACGAGCATGACCACGTAGTAGTCTTATAGTAAAACACTATCGAGTTCAGGTGGGGAACCATCATCAAGGATTTCGAAGTCTTTACGCAAGTCCATGGATTAGATCCCAAGCATAGACTCCTTTTCCTTGAACAAGTCAATCAGTGGCTTGGTGTGCTAGGAACACATATGGAGTGGAGGTAATTAATCTACCAAACCATAGAATACTTCGCACGTATGCATGACTGATTTGAGATGATTCCAAGGAAAAACAAAACAATCTTCCTCAAACTCACGGCGGCAACTTGCACCAAGTGCACATGAATTCGAGGAAGTCACTTCTTCCATCCAACATATGCTTCATGAACGGGACACGAGGGCATTGCTTACAAGTTTTCAACACTAGGTTGATGTTCAACATGAATCATGGGGGAGACAAAATGTTGTTGATGGGCTCAACAACTCATCGTAATTTCCATATCACTGGACTTCCGCCATCATGTGAACATGATGATAGTATTGGTCAGACCAAAAGAGGTAATGGTGTAGGCTCGAGGGATCAACCACGGGTAAGACAACATTACGAACATCGTTGGTTCTGATTTGACTTGACGATAGTCCATACTCAAGTCAAGGTTTTGACAAGGGAATAAATCCAACAACTGATCACGAGGACCAATCGATGGAGATATCATCTTTCTTCAACACACACACACAAAAAGATATCCCTTACCATGAACTAAGTCAAACAATCTTTATCTTCCAACTCTCCAAGTTGTTGTTTAGCTCAACCAACTAGCTCAGGGATATCCCACATAGATTCTTGGAGAAGGGGTGATTTATAAGAAAACCCATTTGATCACGAACTCAACATACCGGTCAGGTGACCACCAGGTAATACTTCTGAGAAGATCTTCGGAAAATCACAAACCACCGATATGTTACTAAGCTCGAGAACAATCTTGCTTTTTAGGGCAAGACGATATGATCAACTAAGCAAGGATAGACACAGTCCCAACTCTTGATCGAAGAGTGCACCAGGAAAATGGACCAGGTAGCACGATCAATCTTAGAATGATGATTCAATAACCAACACGCAAAGAATGAGAATATTGTCCATTAACTAGCAAGCAACGAAGTTGCTAGGAGTCTTGACTTCACACATCACGACTCACTTGCCGGCATTCCGGTTACAATAACACGGGAACCGAGGAATGAACAATGATGGCAAGAAGTATCACTGTGTCAAGAATTCATAAGAGAAGGTGCAATTCTCATGACGCTCCTAACATAAAGTGGGTAATACGTCAGGGTAGAACAGAACCAAAAGCTGGGTTGCATTTTGATCTGCGGAATACAACTGCTTGGACCCAATCCTGGATATGGATGAGGTACTGGAGTTTGTTTCTCCAAGTCATTCTGAAATAGAACGGCTTGACGAACCACAAAAATACGAGGCATCGATGAACACGAATGCACACGTACTCTTGGCTATCAACTGATAGGGGATGGTCGGGATAAAACTAAAAAGGAACCACTCAAGGAACATATAATTTTCTGAGTTGTGGATGCATAGATTAGTATGTCGAATGAGTTCAACATATTTCTTCCGGATAACCCATGCAGGAAGGTAGGGTTGGCAGAGTCACAACAGAGAATGAAGAACTCATCAGGAGCACTATGTCGTGACCTTTTGGTTAAAAAGAACTCCTGCCAAGAATGGTCCATGATAATTGGAAGAAGGATGTACCACGAACCTCGAGGACTATCGCAAAGGTTACTAATATCCTAAAGGAACTAGGAACACTATAAATATGAGATAAGTAGGGTGAATCTCGGGTTCAAGAACCCATGAAAAGAATACCTACCACTACATGGTATCACGGAATGCTTTTGAGAATAATGGCCAGAATCACACACCATAGATACAAAACATGGCTAGATCACTAGGTGACTCCCTAAAACACCTAGGGTCATAGTAATAGCTCCAACATATATTTGAAGGCAATAGAGTACCTCAACTCACAGATTAGTGTGGTTGAACTGGCCTAAAGGAACATCGGGAACGGAAAGAAGCGATTTGCAAATTCATCAGACTATTTAGAAACCTGGGATGACTCGGACAGCAAAATGACTGTAAATGCTAAAAAAGATTTGAGACATCCTGCAAAATGGTGGCATAACCACTCAACATCACAATATCAAGGTTCCGGGACCAATTATGAACACACGGAAGTACTGGAAACTGAACTGCGGCATGAATCCATCAATCCTATAAGTTAATGGGTCAGTAACACGTCATCCTGATAGATAGATGAGAAGGCCTAGTTTCTTAACCCCGTAGAAAGGAAGAGGGTGACTCATATCAGAGGGCATGAGATATAAGGAGTAAAAAGAGCCTTATGTTCCCTTGCACAATCAATTCCCTTACATAACTAAAGCATTTCTAGACTTGACTTCGGCCAGTTTGGCTTGGTAATCCTACAGGAAGTCAGGCTCTAATACTAAAGCTGTCAGGACCCCGATTCCAAGTCACATCGATCTAGCCGGTAACACCTCATATCACTTTGCAGGCTCACGCACGCTATTCCCACGGGTGTCGCCTTACCATGGCCCGGTGCCGTTTGCGCCTTTTGGCTCACGTATATGATAGTGTCGCTAGCATCCATATGATAGAGAACCCGGGGTGACATGGCTAGTCGTGAACCCAAAGCGGCGCAGACCTATGGAGACAGGCATATATGAATCACATCGAGCATGTCGGTCATCAGCGAGTGAATCCGGGCTGTAGCACTGGGCTAATAGGACACCGGGGAACTCGGGATGTAGCAGGCTAGGCAGGACTCCGGATGTCACCGCGTGACATTTCCCCAAAGGGACAGACATAGGAACGAAGTGAAACACATGTTGGCCAGTCAAGTGTCCTGAGCAGTAGTGCTGGGCTAGCAGGACTCCGGTGAACCGGGCTATAGCGGACTACTATGGCTCGAGGAACGCTAGACTACATTTCCCCATAAGAAAGGCTGCCAAGGATAAACAACTAGATTGTCAGATCCCACTCATACCAAGCATTTCAATCATACACACAATATGCCCGATATGAGTACATACAACATGACATCACAACAAAACTCTACAACTCAAGTACTTTATTCATTAGGCTCCGAGGAGCCAGAAATACAAACATGGCTCTCATGACCCAACATTCACAGCATACAAATCAAAGCACATGCGGAAGCTTAACATGTTTGAGTACAGACATCTACAAATGGAAAAGGCTAAGAAGCCTGACTATCTACCAGATCCTGCCGAGGGCACAAGATCGTAGCTGAGGTAGCAAGCTAAATGTCGAAGCCCACTCGGAACTACTAGCGAGACTGACGACTCTCTGCAAAACATAAATTAAGCAAACGTGAGTACAATTGTACTCAGCAAGACGTACATCAGAAATAACTACATATGCATCGGTATCCACAAAGGGGTAGTGGAGTTTAACTGCAGCAAGCCAACTTTGACTCGGTGGCTATCCTGAACCACGACTACAAGCAACTCTTTTGAGGTGGCGCACACGAGTCCACATATTCGTCATCCAATACACCACTATGGATCCGCTCACGTCTCCCTATGACAAGGCCATCCATAACACTCACACTTATCTTGCGAGTTTTAGAGTATCCACTTTCACTTGTCTATGAACTGTTATAGGCAACCCAGAAGTCCTTTACCGCGGACACGGCTATTCAAATAGATCATTTATAACCCTGCAGGGGTGTCCTTCTTTTTGACAGAAAGACTGTAAGGGATCCCCCTATAGTATAATTGGTGCAGCAACCCCAAATTGCAAGTACCATGCCTTGAACCTGGGTGGGTGGGAAGGCATCAGCCCCTTCCAACCACTAGGCTATGCCTTAGTCTGCCTGCAGGGGTGTACTTCGTCACACATGTTTCCACCACTTAGCGTCTGCACACGACATGTGCTCGGCAGACTTCAAGTGAAAGCCGACGTGGGTGTAGACCACGACCTGACTAACCACACAAGTCTCTAGTCCAGGTTTATCGCCTATTCGGGTTCCATCCACAAGGAAATCCGTCCGGGGTGTCCTCAACGGCCCCAAACAATGTGTATATGGTCCCGAGACGCCAAACGGGCGCCCGGCATACCCGGCCACAGTGTATCTACCGCATCATAGCCCACCCCTAGGGTCAGCGCTACGCACGGCCGCCAACACATAACATACAAACACCAGAAACTAGTTGCAACTCCTGGACAGAGGACGAGAGGGTCAATAAGTCGAGCGGGGTCATATTTCAGGGCCCAATGTGTGGTAGTATGTGTTTCATGGATCACAAACACAGAACTCAGTTCCTGAGGATGGTTTCAGTGAGACAACCCACCATGTACTCCTACATGGCCTCTCACCGCTACCTTTACCAAATCGTGTTCACACACTTAGCTCACACACTGTAGGACATGTTTACACACCTCCGATTCATCCCCGATGAACCAGACCTGACACGACTCTATGCAATAGCAGGCATGATAAACAAGCATGAATGAGTAGGCACATCAGGGCTCAAACAACTCCTACTCATGCTAGTGGGTTTCATCTATTTACTGTTGCAATGACAGGTCATGCAGAGGATAAGGGGTTCAACTACCACAGCAAGTAAAAGATGAATCATTGTTGTCCTAATGCAGTAAAAGAGAACAGGAGCGGGAGAGTGGGATTGTATCGGAATGAGCAAGGGGGTTTTGCTTGCCTGGCACTTCTGGAGATATCATTGGGTCTTCATCAATGTCAACAATCACAGCGTCGGTACAACATCTATCGAGAGGGGACAACCACCAGCAACAGAGAAGGAACACAATCAATGCAATCCACAACATGATGCATGATAATGATATGGCGATATGTTGTTGATTGAGCTAATGCAACTAGCAACACAATTAAATGAAGTTGGTTTGAACCCAAAGTTCAAATTCAAACTCCACATGTGGTTATTTAAATATCATTCATTTGATTTGTCCTAAACAGTGGCCTTAAGTTGTTCTAACATGCATGAAAATGGTACATATGGATTCCTTGAATTTTTCTGATAATTTTTCATATATAATTTATTTCATTTGGAGTTACGGTTGAATTTCTATGATTTTTAGAAGTTTTGGGCCTTTTTTGGAATTTCTGAATTATTTTAATTCCAGAAAATGATTAACTGCGTCAGCATTGCGTCATGCTGGCGTCAGCAGGTCAACAGGGTTGTCCAGGTCAAACCTGACCAGTGGAGCCCACTGGTCAGTGACACAGGACTGGTTAGGGTCGCTGACATGTGGGCATGGTCAACGACCACGTCAGCAGGTCAATTCTGACGCGTGGGTCCCGCTGGTTTTATTAAGTAATCTAATTATTTTTGTTATCCAGTAAACTAACAAAGCGGGTCCCACTGTCAGCGTCTAGTGTTAAACTAATAGGGTTAGTTAGCCCCTAATCTAATGACGTCCACGTCGGCTAACCGGCGATTAGCCGCCGGCGCTAAGTAGGACACGATGGAGGTCCTTGTCCGGCCGTTTACGGTGACGAGAGGTCGTGCGGATGGGTGCTGCGGGACCAGCGCGATGAGGCGCTTCGAACGGTGGCAGCTGCGGGTGCTGGGGCGGCGTGCAACGGCGGCGGCGATGAGCCGGGCGGCGTCCGTAGCTCGGTTGCGTGCGGGCGCGGTGCTGCGGTGCGCTAGGGAGCAGGATGGGCTGCGGGTTAGCTCCCTAGAGATGCTAGGAGCACGCCCGCGTACTCAAGAGCGATGGAAACGGGCTCTGGCCATGGCGGCGTGAGCTCCGGCGGTGGTGAGCTCTCGGGTCCGGTGGGGCAGCTAGCTAGGGGCCGAAATTGAGTGCACGGAGTGAGGGGAGGTGAAGAGGAGCTCACGAGGAGTCGGATGAGACGATAAGTGGGCTTGGGGACGGCTTGGTGACGATGGAACGGTGGCGGCGATCTCCGGGCAGAGGCGGCGGGGACAAGCTTGATGGCGACGCTTCCGGGCATCCGCGGCCCCGTGCTTCGTCTTGGGGCAGAGAAGCGAGGGGGAGGCGATGGCCGTGGTTGCGCTCGTCGGCGACGACGATAACGCTCGGTGATCGCGTGGGAAAGAGGCAGAGGAGGGAAGTGCTCGAGGGGGAGAGAGGAGAGGTACAGGCAGTCGAGGGGAAGTGCGTGGCGCTCGGGGACAATTCCAGCAACAGCGGCAACTAGGAGCTGGCCGAGCGAGTGCGCACGCGCCGCGGCCAAACGACCTCCTGCCTACTGGCAGGAGGTTAGGGGTGACTGGCGCGTGGGCCTCGTGGGCTGGCTGTCCACTGGGCCGGCCAGGTAAGTGCAGGTAGGTTTTTTTCTTTTTTTGTTTTTCTATTTGTTTGCTGCTGTTTTGGCTTTAGTAAAAATACTAAAGCATTTTGTAAAATGCTGGAATAATTTGTGGACACCCTTTAGATTATTCTAGTGGCCCACATTTAATTTCAGAATTATCTGAGCATTTAATTTATTTATAGTATTTAAATGCCCAAAGTCAAATACAATATGAATTAATTCAAAAATCCAGGAATGACCTAGAAATATGTTCATCATCTTTGGCAGAGGTTTTCACCCTTATCAGAAATCATGAACATTTTCAAAGGGCATTTTTGGGTTCATTGAAAATGACTTTAGTTGAGCCTATTTGTAATCCATGTGGTGCTAGGGTTTGAACATCCCCATTTCAAGTTTCTGAGAAAAAGTAAACATGATGCATGGAGGTTATGCAAGGATAGGCAAGACTAAGCTAGGACTGTGACAATATCTTACTACACTAGCAACAAGATTGTGTAGTACTGAAGTATGAACCACTGCACATGCCTAGTAGTAGGAGCACTGTGTATGTTCAAGTGGCTGCCGTGTTTCGCACTCCTCCGTCGTAAGAGTGGAAACGCTTTCTATAATCATTTTTTCTTCTGAAAAACAGTGGACATGCTCTACCGTGCGGATCCTCCTCCAGCCATGCACTAAATTACTCACTTTCGCCGACGTGTGGGACAACCAGCATCGGGGTCCACCAGCCATGCACTAAATTACTTCGTAGTAGTGTGACGGTAGACTACCCCGATCGAAGCACCGCAGGAATGCCCAATGAGCCGTAAAATCACAAAACCCCCTCCTTTCCAGCAGTAAGTTGGACAGACGAAACAACCATCATTTCACTCTTCTCTCTCAGCTTCCTCTCTACTCAACCCTCGCTTCTACCTCATCTTGTTCCTCATTTCTTCAAGAAAACCCCGACCTGCTTCTGCCATTATTCTTCTCTCCCAAAGAAGGAAAGGTGAGCGCATCAATGGTGTTGATTCTGGCCAAGGCCCGGTCTTGCAACCCCGAGACTCATCCTATAACTCCCTCTCTTTTCTTCTTTTGGGTTTGTGATTATGGTTTCTTTTCTATTATTTCTATTTGACAGTTTCTTGATGGACGCTGGAGCACCGGCCGAAGTGATGTCTATGGCTCCGGCCAAAACCGTCGAGGCTCATGGTACAAAGAAGGGCAAGCACCTCGCCGAGACTACCATGGACAAGCTCAAAGCCATCGCCCTGTCCAAGCCCCGCTCTCCGGGATCCCTCATTAAGCAAGTCCAGGTATATCTGTTCTTGACGATCTTTTTCTTGATCTTGATCGTGTTTTTTCATCTAACATGCAGTACTAGTACTAGTAGTACAACTTTCTGGGTGATCTTGCATGTGATTTTTGTGTGCCAAATGACGGTTCTAAATTCCTCTTTTGACCAAAACATGCGAGAGGTTGACACTCATTTCTTATAGATTACTTTCAACTACTCCCTCTGTCCCAAATTTCTTGTCTTAGATTTGTCTAGATACAGATGTATCTAATACAAAAATGTGACTTGATACATCCGTATCTAGACAAATCTAAGACAAGAATTTTGGGACGGAGGGAGTACTTTATGAACATCAATGCTACCTTTTAAGAGGGTATATTTGCCTCAGTAACTTGTGTTATGGATATTGCATGTAATCCCTCTGCTCTCATGCCTTTGAAGACATGTTCTAGTGTCTTTGTTCACTCATTTCTGTGCGTATATGTAGTCATATATGGAGTATAATATCGAAAATCATCTTATATTTCACGGAGGTAGTAATAAAATACGGTTTCTGTTTGAATTAGAACCAGGTCCGTGGTGGAGATGAAGTTCTCAAAGTCATGTCATGTGAACTGGAAGACGTGAAGATGAGTTCTACTGCTGAACTATCCAGCTGTTGTGTCCTTGTCGCCACGTGTCCTGAACTAGTGTTTTCCTGTAGCATTGTTGTCAGGCGTGTTCTCGAGGCTGTACTTGACCACAACAATTTCCTGGTTGTGCCTTCGATTGCGAAGGGTGTGGTTCTTGTACAGCTTCCCAACAAATCTGTTAGGTTCTCCAAGGTTGACAAGATGGTGATGGTGCATGTAGACATCTCACACGAAGTCCATGGCCTAGTCAGTTATGCGGGGTTCATCCCGTAGGTCGGTGGCAAGAAATAGTCTGCAGAGTTTAATTAGTGCAACTTTGCTTGTCTGTAGTAAGTACTATTGTTCAGTACTTGATTTGTGTTTGTGAACCCTGTATTGTTTATTAGTACTGCCTCTTTTGGTGTGCGGTCGGTCCTGAGAACGCTCTATGTTAATGTCTGTCCACTCAATTGAGTCTGTATATTTTGAAGTATCCATATCATATTTTTTTTGTGAGGATGGTCTATCCATTATGGTTACACTCCAATATCTGTATGCATTGCAGGGTTTATCGCACCCACCAGGATTTCCAGCCCCATGGATGTTCGGTCCATACGATTTGTCATGGCCTTTGGACTGTCCTGCTTGTGGGAGTAGGTGGGGCCCCTACATGCCATGCGTAGTTGGACGATCAATCTTCTATTTAGTACTTCAACATAGTGATTTCCTGGTAAGGATTCACTCGTGTCACATCAAGTAAATCTTATTGATTTACTGTCTAAATCTTATTGACTTCATGTCATGTTTTATTTCTTTTCCTGCAATTTTACTTTGCAGGTTTTGCCATGTGACATTCATCACAGAATAAACCTTTTGGTTTGCTCTACGATGGCTATTTTTGCAGGTTTCACTTCTTATGTCGTGTAAGTAACGAAGGCACCGTCGGTCACTTATATTACTAGAAAAAATTGGATCAGTCTGTTGTCTGAGTACAAGCTGAATCCCTATGATGAACTGCAGTTTGGTTTAACAAAAATGCCACAATTAGTCCTTCTCGCATTTAAAAGAAATGAAGAAAAATACTGGATCACGGTTATGGATCCTAGTCAAGTTAGAAAGCTGATCATAGCAGACCAGACACGATCGCTGCTGTCTCGCACAGATCGAGCACCGGGGGTTGCTCTAGCACTGACAGCGGCAGCAGCTCAGTCTGATCCAGCTAAGGATTGGGCACCGACCACGTCAGCAGATCAGTCTGATCTACTAGAGGATCGGGCATCGACACTGGCACCTGCTCCAACACCGGCACATGCTTCGACACCGGCACCAGTTCTACAAGGAGCACCATCTCCGGCAGCAGCAGCGGCTTCGGCACCTGCACCAACACTTGCACTTGCATCTGCTCTGGCCCATGCAGTTTCACCGGCAACAGACTGGGCTGCAATTCACACTTCATATACCAAAGTCCTTACAAAAAATGACATGTCCACCTTCTTGGTAAGCATTGGCCGCCCAAGTGCTTCGTTCTTTTTTCTTTCCATGTTGTTTCACATGATTCACTGTGTTGATCTAACTGTTTGGGTATGTCTTGTTGTTTGTGAATAGAGAATTTCTAGAGCAACGAGGGAGTCATTCAACAATCCGGGCAACCGCGGCCAAGTTTCTCTTACCATGCGCAGCCTTGGTGTGAACGAACCTGCTCAATATACCGTAAGTATAAAGGATGGTCGCATGATGATTGATGCTAAAGGATGGTCAAGGTTCAAATCTAAATCATATCTTGCGGTAGGGGATGATGTCAAAATCGAACTTTCTCGGCAAGGAGAGCTGGTCGAAATCAACTTTAAAATTCTTCAGTAGCAGCACGCAACTGTCGAACTGATCTATCCTCCGAGAGATTTTGATGTAATAATCTGGCATGGTGAAACAAGTGTCCTCTATGTATAAGTAGTACGATAGTATTATTTATCACATGGTATATCGTTGATAGAATTGCAACTCTGATTGCTGGTAAGGAACTGTCTTTCGATTACATTCCAACAGATGCCGTGCTTTATTCAATTTTGTGTATTCTCCTTGCGACAGCATCTAAAACTAGCGCCGTACCGATCGCTTGCAATATGAAAAGCGCTGAAGTAGAACACATGGGCCCCCAAACATGCAGGGTCAACCTGCGGCCCAAAGTCCAGAACCGTGAGCCTATCTGAGTATTATATTCTCAGCTGAACCCCCATAAAAAAACTGAACCCCATAATGCCCGTGCGTTGCAGAGGGAGTATATTTCTCGGCAAGGTGAGCCTGTGATATAAAAGATTTGTATATTTATTTACAGAGGGAGTATCTCTCTGTCAAAAAATATATTTGTGTGTAACTAGTTACTCATGTCTTTCTACTTCCTTTCGCTGATATGTGGGGCAACCAGCAACGGGGTCCACGTGCCATATGCACAAATTAGAGTGCACAACTTCACGGTAGACACACCCCGGTCGTAGCGCCACAGTAATGCCCAATGAGCCATCAAATAACAACCCCCCTTTCCAGCTTTAGCAGTAAGCTGGACGGACGAAGCGGCAATATTTCACTGGGCCTGAATCCCCTTCTCCCTCGTCTGCTTGTTCAGAGAAAACCCCCTCTCGGTGATTGCATAGGGTTTTCTCATGGAGAACCAGGTACGAATTCTTTATCCATCCCCGATAAACCAAAGTCCCTTGGTCGCAGGTAATCCTAGGATGGCAGCCGCCACCATTGATGCATTTTTCTTCCTACTGAATCTAGTGTGTTTCATTTGCAGTGTCCAAAGTGCGAGTACCCTACAGGTTTCTGCGCCCTCGGCGAGACACCACACTTGTTCCTTCTCATCCTAACACAACATTTTCAAATGTGCACAACATGTTCCTAGAATCCTCTTTTCTCTCTGGGAGGGTGGGTTTTTTTTTGAACATGTTGTGTTCTCATATTATTTTTCCTGCAGTGTATTATTTGCTCTGCCAGAACACATGTACTCAAGATGCTCGGCCTTGCCATAACTGAGTACACTATTTTAATGGTCACAGTGAAGACAAGCCATGGATATAAGTTCTGATTTGGGTTCATGAACCAAGAAGATCGCTGCTTTTTTTATGGCCGAACTTGGATAAACTTTCTCAAGTGTTACGGGCTGAAAGTTGGCGCACGAATGTTGATGGAAATAGCAGAACCTGGTCTCATCTTCACTGCGATCTTCCACCCTGACGTTGTTCCAATTGTTCATCCATGTTAGTTTTGTATCTAGTTCTTGCTTGTTGCCTCGATTACTTCTTAATCCACCTAATATGTCTAACTAATCACAATTTAACTTTAGAAGTAGCAACAAATCTCTCACAAAGATGCTACTTCTAACTAATATTTTTCTTATAATTGGTGGCACGTGTAGGTTTTTTCAGAGTTAACCAGTCTGCTCGTTTGTTACTCTGTAATAACTCGACTGTTACTAATGGCACTGAAGTTGACTGGATCGACATCCACAAGTTCCTACACTTTATTGGTCGTCTTGAGGTCCTTGTGGGGCGTTTCAATGGTGGAAGGCCACGTGGGATATGTGTGCCACTGCTGCACTCGTTGAACAGGTCCAACTATGTCGAGAAACTTATGGTACGAGTTGTTTTATGTTATATATGTTGTTCACAAACTATTGCTTATACACAGTTTTACAGCTGTGATCTTCTTGAAACAGGAACTGCTGAGTTCTATTGTTCCTATACAGATGCCTGACCATGGTTGGGTCAGACTTGCACTTGGTCACAACAAGATGTTTATGTCGACCTACTAAATTCCCCTTGGAGGTGAATAGATACTTATTCATGGGTGGTCTCAAATAATGAAGGCCCGTAAATCTTGGAGAATAGGACAGAAGATTATGTTCATGCTTTTCCATGGCTCTAAAGCGAATATCCTGTTTATTGACCACGTTACGAGATGAAGCCGCTTTCAGAAGGTTGTGGATGCGCGGGTGGCGCCTGGGCCTTGTCCTGGGGCTTGGCGGCCTCACCCTTGGTTAACTGTAGGCAAAGTAGCACTGTTCGAGGTGTGCTTTGTACGGTTGAACCTGTATAAGTACTCATACTGCTTTCAGCTTTGGTTGTTAAGTGCCCCTGCTGGTTTTAGTTAAGGTTGTTAAGTACTCCTGCTGCATTTACAGTCTGTCATGTTTCTTCAGTCCTGTCTTCCTCCAGCCGCCAAACCAAACCAGCGCCGGCGGGGCCGCCTGCTTCCGCCTCCCACGGCTAGCTGCGCCTCAGCGCAAACATCACCGCCCCATCGGCTCCTAAATTGTTAACGCCGATGTCCTCCACGTGCTTTGGTGCGCTCGCCGTAGCGTTGCCGTCTCGCGTTGTCAACATGGTCAACAAACAACAGGAATTGGCAGAAGTACGTGGAGAGGATGACAGTAGGGGCCCACCACGTCAGCGTTTTCCTGACATCTGGGACCCACGACATTGTGAGCGTATATAGTCAATAGACAAGAGAACAACACAAGATCGGCTGACACCTGGGACGTAGCTACTCGACCAGTATTTTTTTTGTTTGGTATTGTTGAGACGGACTAGGGTTTGAACTGGGCTGTGGCCTGTCTAGCCCAGGCTTATATTTTATGTTCATCATGTGACCAGCCCAGCTATTTTTTCTTTGTGAAAATGAGCCCAGTTATTTTTCTACGCCGTGATGGGTGCAACTCTTTCAAGACGCCTGCAAATCTTGAAAGTAATATGAAATGGGTTGTAAATATAAAAACAGATGACAAATTGGCAATTACTTTATAATTTTTGAATTTTATTACATTTTCAGATTCCTATTTCGCTGGGCATTAATCTAATTTAAATATATCTTCAAAGTACTTTAAATCTGGCTGGACATTTCAGTATCAAAAATAGTTTGGAACCCACATAAATATGCCAAATGTGCCCTGGCCAACCAAAAATAAACTACTGCAATAAATTGCATAAGAAGTTGCCATGAGCTATATATAAATTATTAAAAAAAGAGGGAGTGGTCTGACTTGTGGGCCTATTTAGTTGACGTGTATGCAAGATTTTCTTAGTTATTATATACGTCAACAAACGATTCTAGCAGACGTAACCGTTCGATGTCAATCCAACGGCCGTCGTGTTTCTTCAATCTCTGATCTTCTTGCTCCAGCCGCCAAAGCAGCGCCGGCGGGACTGCCTACTCCTACCTCCCGTGGCCGACTGTGCTGCCGCGCAGGCCTCAGCGCCCCCTACTACTCCCACCGCTGGCCAGGGCATCCCTCTACTCACCCACACCCCCTGTTATTCTGCGACGACGGCAGCCTCACACCGCAGCCGAACCGGTGAACGCTCATACTCCTCTCCGCGTGGGCATCCACTGCCGCGTCTTCCCCGGCTCTGCGTCGTCCCCTTCCTATGCCTCGCCGTCGTCCATCGCCGTGGTGCTCTCGGCGTGTCGTGGTCAATGTGGTCAACGACCGACTTCCATCGGAAGAGTACTGTACGTGGAGAGGCTGACAACTGGGTCCATAGCAGCCGCAAGGAAGTGCCTCCTTATTACGCGGAAAATAATTATTCGTCCACCTAACAGCGGGGACCCACCGGATGGGCCACCAGTATTTTGTGAAAAAAGCATTTCCCCCTGACTGCTGGGACCCACCGGACGGGCCACCGTATTTCGCGAAAAAATCATTCCCCCGCTATCAGCTCAGACCCACCGGAAGTGCCTCCTTATTACGCACAAAAAATGAATACTCCTCTAGCTAGCTGGGACCCACCTTGTTGGGAGGCTGACTTGTGGGCCTACTAAGTTGACGGGGATGAAGGGCTTTGTCAACTTAGTCAATATGAACGATTCTAGCTCCAGTGACCGTATGATGTCCATCCAACGGCGGTAGTGCTTCTTCAACGTCTAGTCTTCTTGCTCCAGCCGCCCAAAGCAGCGTCGGTCGTGCCGCATGCTCCTGCGTCCTGTGGCCGGCTGTGCTGCCGCGGAGGCCTCACCGCCCCTACTATTCCTGCCGCTGGCCAGGCCCTGCGGCGACGGCAGCCTCACACCGTAGCCGAACCAGGGAACCCTCTGTCAGGACCCCGACTCGATGTCACATCGATCTAGCTGGTAACACCTCATATCACTTTGCGGCCTCACGCACGGTATCCCCACGGGTGTCGTCTTACCTTTTCCCGGGACCGTTTGCGCCTTTTGGCTCACGTATATGATAGTGTCGCTAGCATCCATATGATAAAGAGCCCGGGCTGACATGACTAGTCGCAAACCCAAAGTGGCACAGACTTACAGGGACAGGCATCCATGACCCAGCTTCGAACGTGTCGGTCATCAGCAAGTGGGTCCGGGCTGTAGCACTGGGCTAGCAGGACTCCGGTAAACCGGGCTGTAGCGGGCTAACAGGACTCCGGTACTCAAAGCGTGACATTTCCCCGAAGGGACAGACACCGGAACGAAGAAGGACACATGCCGGCCAGCCTAAGTGTTCCAGAGCAGTAGCAAGCTACCATGGCTCAGCGGTAACACTAGGAGACATTTCCCGGTAAGAGAGGCTACTAAAGATAAACAACTAGATAGTCAGATCCCACACATACCAAGCATTTCAATCATACACACAGTATGCTCGATATGTGCAAATACAACGAGGCATCACAACATGACTCTACGACACAAGTACTTTATTTAAGGCTCAGTGAGCCATACATAACATACACAAAGGTACGGGTCTCACGACCCCACATACAA
Organism: Triticum dicoccoides; assembly: GCF_002162155.2. Lineage (NCBI taxonomy): Eukaryota > Viridiplantae > Streptophyta > Magnoliopsida > Poales > Poaceae > Triticum > Triticum dicoccoides. The sequence continues at coordinate 369,780,459 of NC_041390.1, forward strand.
GTCATACAGTCATACAAACCAGCAGCGGAAGTAGCTTGTCTGAGTACAGACAACTAGTAAAATAAAAGAGGCTTGGGAAGCCTAGCTATACTACAAGGTCCTTCACAAGCTCAGGGTCACCACCTGGGTCCTTAGCCTACCCGTTGATGTCAACGTCTACATAGAACCCATCAGAAGGGGTTGCAGCGTCTTCTGTAAAAATATAGATTATAGCAACATGAGTACAAAGGTACTCAGCAAGACTTACATCAGATCCTACATACATGCATAGTATCAAGAAGGGTTGGTGGAGTTATTGCAGCAAGCCAGCTTTGACTCTTGGCTAGGCTATCCTACGATACTCCAACTTGAAATGGTTTTGCGCACACGAGTCCACTACTCACCAATTCAATACACTACCGAGGATCCACCTCCGTCTTCCTACGAAAGAGCCATCCTCGGCACTCACACTTATCTTGAGGCTTTTAACAGTTTTCATTTACTTGTCTATGAACTGTATAGGCAACCAAGTAGTCCTTTACCGCGGACGCGGCTATTCGAATAGATTATGATAACCCTGCAGGGGTGTACTTCTTCATACATGTTTCCACCACTTAGCGTCTGCACACGACATGTGCTCGGCAGACTTCAAGCGAAAGCCGACGTGGGTGTAGACCACGACCTACCTAAACACTTAAGCCTCTAGTCCAGGTTTATCGCCTATTCAGGTTCCATCCGCAGGGAGTCCGGCCGAGGTTTCCCATACGGCCCCGAACGATGTGAACAGGGTTCCCGAGATACCTAACAGGTATTCGGTACACCCGGCCACGTACCTACCGCATCACAGCCCACCCCTACGGTCAGCGCTGTCCACGGCCTCCAGTAGGCTACAAACACCAGAAACTACTTGCAACTCCTGGACAGAGAACTAGGGTGAATAAGAAGTCGAGCGGGGTCATATTTCAGGGCCCAATGCATGGTAGTAGCTGTATCTTAAATCACGCATACAGATCTCAGTGCTTAAGGTCGGCTTCAATGAAACAACCCACCATGTACTCCTACATGGCCTCTCATCGATACCTTTACCAAATCGTGTTCACCACACCACTCTCATTACCGACATAATCATTTCACTCTAGCCCATCACCCAGATGAACCAGACCTGACACGACTCTAAGCATAGCAGGCATAGCAAGGTAGGAACAACACATACATATGGCTCAATCAACTCCTACACATGCTAGTGAGTTTCATCTAGTTACTGTGGCAATGACAGGTCATGCAGAGGAAATGGGTTCAACTACCGTAGCACACAGCAGTTTGAATCGCGTTGTCTTAATGCAGTAAAAGAGAGCAGGAGCGAGAACATGGGATTGTATCGATATGATCAAATGGTTGGTTGCTTGCCTGATGGTTCGATGCACTGATACGGTTCTTCGCTAGGGTAATCAGGGTACTCTTCGGAGACAGAACCTGCCGCAGAGAGCACCGATTCACAAACATTACCAAACAGTATGCAACAATATGATGCATGCATGAGACATGGCAAAATGAGTGTATTGGGCTAATGCAACTAAAACCAGAAGGGTTTGAACAAATTTGAATCAAGGATTCAAATTTCAAATTCAAATATGGCCTTTTAAAGTGCTTTTCCTTGTTCTGCTTAAAACATCAATTTAACTTGTTTGATCATGCATGAAAATAGTACAGATGGATAGATTGGATTTTTCTGATCATTTTTCATATATAATTTGTCCAATTTGGAGTTACAGAATAAAAGTTATGAATTTTTGAAGTTTAAATAATATTCTGGAATTTCCTGATTTAAATTAAATCCAGAAAATCAATTACTGCGTCAGCCTGACGTCAGTGTGACGTCAGCAGGTCAACGGAACTGGTCCAGGTCAAACCTGACAGTGGGTCCCGCATGTCAGGGTGATTATTTTAATTAAAATTTAATTAAAACTAATCCTATTTAATTAACAGGGCTGGGCCCCACCTGTCATTGACTCAGGGGAGTCAACCAGGGCCCACCCGTGGTCAAACCCGGGTCGGCTGCACCGGCGTTTAGCCGCCGGCGAGCCCGACGCGGCGGCGGGAGTGGTTTTGGCTATTCCGGCCACCAAATGGGCCGCAGAGATCACCGGAGTGGAGCTGAGGACAAACCGCAGCTCTTGGCGGAGTCCGTTGGGGTCGGGGTGGCCGGAGTTGGCGCCGGCGACGACCTTGGCGGCCACCGGGGTTCGGCCGAAGACGAACTTGACGCTAGAGGGTTCGGTGAGGCTCGTGGAGTAGCTAGCTAGGTGCTGCGGGACTTGGTGAGTAAGATGGACACCATCTTGTGGCCGGAGGATGACCGGGAGCACGTCGGCGACGAGCTCCACGGCGGTGGGTGCGGTTGAGCTCCGGGAGGTTGCTACACGGCTCAGGAGCAAGAACGGAAGGGAGGGGAAGATGGCTAAGCTCACAGTGAGTGCGACGGAGTCCTTGGTGCGGCCGGAGATGGACCGGAGCGACGACGGCGTTGAAGGGGATCTCCGGCGACGGTGAGCTCGGGCGAGGTCGGTGCGGTGGTCTCGGGCGTTGCGAGCGCTCGGGGCTCGGCTGCTCGATGAAGTGGACAGCGGCGGAGCTCCTGGACACGGTGAGACGGCGTGGGGTGGTCGGAGGGCGTGGCTACGGCGAGGGGGTGGCGGCGATGGCGTCGGCCATGGCTGGGGCGTGCGAGGGGGAGGAGCTGGAGAGGAGAGGGGGTGTCTGGGGGGTTCGGGGGAGAGAGGGAGGCCGATCCACGACGTCACCTGGCGAGGGGAGCGGCGAGGCGGCGAGCAGGTGCGTGGCGCACGCCGCGGTCGCCGTCGGGCACCTGCCTGCCTGCCTGGCCGGCAAGCAGCTCGCTGGAGCGGTGCTGGGCTGGGCCGGCAGGTGGGCCGGGGCAGGCGCCAGGTAAGTTTTTTTTTATTTTCTTCTGTTTTCTGTTTTTTTAATACTTCTGCAACTTTGTTGAATTAAATAAAATACCTAGGCAACTTCAAAAATCACCAAATCACTCCTGGTCCATAGTTGGATTATTTCCAACATGAAACATTTTAGTTTGGAGGTATTTGAGCATTTAAATATTTTATATAATTTTAAATGCCCAAATTCAAATATTTATGAATTAATTCAAAAACCCTAAGATGGCCTAGGAAAATGTGCACCACTTTTGGCAGAGGTTCTGAACCAAGACAAAAATGATGGGCATTTTAGAAGGGCATTTCAGGTTCATTGAAAATTATTTTAGTAAACCCTAGTTGGTTTCAGAGGGGACTGGGGGTTCTGTCATCCCCATTTCAAGTTTCTGATGAAAGATTAAACATGATGCAACACTCTAATGCATGACTAGCTAGGGTGTGACACCCTCGTACTCCTCTTCACGCGGGCTTCCACTGCCGCGTCTTCCCCGGCTCCACGTCGTCCCCTTCCTAGGCCTCGCCGTCATGCACCGCCGTGGTGCTCTCGGCGCGGCGTGGTCAATGTGGTCAACGACCGACTTCCGTTGGAAGAGTACTGTGCGTGGAGACACTGACAGCTGGGTCCACGGCCGCAGCAAGGAAGTGCCTCCTTATTACGCACAAAATAATTATTCCTCCACCTAACAACAGGGACCCACCGGACGGGCCACCGTATTTCACGAAAAATACGTTTGCCCCTGACTGCTAGGACCCACCAGCTACATCTTCGCACGCAAGGAAGTGTCTGACAGTCGGCACCCACCTGGTCGAAGTGTACGTAGCGTTGTCATTCTGGTCGTGAACATGTACGTACATATATACTGGTCGATGTAGAGGCGCGCACGTAGCATGTACACGTACGTACAGCGGCCAGGGTGGAAGAAAGAAAATACGGCCACGTATGTGTTCATACAGGCGGGGTCTCGAACGCCTGCTCGCGCATACGTACGGCCAGGGCTCGTGTACATGGCTGGGTCGGAACGGAGAAACAACGTGTTCATCGTGGTCGTGGGGAGGCAACGGAATGCGTCGTGTTCATGGGGAGGCAACAGAATGCGTCATGTTCATCGGGAGGGCTTGGACAGAACAGGCGATGGAAACGAGGCCTGGCGTACCGCAGAACGGAGGAAACAGCGTTGTGTTCGACCGGCCACGTTCGAAACGGGATCCTGTTCATCAGGAGGGGTGTGGCGTACCGCAAAACGGAGGAAATGGACCTCCTACGGTCGAAACAGGGGTCCTGTTGATCGGGAGGGGTGTGGCATGCCGCAAAACGGTGGAAACGGACTTGTGTTGGAGCGCTACGGTCGAAACGGGGGTCCTGTTCATCGGGAGGGGTGTGGCGTACCGCAAAACGGGACTCCACGGGATACTATTCATCTCCACCGTCGACCCCCTCTAGCCTCCACGAGCTACTGTTCATCCACCGTCGACCTCGTCCAGCCTCCACCTGCGACTGTTCATCCACGGGCTCCTGTTCATCCAGCCTCCACCGCACGCTACTCCATCGGCTACTGTTCAACCAACCCTCTCCACGGGCTCCTGTTCAACCACCCCTCCATGGGCTACTATTCATCCTTCCCTCCACCGTCTACTGTTCATCTTGCCCTCCATGGGGTGGTCCTGTTCATTCAGCCCTCCACGGGGTCCTGTTCATCTAGCCCCAACCGGCTCGATCGGTCGGGGTCCTGTTTATCCAGAGGCAACACCACGGGGTCCTGTTCATCCACCCCCATCGGGAACTGTTCATCCAACCCCCCCCCCTCCCGCAACACTCACTGTTCATCCGGAGGCAGCATCGATCGGCTTCAGTTAGGAGCAGTAGTGAAGGAATCGCTCGATCGGGTTCAGTTAGCAGCCATCGATTGATCGCTCGGGTTCAGTAACGCGTAGCCTGAAGTGCAATTGCTTCGGTTCAGTAAGAGCCCAACGCCTCACTTGGGTTCAGTTAGAGCCAACGCCTCACACACACGCGCGTGTGTGTACGAGAGAAGCGCGCATCGCTCGGCCCCCGACCTCCCATCGTAACCGGGAACTCCCCGAAATTTTCCTCGCCCTCGCTTCTACCATGGTTTTTTTCCGTCATGGACGGACCAAAGAATGTCATGCAGCTGCGTCTCCGCCCACCCAGGACGAAAAGCCCATTTTCTGTCATGATTTTTTATCATAGAAGTAGGAGCCCACCACATCTATGATGATACCGGGTTTTGTCACAATTATCTTCATAGAAGTGTCACATGTATGACAGAAAAAAATTTCGTTCGGCCCAAAATGTCACGAATGTGTCTTTTTTTGTAGTGAGAAGCCAGTTGTGGCAAAACCAGAAGCATCAAGGCAGAAAGAACCTCGCATTGTCTTCCCGGCCAGTATGACAGGCTCGAAGCCTAAGGTCCCCACAGTGGCTTCAGAGTTCAAGAAAACTAGAGCAGCTGAAGCCGAAGCTATAAAGTGCAAGACCAAAGCCACCACTGATGATGCTCCCCCAACCAAGAAAAGAAAAACGAAGAAGAGAGACTGGGCTGCTTCCACAGAGCCCGTGGTTGTCGAGCCAATTTCTTTTGCTCGTCCTTCCTCTACTCATCGAGAACGTCGTTTGGTAGTTCATGAGCCTGCTTCCACAGAGGCTCCTGAAGCTGAAGAGAATGTAGCTGTTGACCCCACCACAACTGAAGACATTGGTCCTCACGACAATGTTGAAGATGATGAAGTCCTTCCTCAGATCGAGCTCAATTTGGTTTCATCGCCTGTTCTCACGAACAGCGAACTCATCAGCATTGGTCGTCCATTGACGCCAATTGCTTAGGATGACGCATGGGCTGATCACCCTCATGAATCCCGTCATGATGAAGAAACACCAGTCACTCCCCCACCACAGGTCACCACTCCGATGATTGACAATGAAGACTTTGAGGCCCAACCAACTCCATCTCCACAGGCGTCGCCAGCATTTCCCACGCTTCGCAAAGGACCAAGGCCACAGGTCACATTGTCAAGTGTTCAATAAGGAGAAGAGCGCCAATCTGTTTCACGCGAAGTCTTTCCTAAAGCCTCTTCTACTGTGAACATCCCTGAATCTGAAGCCAAAACGGCTGAAGATATTCCGGCTGCATCAGCCGATGATCAAGAAGAAGAACCAAGAGATGAGCAAAGAGTTGCTACACCTCCGTCCAACCCTGAAGTTGTTATCAAGGACAACGTGTCCGACCCTCCAGCTCCTAAAGTGGAGGTTACAAATACTGAGGCGGCCACCAACACAAAAACTGAAGCCAATGACATTGTCATGGCTGAAGCTAATGTGCTGGCTGAAGCTAATGTGGAGCGAGATGTCACTGCACTTGAAGCTCATGCTGCACCTGATGCAAATCTGCAGCTTGAAGCCAATGCCTCTGCTCTTGTACCACCTCCCAGGCCACACACCATCGAGCAGGCATATGATCATGGTCAGCTTGTTGCAGTCCTCTGGCCTATTCTGGTTCCTCCGCCTGCTCCCAGCCCTCAATTTTCCTATCATGTACATGCCTCAGGTCCAGAAGCCAAAGCCAAGGCTACCACGGTTCCCAGGTACTGCAATGTCCCCAGGATCATTTAATCTGAATGGATTCAAGGCACACAACACATTCTTTGACAGTGACAAGAATCCCTACACAAGGCCAAGAATCTCCTCAGATCGATTCTGGAGTTACCAGCAGCGAAGGTACTATTCTTGCATCTTGTACAATCAGGGGCGTATCTTCCCACATATGCATCTTGATTGTGAAGCCATTGCTGGACTGCCATGCCTTGAAGAAGCCCTTGACTGCTTTCGTGATGCGGGTCTGCTAAACTTTGTGACTGCCAAGGAACACTAGAATGAAGAACTTCTGCTTCAATTCTATGCTACCCTCCACATTCGTGGATACAACTGGGATCCGAAGACTTGGATCCTTGAGTGGATGACAGGAGATGTTCATCATGAAGCTAAAGCCCAAGACATCATTGAGCTTACAGCCCTGCCCACTCCTGGTGAATATTATGAACCAGGTTGTCAACAACACCAGAATGCTTTTGAGAGCATTTTCCAGAAGCCTGATCCTAACATGAGCCAAATGCTGAGCATGATGAAGCCTTTGTCACGCGACGCTGAATACCCAACCCAATTCTTTGTTGAAGATCTAGAGTATCTGCCCCGCACCATTTACCATATCATCAGAAAAACTCTATGGCCTGTCAAAGGACATTCACCTACAGCGAAGCTTGAAGGAGCAATGAAGACTTTGGTTTTCTATATCTTCAATGGTATAAGCTTCAATGCTCAAGACTTCTTGATCAGGCAGTTGGCTGCCTCTGGCTCCGACATCTTTGGTTTAAGTTCTATGCTCCATGGGTAATGCGCCTTATCAAGCTTCACTCTGCCTTCAACTACCAGCCGTCTGCGCGCAATCATCTTGTATTATTTCCAGAGGTTGATCTGTCTGTTGAAGCTATTTACCCAGAGCCTACAAAAGATCCAATCTATCTTCACAACATTTATCGTCAAAGCTTCACCCAGCCCATTGAAGGAGTTCAGGCAGAGTCTCGTCTTTATCCCATGGCTGGCAACACACGTGCCCCTCGCGCCCAAACTAAAGCCACTGGAAGCACCATTGCCCAAAGGCCTCGGAAGTGATCTCATGTTCTCAACGACCGAGAGCTTCTCGTTGGTCTATCAAAAATAGGATAAGCATCATGACTAGCTTAAGCGTCAGATGCAAAGCCTCTTCGTGGACGTCAATCGCATTCACAATCTTGCCACCAAGAATGCCTTTGTTACACATGAAACCTGTCGGAGGTCCTGGAAGAGTTTGACATTGATTAGTGCTGAAGTTGATCTGCAAGACGATGGCTTCACAGAAAGATTCAAGTTTGAATCAACTCCTCCAAGGAATGCTCACTTGTGTCGGACTCCCTCCCTTGAAGACTCTGACTATTCTTCCTCAGTTGTGACGATGAATGCCAGAGTCATCGATGATCAAGATGATGCCACTTCACCACCTCCAACTTCAGCGCGTGTCGACACTGCACCGAGTTCTTCTGCACCACCGGACCTCAACGACGACCCCGCTACTTCGCCTACTCCTCATGGGAATGAGTAGAAAACTCTGTGTCTTCAAACCTTTTTGGTCATTACTGAAAAAGGGGGAGAAGCATATGTGTTGATTGTCTTCAAGCAGGTCCATATGGGTGGTTGCTTTACTTTATTGCTTCATTTGCCAAGTGCTTACAACTCTCGCTTTTAAAACATTTGGTTCATTTTGAGTTGTAACACTTAAACTTGTTGGTCGTCTGCTACCTTTTTGACACTATGTGATGCGATGATAAATTCCGCATGTGCGACGATAATTTCACACGAAGTCATCTCGCAGACATCCATTTTTTTCATTATGCATGTCATTATCTTCGATATATCCTTTCATGCATGATGAATTGTCTTCATAAGTAGAAGAGGAGCTCCGCAAGTACAACCTGCCATGTGCATTTGCATTCGAAGGCAAAATACTTATATGCACATCTTCAGGGGGAGCCTTCCTACTACTTATGAAGACAATACTTAAATACTTTACAATTTCACATATTTTTATCCCCGTTGAAAACTTCAACCAGTTTGTCATCAATCACCAAAAAGGGGGAGATTGTAGGTGCATCTAGTGCCACCCCTAGTTGGTTTTGGAGTATTGACGACAAACCTAGTTGAGGGACTAATGTGTTTGTGAGAATTGCAGGATAACACAGGTAGTAGTCCCTCATTGATTTGGTTTACCTACCGGAGATGACACCTAAAAATGTATGAAGACATTGAAGACAAAGGTGGTATGTGAAGGTGTTCACATTGAAGACTATGACAAGAGAAGACATCGCGTGAAGACTATGGAGCGCGAAGACTTAGTTGTTTCATTGTTTCCATTCTTCTTTGTTGAGTCATAGGAACCACCGTACTGTTAAGTGGGGTCCAAATGAACCAGTCAGAATGACTGAAGTGATGCTTAACCAAAATCCTATGTCTTCGAGCAAAGACAATGAGAGCAAATCTTATCCAGAACTGGATAAGTCAGCTTTGCTTGTAGCTCAAGTAAAGTTGTCATGTGTGTTGGAAATCTGACCATTGGAACACGTGTCAGTTCCTTAGTGACCCAGGGTCATTTCGGACAAATCAGGTCGGGTTGCCTAGTGGCTATAAATAGCCCACCCCCTACACCATAAATTGGTTGGCTGCTCAGAGTTAGTGCACGGCTTTTGTCCTTTGAGAGCAACACACCTCGAAGCCTTTGAGAGAGAAATCCTTGTGAGGACAAAGCCCTAAACACCCAGAGCCAAAGAGTGTTAGGCATCCCTGAAGTCTTCCTGTCTGTGTGATGTGAAGACTTATTACACTTGAGGACTGTGAATCCTCCAGCCGGTTAGGCATCGCGTTCTGAGCATCCAAGAGTCATTGTGGATCGCCGATGAACAAAGTCTGTGAAGGTTTGGAAGTCTACCTTGAAGACTTACCAGAGTGATTGGGCGAGGACTGGGTGTCCTTAGCTCAAGGGGAATAAGGTGAAGACGCGCTCTTCTGAGTTGAATCTCAGCCTGCCTAACCAGACATACAGTTGTCACAGCAACTGGAACTGGTCCACCAAATCATTGTCTTCAACGAGCCACTGGTTCTATCCTTCCTATATCTTTATTTGAAGTTGGTCCTTGTGAAGTCATTGCCTGTTTGCATTATCATTTTGTCTTCACTGTGTAACTGCTTGTTCTGATTGGCTTCATACTATCTTTCGCCCTGATCTATACTGCCTAGCTGCTATTAGTCGTTGTGCTTTCACTTCATTAGATACTTGACTATGGCGTTCCTAGTGTAGTCTACCTTTCGCTGCATGGTAATAGGTTTGTTTCTATCATTTGTCTTCGAAACTTCCATGTTTTGAAGACTTCCATAAAAATCGATTATTCACCCCCCCCCCTCTAGTCTTTCACTAGCACTTTCAGCGTCTGCATGGTACGCCCGTACTGTAGCCGCACTCAGCCCTGGATTCGGGTGTGGCAGGTCACACTATAGCCTGACCCCATCCCGTCGCAGTCATGTGGGTGCAAACTTTGAGGGCACGAGGGGCTGCCTGCCAGGAGTCGGCGCCCTTGTAGCCACCTTCTGATGCCTTGCCGTCTTCTAGAAGCCTGCCTCCTACACCAGCCGGCCCAAGAAGTTGGCCGTTCGTCCGGGAGGTGTGAGGGGCGCAGCTGGCCCCAATGTCTTGAAATACCATTGGGGGCCGGTGAGGCAACCCGTGGTAATGTACTCCGACAGTAGTCCCCGAAGCTTGTGGGGCGCCGCGGCTTAAAATCGAGGAGCCTCAGCAGCTTCCTACCCAAGTGATCTGGTAATCTTTCTTCGTCCGTCTTCTGGAAATGCCGACTGCTAGGAGTTGGCCATGGAGCGGCCGACTGCCCAACGAATTTGAAACATCTGAAGTAGAGTCGGGTTGCTCACAAGTCGGGTGGCTGGCTTGCCGCCCGTTGCTTGCGTCCCATGCGGCGTGAGCAGACCAGGACGGCCTGCCAGCCCATGCTCATGACGTGACATCGTCGTAGGTTTGGGCCCGCCACTACAGGGCCTCAGCATGTGCGCAGATCTGTTGTGGACCGAGGCGGGCGTTTGTGCTTCCCAGGCGTGTTAAATACACGCTGTTATGGCGCGTAAAATGCGGGGTCGTGGGGGCAATGGGCACAGTTAATCCCGTGCCCCCCACGTCTCGCCCCCTCGGCTCCGCTGCCGGCGGCCTGTAAGTAGGGGAAGGAGGGGGCTGTAGAACACACGCGCGCCCTCCTCGCCCTTTGTATTCTTCTCCCTTTGCTCCCTTTGCTCTCCCGCCATCACCGTTCTTCCGCTCGCCGCCGGAGCTCCTCCGCATCGTCCATACCTAGGCTTCTTCACCCTGCTGCAGTTTGATCCGCTCGTCACAGCGTCGTGCCACCATTGAGCATACGCTTCCATGGCGCGCGGCGGGCGCTTTGGTGATTGGGATGGCTCCAATGTTCACGAGGAACACCTCACATTTCTTTGACAAACGAGGTGGTTGCCTCGCGCGACGTACATGAAGGTACGCGTCCCTCCTGAAATGGAGATCTCACCGGCACCGGAGGCCGGCGAGCACGTCATGTTCCGCTCGCACTTCCTCCACGGCTTCGCCTGCCGGTGAGCGGTTTTCTTTGATCCTTCCATGACTTCTTTGGCCTGCAGCCGCACCACCTCACGCCCAACACCATGGTGTTGCTTGCCGCCTTCGTTACCCTCTGCGAGGGATACCTTGGCATCTTGCCATTGCTCGAGCTACGGGGAGAAATCTTCTACCTCAAGCTTCGGACGACCGCCAAGGACGAGGAGGCTCAGTGCAGGGCCTGCACCGTGGTGTGGCATTCCGGCTCTAGGATCGACTTCCCAGCCCTCACACTGCTGAAGTCAGCCAAACAGTGGCAGAAGTCCTACTTCTACATCTGGAACGCGCACCCGATGCTGGACTTCGTCAACCTGGCGGCTTACACAGTCGGCCCGCCTGCTGAGCCACGCAAGAACTGGAAGTTCCGGCTGAAGCGCATGTCGACCGCTGCCTCCACCACTCTCACCCAACTCCAGGAGATGAAGGAGTCAGAGGGCCTCAGAGCCTCGGATCTGCTGGCCGGCTTCATGGAGCGCCAGGTCCTGCCTCTCCAAGCTCGGCCCCACATAATCAACAACATGAGCAGGCACCGAGACCCATGACGGACGTGCACCAAAGTGCTGCCGAACATGGAGGTGGTCCGGCTGGTGAATTTCTTCTCCGACTGCAAGCTGTCGGAGACGGACTGGTGGTTCGGCAAGGAGCCGTATAGTCGTGCTAACCCGCCGCCTGCGGTAAGTCTTCTGATCTTCTTTTCCCTTTGTCAACTCAGATTTCTACTTGCCGCCTGACCATTTGGCCACATTGCAGCGCTTCTCGGGCCAGACAGCGGATGGCGCGCCGGCTACCGGCTATCAGTACGCGGCGGACCATGCAAAAGGTGACGCGGATGACCCCGAGCTGTGGGCGGCCGCCGTAGAGGAGGATGACGCCATAGGAGGCGGTGGGGAAGGAGCGGGCGGTCTCGGGGACTGGGCGGATGATGACGACGAGGACGATGAGCCACGCTGCAACGATGGCGCCGACAGGACGGGCGCCGGCTCCTCGGCCGTGTCGACTACAGCAGGCGGCATGCCGAAGCGTTGGGCCAACGCCAGGCTGTTCGGCAGTCGGCCAAAGAATACCAAGACCTCGGCCACCATGACAAACAACCCTCCTCCAGAAGGCCCCAAAGCGGTTCTGCATAAGTGCCTTGATTTCTCTTGCGTTTGTTTTGTCGTTGCTACCTTATTTCTTGTAGTCTTCTTATTTCCTTCTTCCCTTGGTGCGTCGCGCACCACTCTCCTTGTTGCGAAACTCGTCTAGTTCGATGATTGGGGCGGCAGATGGCTCTGTCGACACCCGCCACGTGGACCCGCTCCCTGCCCTCCAGGATGCGATGGAGAACAATGCGCGGGAAGCGCGAGAGGAGCGGGAGGCCTCGACCCTAGAGAAGGCGGAGGCGGCCAAGGGGCCGTGAGTGGAGGCCGAAGCGGCGGCCAAGGCTCAAGCCGACACGGGGGCCAAAGAACAGGCAGACACGGCCGCCAAAGCGCAGGAGGAAGAGGCGTCCTGCAGTCGGGCTCCAGAGTCCACCAGCCCGCCGCATGCGGAGCCGCCGGTGCCAGACGGCCAGGTGCCGATTGGAGAGGTTGGTGACAACCAGCCGGCCCTGGAAAGGGAAGTGGTAGGCCCGGTAATCTTGGAGGCGGAGCTACCTCTGCGCACGCCAACTGCTGATGCGCCTGGCAGTCGGCCTGACACACCGCTGGTGCCGCCATCTGGCGGCGAGCTGGTGGTGGGTCTGACTCCTGCGATCCGTACTCCGGTGAGCAGGCATGCGGAGAAGGTGGCCTCAGCATCATGATCGTTGGAGATCGGGGCTGCTTAGCTTGTCGGCCCCCGACACCGAGGACACCAGCGCCGCCCCAGCAGATTGGACGTCTGGGGGCGGCCCAGGTATTTTGAACGCCGCCGCGCAGGAAGTCCTAGCCTTGTTCAACGCCCAAGGCGCCACTCTCTAGCAATACATGTAGGAGTTCTTGGCGACGTACATGGTCGTCCGGGTAAGTTTCTTACTTCTTGTTTTTGTTTCTTGTAATCTCTCATGTAAGAGAGGCTGACAAGGATAAACAACTAGATTGTCGGATCCCACACATAGCAATACACATTACACGTACGCATAACATGCAAGTATGTGCTGTACAACATGGCATCACAACATAACGCAAACTCATATAGATAAAGGCTCAGAAGAGCCACATAGCATAAATACAAACAAGGGCACATGACCCATCATTTAGAGCATACAAGCAACGGAAGCATTACATGTCTGAGTAGAGACAACTACAAAAGAAAAAGGCCGAGAAGCCTGACTATCTACAAGTCCCTCCAAGGTACAAGATCGTAGCTGAGGTAACAAGCTACTCGTCGAAGTCCAAGCGGTACTACTAGTGAGACAAATGTCTCACCTGCAAAACATAAATAAAACAAACGTGAGTACAAAGGTACTCAGCAAGACTTACATCAAATCCTATCATACATGCATTTGTATCAAGAAGGTAATGTGGGGTTTAGTTGCAGCAAGCCAGCTTTGACTCAGTGGCTATTCTGTTCTACGACAATGAGAAACTTCTTTGAGGTGAGGCAGCGCACAGGAGTCCACTAATCACCACATCAATACACTACTATGGATTCATCCCCGTCTCTCCTACGAGAAGGCCATCCATAGCACTCACACTTATATTGAGCATTTTAGAGTATCCACTTCAGGTTGTCTATGTACCACGTAAGCATCCAAGAAGTCCATAACCGAGGACACGGCTATTCGAATAGATCATGATAACCCTGCAGGGGTGTACTTCTTCACACACGCTCTCACCACTTATCACCCTATACACTTCATGTATCTCGGCAACCTTCAAGTGGAAGCCCAGCGAGGGTGTAGGCCACGACCTGACTAACCACACAAGACTCTAGTCCAGGTTTATCGCCTATTCGGGTTCCATCCGCAAGGAGATCCGGCCAAGGTTTTGCTCACGGCCCCAAACGATGTATACAGGGTTCTCGAGCCCACCATCCGGGTGCCACTCGGTACACCGGGCCACGTGTGCCTAGTCTGTCCCAAGTCCACCCTGCCGGGTGCCACTCGGTAGAAAAATAGCACTACCTACAAAGACCAGAAACTATTTGCAACTCCTGGACAGAGTTCAAGGCGGTTAATAAGTCGAGAGAGCTTGGAGCGCCCGGAGCCCAATGTGTGGTAGTAGCTAGTCATTGGACAACTTACACAGAACTCAGTTCTTAAGGACGGTCCCAATGAGATAACCCATCATGTACTCCTACATGGCCTCTCACCGCTACCTTTACCAAATCGTGTTCACATGCTTAACTCTCATTACCAGAACATATCATAATATTCCAATTCATTCCCGATGAATCAGACCTGACACAACTCTAAGCAATAGCAGTCATGGCATGGTAGGAACACAACATGGCTCAAACAACTCCTACACGTGCTAGTGGGTTTTAACTATTTACTGTGGCAATGACAGGTCATGCAGAGGAATGGGTTCAACTACCGCAGCATAAAGTAGCAATTGAATCGTTGTTGTCCTAATGCAATAAATGAGAGCAGGAGCGAGAGAGTAGGATTTTATCGGAATGAACAAGGGTGGGTAGCTTGCCTGGTAGATCAACAGGGGGGGCACTACTCCTCAGACAGGTACTCTCGAACACTATCCGGAGCAGGACCTATCGAGAAGGAACGGTGTCCATAATCAAACACAAGCATATGCAACATTATGATGCATGACCATGGCATGAGTATGTGATGTTGTTTGACTTAATGCATCTAGCATTTATTTGGTTGAAGTCCATTTGAACCAAGGGTTCAAATACAACTCCAAATTAAGTTCTTAAATATGCCATAAGTGTGTTTTCATATATACAGCATGTATAGATTTTTTTTGTCATGCATGAAAATGGTACAGATGGATAGATTGAATTTTTCTGATAATTTTTCATATATAAATTATTTCAATCTGAGCTACGGTTGAATTTCTATGAATTTTTGAAGTTTATATCATTTTCTGGAATTTCATGATTTATTTTTAAACCAAAAAATGATATATTGCGTCAGCATGACAGCAGCATTGCGTCAGCAGGTCAAAGGTGGCTGACCAGGTCAAACCTGACGTGTGGGGTCCACACTTCAGTGTCTGTGGCTAATCCTAATTAAATTAAACCTAAACTGGCTTAGTTAATGGGGTTGGGCCCACGCGTCAGTGACCCAATTAGTTAACAGGGTTAAATTAGTTGTTAAACTAATCCTAACTAAAAATTAATAGGGCCGGGCCCCACATGTCAGCGACCCACGGGAGGTCAAACCTCCTGGTTAGCGGGGTCAAAACCCGCCGTCGGCTTGACGCCGGCGAGCCAGACGCGGCAGAGGGCCTTGGATTCGTTGCTCCGGCGACCATTCGGGCGGCGGAGACCACCTACGTGAAGCCCAGGCTCGCACGCATCCAGTAGGACACGCAGGAGACCGTGGGGTGGTCGGAGCTCGCCGGAGCAAAGCTCGCGGCGGCGGCCGAAGCTCGGATCGAGCGGCAGAGGGGCTAGAGGGCGCCGGAGAGGCAGGGAGGAGGGGGGGTTCGACGGCGGGGCTCACAGCGGATCCAACGGCGGGGTCGGCGAGCTCGGGGAAGGCTCGGTGTAGTCGGAACATCGCCGGTCATCTCGAGTGGCTGACAAAAAAGACGATGGTGGTGACGACGATACGGGGCGCCCGAAGTTGCCTGGCTTGACGGAGAGGACGAGGAAGGTGGCGCGGAGCTTGTGGGCATGTCGGAGGGGC
>NC_041390.1:369796875-369877633 GCF_002162155.2 Triticum dicoccoides
CGGAGCGCACGCGCGCACCTGGCACACGCCTCGCCTACTGGCGCGAGGTGGGAGACGGTGCGGTGGCCAGTTGGGGTGGGCCAGCACAGCTGGGCCGGCACAGTGCCAGGCCGCAGGTTAGCCCAGGTAAGGTTTTTCCTTTTTTGTTTTTCTATTCTATTTCTGACATTTGTTTCTGATTTAGTAAAATACTGAATCAATTTACTTTCTTCTAAAAATTAATGTAGGAACTTAATTGGATTATTCCAAAGCCCCACAGTAAAACTCAGAATTATTGGACGTATATAATATATATCACATATATATATCATATGCAAATATTTACCTGATTAACTCAAATGGCCAAAAATAAATACTTTTGAGCTCCCAAAAATATTGGTTGGGATTTTACCTCCGGCCAACATTTTTAGAGAAAATCAGGAACATTTTCTTGGGCCAAATTGAAACAATTTTTATCTGGGTCATTTCTCATTTCCAGAAGTGATTCCTGAGGGTTTCACAAATCCCCATTTCAAATTTAAATGGAATTTAAACATGATGCACAAATGGCTAGCTGGTCTAGGTCATACCAGAACTAGGGATGTGACACCCATTTTGCCACTCGGCATGATGCATCTCTGTTGCCTATGATCTCAGCAAGTGGGGCAGTGCAGACGACCATGATGGAGTGCTCTTGGAAATATTGCTTGAGCTTCTTGGCAGCAAAGTACATGCTCTAGCATATCTTCTAGTAGTGGGGGTAATTCTGCTTGGGGCCGACAACACTTCACTCAGCTAGTAGATGGGCCTCTGGACCAGCTATGCTCTGCCGTCTTCTGGGCGTTCGACGACAATGACAGTGCTGACCACCCGGCTGGTGGCGGCGATGTAAAGGAGCATGGGCCTTTGGCAGCCGGAGCCGCCAGGACAGGCGGCGTGGTTAGCATTTTCTTGAGTTGGAGGAAAGCCTCGTCCGCCTTGTCGTTCCACTCCAAGAAAGTTGTTTTCTTCATTAGCTGGTACAGGGGCAAGGCCTTCTCGCCCAGCCGACTGATAAAGCGGCTGAGAGATGCTAAGCACCCAGTGAACTTCTGGATGTCTCGTAGCCGGGTGGGCCTCTCCATCCGCTCAATGGCCTTGATCTTCATAGGGTTACACTCGATGTCGCGTTCAGAAACAAGGAAGCCAAGGAGCTGGCCGGCTAGGACTCCCAAGACACACTTTTCTGGGTTGAGCCTGATTTGGAAATGACGCAGATTGTTAGAGGTCTCCTTGAGGTCTTCCAGGAGGGTGCTATGCTTCTCCGTCTAGGCAGACAGCTACGTCATACCACGGAATTCCTAGGTGGATTACAATAACGAGCGAAATATTCGATTTAATATCATTCCTCAGCTTGCCCTTGGAAGGGACATAGTCCTACTCTTTGGTTATCGCACTATCTGTATCACTCTGCTTTAACACAATTTTTTGAATAAACAATGCATGACATTACGACTATTATTGCATTCTTGTTATATATATGTATATATCTTTGTGTTCATTAATGACGCCTTGCAACTGTACACTTTGGTACAGCCAATACACCAGGGGCTTACGTACCCCAAAATGCGGTGTGAAAATTCCGAACACTTTCACAAGTGCGGCACCCCGAACTTATAGCATTATATGCATCAGCTCTGAATCATGTCTTTGGTCAAATGTTGGGTTTGCCCGGCTCCTATGTTTTGGTACCTTACGTTCCGCTCTATCGGCTAAGGTAGCGCTAGGAGAACTACTGTGATTGTGCCCCGGTTCTGATGGGTTCAGCACCTCAGTAGAGAAAGCTAAAACTGACTGTCATGATAAGGCGAGAGACTGGTCGCTTTTCGGCGAGGTTTTCAAGACCCTAAAGACTTATGCCGCTTAGAGCGAGGGGCCGGCCCTGTCCGGCTTAAAGGCGTGTATCGCACCCCGAATTCGGCCTTCCAAATACCAGGGGCTTCACCGAAATTTAAAATTATAGAATTCTATGGCTAAGTGAGAGTGATAAAGCATTATTAGTCAGGTTGCCTTGTTCGTTGTGATGAGCACCTCCCTCGAAGGACCCAAACATGGGAACAAGAGTGCTCAGGTTTATCCCGAACACCCCAGCACTCGTGGCATGGGGGAAGAAGCCAAGGACTAGCCATCTTTCAGATTGGATAAACAGCCAAATAGAAGGTAATATTTTAAATTCAAACAAGTGTTGCATAGCGCATATGAAACAAGTTTTCATAAATACAGGATAAAACGAGCAAGTCTCATTCAAATATTACATATTTTGAACAGTCGTCCGCGATGAGACAGGCACCCGGCAGAACACCCTGGTAGTACATCTCGGGGTGGCGGTGCTGCTTGCCCTCCGGCGGCCCCTCCTTGAGCAGCTTCATTGCGTTTAGCTTGACCCACTGCAATTTCACACAGGCAAAAGCCCGGCGTGCACCTTCAATGCAGATATATCGCTTGACGACCTCCAGCCGCAGGCAGGCATCCATAAGCCGCCTCACCAGGCCAAAGAAGCTGTTCAGAAGGGCGTCGCAAGGCCACACCCGGACTATAAAGCTCTTCATGGCCCGATCGGCCGCCTTATCTAGCTCGACCATCTGCTTCAGCTGGTCGCTCATTGGCACCGGGTGTTCGGCCTCAGCATACAGAGACCAGAACAACTTCTTCGTTGAGCTTCCATCCTCAGCCAGGTAAAATTGTGCGGCATCAGACATGCTGCAGGGCAAATCTACGAATGCTCCTGGAGAGCTCCGGATTCGGGTAAGTAATTGGTAATTTACTTTTACATGCTTGCTTTGCATATAGAAAGCCTTACCCGCCGCTATCTTCTTCATCGCATCGATCTCCTGGAGGGCCTTTTGGGCTTCGGCCTTGGCACTTTTTGCGCTCTCGAGGGCCGCGGCAAGCTCAGAATCTCGCGTCTTTGAGTCAAGCTCCAACGGCTCATGCTTCGCCACGAGAGCCTGGAGCTCTTGTTGCACCTCGCCACCCGAGCCTCGTGCTTCTCTCGCTCACTGCACTCCTTGGCCGCTTTATCTTCGGCCTTGGTTAGCGCTTGCTTCAGGGTCGCCACCTCGGTCGTGGCCGCTGGCAAATATAAGATGATCCTGTCATTTTGCAATCGCGTCTTCTTTTATGTATACATATCCATAGACAGGGTATTACTTACCCTTGTTCTCCTCGAGCTGCCTCTTGGCAAGGCCGAGCTCTTTCCTGGACCCCTCGAGGTCCTGCTTCAGTACGGCGACCTCCGCAGTCAGTGCGGCGGACGCCAGCAATGAAGCCTGCATATGCATATTGACATACTTATATTAGACTCCTGCGATATTATTTGATCCTCTGTTCGGCTTTTCTTTGTGAACACCGAACAAAGCATCAGGGGCTATTGTCTGTGCGGTAATATTTCTACTACATTTTAAAACACTTACTTCGAAGCCTATTAGAATGCTGGCACAGGCTTCAGTCAACCCGCTCTTGGCGGACTGAACCTTCTGGACCACCGCACTCATAACAGTACGGTGCTCCTCATCGATGGAAGCGCTGCGAAGTGCTTCCAGCAGATTGTCCGACGCCTCTGGATGGACAGGCGTCTTGCCCCTCTTAGAAGGAGGCCGCCTGCCCGAGCCTGGAACCGCTGGAGGTTCCGGTGCAGTGTTCGGCTGAGGGCCGAACTCGAAGCTCTCAGGGGCCCCGTACCCTCGGCTCCCGGAGTCCGGAAGGTCGCCTTGAGGAGCCTCCGGGACTGCCTCCCCTCGGTCCGGTGCCTCTTGAGATAGCTCCTCGTCGTCGTCGGTAGGATGAGGGGAGGTGGTGGTCGGGACTAGATCGCTATCCATGTCTGACAAGCCAAGGGAGTCGTCCGATGATACATCGATACTGGCTCGTGGCGGCCTGCATAATTATGTTCGGCGTTAGGGAAAACGGTGCGACAAAGGAATTCTATGAGTTACTCTGGAATCCGAATACTTACGATCTCCCCGGGGGCTTGGCCCTGGGCAACCACTCGTCTTCACCGTCAGCGGCGGTGGTAGAGTAGTACGGAAGGAGAGTTCTCCCCTTCTTGGACACATCGGCCTCTCCAGTCGGGGCGGCCTTCCTTTTCTTGTCTCCCCCGCCTGGAGGGGGAGCATCTTCTTCTTCCTCCTCGTCTTCTAGGGAGGAGTGTGCCGCAGAGTTATCGGACGATGAGTCCGATAACACCTGGCGCTGGGAACTCTTTCGAGTTCCCTTGGCCTTCTTGGTCTTCTCCGGCACCTTGTAAGGAGCCGGAGTCAGCATCTCCTTCAGGAGAGCACCCGCAGTATCTTCGGGAAAGGGGCCGGATAGTTAATCTGACCCGACATCTCCACCCAGTCCTGTCAAAGGCATGAAGATTAGACCCCGCACATAATTAATCTAGGGAAAATAAATGTCCTACAGGACGTATTGAACTCACCGAACGCGCTAGGCGCTTTGCGCTTAGTCCGCGGTCCTTGGCGAGAGAGGGAGGGACCTCGGCGCCCTTGAACAACACCTTCTAGATGTCCTTGTGCGTCGTATCAAAGAGCTCGCTCAGAGTCTGGTGCTGGTCCGGGTCGAACTCCCACAAGGTAAAATCCCGTTGTTGGCACGGGAGGATCCGATGGATGAGCATAACTTGGACTATGTTGACAAGCTTGAGCTTCTTGCTCGCCATACTCCGGATACATTTCTGGAATCCATCCAGCTCCACCGATGAACCCCACGACAAGCCCTTCTCTTTCCAGGAAGTGATCCATGTAGGGAATCCGGATCGAAACTCGGGGACTGCCGCCCATTCGGCGTCGCGCGGCTCGGTGATGTAGAACCACGCTGATTGCCATCCCTTTATTGTCTCCACGAAGGAGCCTTCAAGCCATATAATGTTGGGCATCTTGCCCACCACGGCTCTGCCGCATTCTGCTTGTTGGCCTCGTACCACCTTCGGCTTGATATTGAAGGTATTTAACCATAGCCCAAAGTGGGGCCGGATGCGGAGGAAAGCCTCACACACGATGATGAACGCCGAAATGTTGAGGACGAAGTTCGGGGCCAGATCGTGAAAGTTCAGCCCGTAGTAGAGCATGAGACCATGGATGAATGGATGGAGGGGAAACACCAGTCCGCGGAGGAAGTGGTGGAGGAAAACTACCCTATCGTGAGGTTCTAGGGTAGGGACGATCTGCCCCGTAGCGGGCAGCCGATGCGCGATATTCGCGGCTAAGTATCCGGCTCCGCGCAGCTTCTTGATGTCTCCCTCCGTGACGGAGGAGACCATCCACCTGCCTCCCGCTCCGTACATGGTTGGAGAAGGTTGAGGTGGGAAGTGTGGACTTGGGCGCTAGAGCTCGAGTGTGAGAAAACGGATGAGCAAAGGAGGAAGAAGGCATGGATGGAAAGGTGAATCCTTATCCCTTTATATGGGCGGACAAAACTAAGCGTCCCCACTTTCCCGGTAAAACTCGCTTATCCCCCAAGCGCCGTAATTCATGGCATGGTTGGGTTACCCATGCCTATATTGATGAGAATCCCGTAATAAGGGGACACGATCTCTGCTTTGACAAGACGTGTCGAAAAGCTGCCTCACGTTATGTGCGGGGCTGGTTAAAGGAAACGGTTCGAATAATCACCGGGCCATGACATAACGTCATGCTGCCAAAACAAGCCAGCAAATTAGATCTGCGCAAATATTATTCTCTCTACGGTGGAATGTGGAACTTATTTTGCAGGGTCGGACACTATCCTCGTATTCAAATTCTTCTGTGATGTATTCGGAGAAGGAACCCGCCTTGCAATGCCGAAGACAATACTGTGCGCCGGACTCATCGTCATTGAAGCCTGGTTCAGGGGCTACTAAGGGAGTCCTGGATTAGGGGGTCTCCGGACAGCCGGACTATCTCTATTGGCCGGACTGTTAGACTATGAAGATACAAGATTGAAAACTTCGTCTCATGTCCGGGCGGGACTCTACTTGGCGTGGAAGGCAAGCTCGGCAATACGGATGTGCATATCTCCTCCTTTGTAACCGACCTTGTGTAAACCTAACCCTCTCCGGTGTCTATATAAACCGAAGGGTTTAAGTCCGTAGGACAACAACCACAACATACAATCATACCATAGGCTAGCTTCTAGGGTTTAGCCTCTTCGATCTCGTGGTAGATCTACTCTTGTACTACCCATATCATCAATATTAATCAAGAAGGACGTAGGGTTTTACCTCCATCAAGAGGGCCCGAACCTGGGTAAAACATCGTGTCCCCTGCCTCCTATTACCATCCGGCCTAGACGCACAGTTCGTGACCCCCTACCCGAGATCCGCCGGTTTTGACACCGACAGATCCCACAACGGCCAAATTTGAATGGAGACAACTAGTACATGCTATCCTGACAAAAGTAGTCTTTGCCTGCAAAAGCCTTTGGCCGTGACGTCGTGGTGGGCTCGGTGACAACCTCCATCCTGCCGTCCTGGCAGTCTTGGCTTGTTGCATCGGAATGGAAACCTTTGGCTGATTCCTTGGGACTCCGCGCCTGCGCTTGCCTCCTTAGCACCAAAGAGGAAACTAGTACAATGCGTCTCCTGGTGCCCGCCTGACCTTGGTCTTCATGGCTCACGTCATCTGAACCTCATGAGGTGCGGCTTGCATAGAGATCTCCGCTCCTCAGGAGCGACCCTGAGGAGGCTGCTCCTCATGGAGGCCTTAGTGTCATCCGCATCGCGAGGCATGGCCCCTCGTGAGGGTCTTGAGTTGTTGATGTTGAAGCTGGTCCATACCGGGCCGTTGATGAAGCCACGCCGTGGGCCGTAGGCAAGCAAGTCTGTGTACCAGACCTGATGTTTGCCTTGCCATAATCTGGAAGGGGGTACCAAAGTAATTCAGGAGTGGATCACTGGATAGCGGTGAAAAATCTCCTTAAGTACCTAAAGAGTACTAAGCAAATGTTTCTCGTTTATGGAGGTGACACAGAGCTCATCCTAAATGGTTATGTCGATGCTAGCTTTGACACTTCTCTAGGTACATATTTATTTTGAATGGTGGAGTAGTTAGTTGATGCAGTTCAAAGCAGAGCATTGTAGCGGGATCTACATGTGAAGCGGAGTATATAGCTGCTTCGGAAGCAGCGCAAGAAGGAGTATAGATGAAGGAGTTCATATCCAGCCTAGGTTTGATACCTAGTGCATCGGGTCCAATGACTATCTTTTGTGACAACACTTATGCCATTCCCATTGCCAAGGAGACCAGGTTTCACAAGAAGACCAAGCACATGAAACTCCGCTTCAACTCCATTCATAATTACATTAAGGGTGGAGACATAGAAGTGTGCAAAGTACATATGGATCTGAATGTGGCAGACCCGTTGACTAAACCTCTTCCACGAGCATAACATGATCAACACCAAGACTCCATGGGTGTTAGGTTCATTATGATGTAATCTAGATTATTGACTATAGTGCAAGTGGAAGACTATTGGAAATATGCCCTAGAGTCAATAGTAAGTTGGTTATTATCATATTTGTCGTTCATGATAAATTTTTATAATTCATGCTAGAATTGTATTGACCAGAAACTTAAATACATGTGTTAATACAAAAATTACACCGCGTCCCTAGTAAGGCTCTACTAGACTAGCTGCTTGATCAAAGATGTTTAAGGTTTCATAACTGTAGACATG
Source organism: Triticum dicoccoides (assembly GCF_002162155.2). Classification (NCBI taxonomy): domain Eukaryota; kingdom Viridiplantae; phylum Streptophyta; class Magnoliopsida; order Poales; family Poaceae; genus Triticum; species Triticum dicoccoides. The sequence goes on from NC_041390.1 coordinate 369,804,547, forward strand.
AATTGTCATTTGATAGCGGTAGAACAACAATAGGAGAATGATTTGATGGACAGACCCAACCGTAAGTTTAGCATCAGATCGTTTAGTTATTTGCTACAACTTTCTTCATGACCTTAGACCTTGAGATCTTGACACTCTCAGAAACCCGAGGAATAATTTATGTGCTATCAAACATCACTTCATAACCGGGTGATCATAAAGGTGCTCCATAGGTATCTCCGAAGGTGTATGTTGGGTTGCATGGGTCAAGACTAAGATTTGTTACTCCATGTGATGGAGAGATATCTCTTAGCGCTCTCAGTAATACAACATGATAAGAACATTCATGTGACTAATGAGTTTAGTCACGAGATCTTGTATTACGCAATGAGTAAAGATATTTGCCGATAACGAGATTGAAATAGGTATGGAGATACAGATGATCGAATCTCGGGCAAGTAACATACTGCCAGACAAAGGGAATTATATACGGGATTAACTGAATCCTTGACATTATGGTTCAACTGATAAAGATCTTCATGGAATATGTGGGAACCAATGTGGCATCCAGGTCCCACTATTGGTTATTGACTGGACAGGTGTCTCAGTCATGTCTACATGATTCTACAACCAGTAGGGTCGCACGCTTAACGTCCAGTAGCACTAGGGTAGTATTGAGATATTAATAGTGGAAAGTCCAAAGGTTGTTCGAAGTCCTGGATGGGATGCTGAACATCATGAGGAGCTCCAGAATGGTCTAGAGGTAAACATTTATATATGAAAAGTGGTTGTTGGGGTTCCGGGAAAAAGTCTGCTTTCTTCGGTACTGTACTGTGAAGTCACAGGAAGGTTCTAGATGGTTCTGCAAGGGTCCGGAAGTCCTCTTAGGGTTTCACCACGTCCCAAACAGTAGCATGGTCTGTAGGGCGCGCCCTGGCCTTATTGGGCCAGGCGTACCAGCCCCTACTTGCCCCATGCTCCTAGGGGAAGGGAGAACCTAAGGGGATGGGCCCTCCACTTGTATTGGAGGGCACTCCTCCCCCCTTGGCTGCCGCCCCCTACCTTGGGAGGGGGGTAGTGGGCAGCCACCCCTTCCACGCTTGACCCGTCTCCCTCCCTTTACTCCTCCTCCATGTTTCGTCAGCGCTTGGCGAAGCCCTGCCGGAATTCCGTTGCCACCACCACCAGCATGCTGTTGTATTGATTCAGATCTGATCTACCTCCTCTCCCTCACTTGCTGGATCAAGAAGGAGAGGACGCTGCCAAGCCGTATGTGTGCTAAACTCGGAGGTGTTGTCCGTTCAACACTAAATCGGATAGGATCGCGATTGGATCATGAGGAGTACGACTACATCAACCGCGTTGTGATGCTGACTCTTTCGGTCTACAAGGCTATGTATACACACTACCCTCTTGTTGTTTTGCATATCCTAGATTAGATCTTGGGTGTTTGTAGGAAATGTTTTGATTTTCAGGCTTCATTCCCCCATCAAGGCCGTGCCGGCGGGAGGGCTCCATTTTTAGTTATTTTTAAAGTTATGGTAGTGTCTCTGTTAGATACGTCCATTTTGCATCATGTTTTTCTTTTGATATTTATTACAATTTGGACTGTTATTTCACTTTATGATTGTAACATCCTGGTTTTTGGCCCATTTCTTTTTCTTTTGATTTATTTGGTTTTTGCTCCTTTTTCTTTTTGGAGTGGATCTGTGGCCTTGCAACCTGGGGGATCATCATCAGTACCTCTCCCAAGTGACTCAGCATTCTCAAAAATTTCCCATGACCATGCCATTTCCATTCTAGCCCAACTCCATAATTCTTTTTCTTGTGAATATTCCTTTTCTATTAAAGGAATAACCTCATTTTCCTATATTTCTGTCACTCCCAATATTACCAAATAATTCTCATAAATTTTTTGGGTCATATCTTCCTCAAATATTTCAAAATCCTTCCTTGCCTAGTTCAAGAATAATCCATCAATATTCCTTTTCCTATTCTACCCTGAATGGCACTTTGTGAAGGAAGTTTCAGTTATCGTTTCCTAGTTTCCCCCAAACTTTTTGGGCATGATATATCATCCAAATCGTTGCCTCAGGAAAAAATTCAACTTCATTTGTCGAGCTATCTTAGTGATTTTACAAAGTTTTTGTCCAGCATATGGCTTTGTGAAGGAAGTACTAGCTAGGAGTATCCAAATGAGTTGAAATTTTGCACACTCCTTAATGTGCTTATATTGTCACACTACTCCAAACGTCAGCTCCCTACCTTGATCTATGTGAGAACATGATCAAATCTTTGCTTCTGTCAATATTTTCATGTTGTGAAGCAAGTATATTTTATATTGCTTCATTTTGGCTGAAAATTTAATAGAGCATTCTCATGACCATAAAACCTCTCTCCACAAATTTTGGGATCAATTCATCAGGCCCATATTTCTCTAGAATTTTCCCAAGTTTCTGGATAGTGAATATGTTTGTGAAGCAAGTACTATTTTGGTGAATCCAATTGGTATGAAATTTTTACAGCATCTTTATATGTCCAAATAATAATCCCATGCAGGATTTCAGCTCAAGTGGCTTCTTCATTTGAGTGCATCATCTTGATCTCTTTTCTGGACCATTTTGGTCACTTGCAAAGCAACTATATTAAGCCTTGGTCCATTTCTCCTAAACCTCCTAGGATTGTAGTCCTTCCTTAGTTAATCACCCCAGACAGCAACTTTGCCTCGAATCAATTCCCTGTTGATCACCAGTGCGCATCCAAGTTTGCTACTGCAGACTTTAATCAATGCATAACTCAGATGGAGAGCCTCTTCTCTCGAGCTCTTGCTATCTACAGCCTCCAGGGTGGAGAGACAACACGCCGGACATAATTTGCAATCCTCTAGTGACCTCTCTGTGCATTATCCCGTGTTGACCGCGCAACTGGCATACCGTTTCACGTGCTCTAGTCGTTGTGGCGCGTCCAAGACATCGTTTGTGCTTTGGCACCTCTTCCCCTCGCTGTCTTCGCGCGTGTGAGAATGTCTAGCAGCTTTTCCTTATCGTCGGCACCTCCCGGGACCCCTCTCCACCTCCAGAAACCTCCTCGCCGGAGCTAGACGCCGCATGCCCATAGGTGAACAGTGGCTGACAAGGCATTAATAGCGCTTGTCTCTTCTTCCTCTGCTCCCCCTTGGCCTCCTCTGCCCTGTGAAGCTTGTCGTCGATACCACATCGCGTTCCGACGCTCTCCCCATGATCGCTGAGCTCGACAGGGCTCGGCCGGACAAGTACGACGACACTCACCCTCGGCCATCCCCGCCCCGCCTATTTAAGTGGCTCCTGAGTCTGTTTGACCTCACCACCAGCCTCCCCACCCTCCTCTAGTCCCGTATGGACCCTTGCCCGAGGCCTGAAGCCCCTCCTCGCCGCAGTTGGCCTCCATGTCTGCCTCGGCTAACCGGCTAAATTCCGGCGAGCCACTCCTCCCTCCGTTCCACCACCACCAGTAGCTTCCATCCACCCTGGCGAACCTCCCCGTCAACTCTTTTTGTCGCCGGAGCCTCTGTTGTCACATGCCCGAGCATGACCGTCGCCGTCTTCTCAGTGACCTGGAGCCTCCATCACCTGGACCCTCCTCGGTGTACGCATCCAGCCGGGATGGGTGCGGCACCCTTCCCTAACTTCACCAGTGGTCCGAGCTCCACCGAGGAGGGCCTGAGTCACCCGGGGAAGACGCCGGCGCACGCGTCCCTCCTCTAAATCGCGAGCAAGCAAGGTTGAAGTTGCTGACCTAGCCAAGGGGGCCCCCTCTCCCCTCATCCCCACCTGTCAGCCTCTGGCAGTTGACCAGCATCGGGCCCGCGCGGGATAAGTGGGAGCGCACTTATGTCAATGCATTTTTCCTTTGGGGAAGCATATTTCTTTATTGCTTTGCCTTGGAATGCGTTTTCATTACGAAGAAATCGTATTCCATTGAAGTGCACTTTTTGTTTAACGCCGTCGGACGAAACCTCCATATTGTGAAGGTTTGTCAGTTAAGAGTAGAAAGCACAAAATTTGTTTATTTTTCTGCCTAGCGAACGAACAGCCACAACTCTACAACCATAACTTCAAGTGAGGTGATTCCAAAGCCCACTTCTTTGTCTTTTCGTGCATGTTCTGTTGGTATCATTTTCACTATGTCTTAACATTCTGAAAATGACCATTATTCCCTTGCGCTAAATCAGCCCCCTCCGAGAGAGAACGGTTTCTGGTGATTCTTTCCGCGAGTTTATCGCACTTCTTCCCTGTCAATCCATCCCTCCCAGGCAAGCTACACCCTCCATTTGCTTGACTGCAATGAAGTGACATGGTTTACTTATTAAAACTTGCTTAAAATATTGCTTTAGCTACATGTGATCTTGTTCATGGCATTTCCCGGAGTATTTTTTTTGATCTTGCTATTACCATGATATTGCTTGGAGTTTTAGGATCACTATTTTGCAGCTTATGAGGATTACATGTTGACTTTGGATTATTAGCGGCTATTATGAATATTTCCATGTTGGTGGCTGGTATTATATTTTGGAGTATTACTTTGGATGTCATGTTGCCTTTGGATTATTAGTGGCTAGTAGTATTTCCATCATGATGAGAGTTGATATTATGTTTTGGAGTATTATTTCGGAGATGATGCTTGCATGTGGATCTTAGTTGGGTAGCTTGTTCTTGGAGTAGTAGTATTATCATTCTTGGATTCATCATGATAGTGTTATGCCATCCTCGGAGTATTTTGATATGACGATAGTATGCTTTGGATTAGTTGTTGGATATTGCTATGCCTTGGATTATAGGTTGATAGATGGTATCGGAGTATCAGTTATCACTATTATATTTTTGGGGATAAATTCCGTCATTAAGTTGGCCAGGTGCCACCGAACTGGGATTTTCCAATGCAACCACATTTTCCTTTTAAGGGAAGGTCTTAATGTAGTCTATTGTCTTGCCTCTTGCCGGTGGCTCCAACGAGGGAAGGTTATGGGCGTGCGGTACCCTGGCCTTGTAAGCGGACATAACCTTGTGTGCCTGTAGTTGTTGTTCGGCACCTTTTTGTCCCTGTTTGGGAATGTTTATGTTTTGCCACAACGGTGGCCGTTGGGTGTCTTTGGTAGACATCGGGGCCACCCATGACTGAGCCGAGAGATGGTGTTTGTTGGAGTGGTCGGGAGAGTGTCATGGTAGTATATCGGTTTTGTCGTACGTAGTTGGTCCACCCGAATGGGAGTGCGAGGCCATGGGTTCTGTGGTATGGGTACAGTGTGCGTGTTTAATCTATTGATAGCCGCGTCCTTGGCCATGGGCACAGTTCATACTAGGTCACATGATGGAATGACTTATAGTTGATTTATATGTTGATATTGTGAGCAGTAACAGTTTGGCAAGATGTTGGTGATGATGTTGGGATGATCTCGAGGATGATCATTCAGTTGATGTTGTGGTCACGAGGTGATCACGTGGATGTTTTGGTCACAAGGTGATCATGTGGATGTTTTGATCACGAGGTGATTAGGTGGATAATGAGCTGATCGAGATGGTATATTACTTGGCCGGTTAGCCAAGCGTGAGATGGTTTAGTGAGATTGAGGTGTTGGATTATCAGTATTGTAGTAGTTCCATATCATGCTTAGTAGTTGCTTTCGTATCATGGTAGTTGTTAATTTATTTAATCTGCTAATGCTATGTTGTTGTCTTTCCTTCATGCTTTTTGTTATTGTGAGCTTGCAAGTAGATTCAATGTACTGACCTGGCGTGTCATGCCAGATTGTAGGTGCTGTCGTGATTGATTGCTTGTCGAGGTTACCGTGCGTGCGAGCTAGATCGTGTCCCAGCCAGAGACCCTGCGGTGAGGAGTTCACCACCTTCATCATTGTTTCGCTGCTAGAAGTATTCTGCTACTACGAGTTGTTCCGCTGCTATTATAGAGCAAGTGTCATATCATAGGCGTAGTGTCGCCGTGCTGATGTGATCCCTTGTAACATCAGACACTTGTATCATTATCCTTTGTAATAAGAGCTGATTTGTTCTATGTCAAGAAGTGTCGTATTCCAGAAGACTTCATCTCGATCTTTGGTCTAGAATACGGGGCGTTCCAGTTTCTCTGAGCCGGGGTGCCACAATGAAATACCCCGTGGTAGTAGAGGTCGTTGCCGATGGATGAACAGTACCCCGATCGATCGAGCCGATGGAGGGCTGGATGAACAGGACCCCATGGAGGGCTGGTTGAACAGTAGTCGATGGAGGGCTGGATGAATAGTAGCCCGTGGAGGGGTGGTTGAACAGGACCCCATGGAGAGGGTTGGTTGAAAAGTAGCCGGTGGAGGAGCGGTGGAGGCTGGATGAACAGGTGCCCGTGGATGAACAGTCGTAGGTGGAGGCTGGAGGAGATCGACGGTGGATGAACAGGAGCCCGACGGTGGATGAACAGTAGCTCGTGGTGGCAGTCGGCGGTGGAGATGAACAGTATCCAGTGGAGTCCCGTTTTGTGGTATGCCACACCCCTCCCGATGAATAGGACCCCCGTTTCGACCGTCGCGCTCCAACACAAGTCTGTTTCCTCCGTTTTGCAGTACACCACACCCCTTCCGATCAACAGGACCCCGTATCGACTGTAGGAGGTCCGTTTCCTCCATTTAGCGGTACGCCAGGCCCCTCCCAATGAACAGGATCCCTTTTCGACCATGGCCGGTCAAACATAAGGCCGTTTCCTACGTTCTGCGGTACGCCAGGCCTCATATCTATCGGCATTTCCGTCCAAGCCGGTTGGCTCCCGATGAACACGACGACGCATTCCGTTCCGACCCAGCTGGTTGCCTCCCTATGGTCACAACAACGGCGCAGCTTCTCCATTCTAAGCCAGCCATGTACACGAGCCTTGGCCATACGTATGCGCGAGTAGGCGTTCGAGACCCCGATCGTATGTATGTACGTGGCCGTATTTTTTGGCGTGTGGCTGTATGTACTTGTACACGGTTTAGATGGGACAGCCTGAACTGCTATGTGGGGGGATCTACTATGACATGTGCCACTACTTACTCGGCCACGGTTCATACTTGTAGAGAGAACGATCAACCAGTATGTACGTAAATGTTCCGACAAGATAGACAACAATATGTACGCATCGACCGGGTGGGTCCTAGCTATCATGGAGGATAAGGACGCACTTCCTTGCGTGCAAAGATATAGCTGCTGGGTCCTAGCTATCATGGGGGATATTATTTTTTGCCCGTAATAAGGACGCACTTCCTTGCGTGCAAAGATGTAGCTGGTGGGTCCCAGTAGTCGCGGGGAGAAAACATTATTTTTCAAGGTAAAAAGGATGCAGTTGCATGCATGCGTCAGTGGGCGTGGTGCATCCCCACTGTCAGCCTCTCACATACAGTCATCTTTTGATGACTCTTGTTGACCATGTTGACCACACCGTGCCGAGCGCACCAACGCCGGTGGATAACGGCGAGGCCCCAGACTAGAACGACATAGAGATGGGGAAGATGTGGTAGTGGAGTCGCAGATGGAGAGGAGTGGGAAACTTGACTGGTTCGGGTGCACGGCAGCACTGCCGCCCACGGGAGATAGGAGCAAGAACAGAGGTTGAAGAAGGAGCACGGCTCTTGGATTAACATCCAACGGTCCAGCTACTAGAATCATTTGTTGATTAAGTTGACAAAGCCATGCGTACATGTCTGCTTAGTAGGCCCACAAGCAGCCACCAAATATGCCGGGTCCCAAATATGCCGTGCGAAGATACAGTCGGTGGGTCCTAGCTGTCAGGGGGATGAAACAACTTAATAAGGAGGAACTTACCTTGCGTGCGGCCATGGACGTCGTGGGTCCCATCCGTCAGGCTCTCCACGTACAGTCCTCTTCCTATGACTCTCGTTTGTTGACCACGCCACGCCGAGCGCAGCGAGGCGGTGGAGAATGGTGAGGCCCCAGACTGGAACGATCTGGGGATGGGGAAGACGTGGCAGTGGAGTCGCAAACGGAGAGGAGTGGGAAACTTGACTGGTTCGAGTGCGAGGTGGGCCTACACTCGGCAGAGAATAACAGGAGGTGAGGAGTGGAGGGATGGCCTGGTCGTCAGCGGGGTAGCATTTCACTGAGGAGCGCAAAACAACACCGCTGGATGCCGTAGGCTGGAGCAGGCGGTCCTGGCAACGCTGGGGGAAGAAGGCGAGAGATAGAAGAAGAATGCCGGCTGTTGGATGTAAATCCAACGCCTTGCTTAGGCTTCGACCTGCTGGCCCACATGTCACCCAGTCCCTTTGTTTTTTAGTCCATTTGGTGGGCTGGGTGAAACAATGATATAACATCTATGCAGCCCGTTTATATATATGGTAGAATTTAAAGCCCATTTGCATTTTTCACGAAATCCGCGGACTTGCTGGGCTAGGTGAAAATATCATGTTGGGCTAGATGGAGAAATGTTATAAGAACATAAACACATGATTGCACGTGTATTACTGCATTGGTCAGTAAAATCTTTGCAAGCTTATGTACGCAATCACTAGGAGTTAACTTGCCAAGTTATATATGAACAATTATTATTATTATTTTGTAAGAACATTCTATTTACGAAATAAAATATCATTTTAATTTGATGAGTTAATAGGACGTGGGGTATTATTATATTTTAGGCTAGACGTGGGACATTTGAGTTGGTTCTAGGGAAAAGTACTAGGAGAAAACTCAGTTTACATCAAAAAACAAAGTGGGAGAAATTTAGATATAGGATTAATGAAAACAAAAAATAAAGGAAGTGGGAAGGTCTATAAAATAGTTGGATGAACGACAGGTTTAACGGAACCTTATGTTGTTTCTATTATATATGTATGTAATAAAATAAGATATAAATATAGGTTCAGTTTTGCATTCTTATATAAAACATAGGTTCAGTTTTGCATTCTTATAGAAAACTAGAACTGAGCTGTGCGTCGTCTTGAAAAATAAACATAACTTGGGCTACTGATGTTAAAGACAAGCTAGGTTGGGAGGCCCAGAGGCTGCTTGATACCTACTGGATCCAAAAAATGTTGAAACATGTCGTGGGCTACCCATGTTAAACAACAAAACCTAGGCCATGGACCTTGTGGGCCCGGGACTATCAGCCTCTCGATGAACAGTTGTCTCCCGATTCCTCTTGTTTTGCCGACCGTGTTGGGAACGACTGACGGCAGCGCCACGGTGAGAGCACCAAGGCGGAGGACGATGTCGAGACCTCGGACCGAACGAACCGGAGCGGGGGAAGACACAGGCGGAGGGGGTATGAGGGACGACTTGTTCGGGTGCAGGGTGGGCTGGTGGAGCTACCGCCGCCGGACAATGTGTGGGAGTAGAGGGATGGCCTGGACAACGCCATAGGCTATGATGGCCAGCCCCTGTATAGGAAGAGGACGAATGGTTGAACAAAATACAGAAATACAAATGGATAGGTGGTTGGTCCCATATGTCTATGTACGGGACTTGCTGGGTCCACCTGAGAAGGGGAATATGTTGGGAGGAAGGAGATTCAAAGCACGGCAGCCGAGTGAACTAGTTTTTCTAAAATGGACAAGTGAACTAGTTACATACATAAGCAAATAGCCGCTAAAAAAGCAAACAGGTTAATGGGTTCTTAAAAGAAATATTTCAGACAAAACAAATAATTACCACACATAGGCTAATGTATGAAACACTCAGATGATAAAGGTGCTTATAAACATATAAAGTACAATATCTAGACCTTCCTGGCACGCTTGATCATGACGCTGCCACTGTCCGTGTACTCGTCGGTTACGGGAAGCAGACACGCCCTCATGTCCAAGATCCGCATGTACATGTCGTAGCATGCGTATGCGTCCTTGGCCGTGTAGGTTATGTAGGGTAGATTCAAAGGTACCTGCCATGTGTGCAGGTCCTTTGGTATCGTTGTCTTCCTTCATGTTGGCGTATCAGGGGTCGATGAGGGTCTCGGCGAGGTAAACCATGCAGTCCATCTCCTTCTCATTGCCAATGATCTTGTATTGCTTCGACAAGCTTGTGGCACTAGATGGCCGAATCGTCGCATTCTTCCTTCTCTCCACCGTAGCGAAGGTGCAGTCGGCACTACCGATGAAAAGGGCAAATGCTCTTGAACTTCTCATGGCCCTACAACTGTGGTAGACGAGAACCTCGTCCCGCACACATACCTGGGCGATGGTGATCCAATGGTCCCTGTCAGGAGATGAATGGATGGGCATAAGGTCAAGTCCTGCGACCTTGTGCTTTCTCTTCCTGTAGGTACTACTTGAACTCGGTGAGGCAGAGGTTCACCAAGTCTGGATCATTGGTGTACATCACATTCAACTTCGTGCAGCCATAGGACTGAACGGCGAACTCAAAGGGGAACTCCTTGCTGAAGTCCATATCCAGCAGGCTCACCCCTCGGATCACCATTGGAGTTTCTTCAAGTGAACGAGTGGGTAGGTGGTAGCAACAGTTCGTTTTTTAGCTCTTGCGGAGCTAGATTCAACAGTAAAATGAGTGTGTACAGGCGTCAGCAGTTACTACCCCTCCCTCGCCCGTTGCATGCCCGGCAGAAGATGCAACCTCAGCGCATTCAAACGCCTCCATTAAGAAACCTACTCCGGCTACACGTCGGTTCATGAGCGGGTCTGTACTGGTACTTTAATAACAAGAGTTAGTGGTCACTTTATTTAAATTTAATTAGATTTAATAGAAATTTATACATAAAACAAGCAATGCATTGGCTCGTTTTATCAGTGCCATAGGATCAACATGCACAACAATTAGAATTATTATTCTCAAGACGCACATGATCAGTACATTTGTCGCACTTCCACGCAGATAATACTACCAATTTTGAACTATTTGTTATGGTTGTTGTCCTCTGCATCATCATGCCTTGTTTCCCAGCTTGCAAGATTAAGAACCATCAAATAAGTTCCAAATGATAAGTACAACAAAGATGCCTACAAATCTCATTGATTCCAGCTTGCAAGATTGAGAACCAACAAATAAGATTCAAATAATAAGTACAACAAAGATGTCTACACATCTCATTGATTCCCAGCTTGCAAGATTCAGAACCAACCCATTAGAGGCTTTTGATATAGTGAATATCGGGATTAAATCCATCTTGGCTAGCCGTGTCATACAACCGAAGAACTTCGCGAATGCTCTTGACCGTCACAACATCTGTAGTTGAGTATTCCTGTTTGCACAGCACAAATAAGAAGAACATGATTACTATAATAATGGCACTCCTTGACCTCAACCTCCAGCTCCACTTGGATGAGGCTAGCCTAGAGTTCCATGATTCAATTCATGCACCTTTTTTCGCAGTTCCCCAAAATGAAGCAAAGATTGGATCATTCATCTAGCAAGAAGTACTTGCTCTCGTGAGCTGGCAGGTTCTTCTTTAGTAGTTGCACTAAAATTGAGGAACATTGGGGTTGGCTGTCCGGCTCATGTAAGGTGCAACTATAATTTAATTATCCTTTTGTGTAGTTCCACTAAAATAAATTGCCATTGTGCTGACAGTGACAACTCATCTTGCAAAGGCTAATAAAATGTTGCGCGAGATTACCAGCAGAATTTGATGGAGATTTTGGAAACTCCAATCACCATTTTGTGCAGTTCCACCAAAATTGAGAGATGTTGCCCACGTGACATATTAGTTGAACTGCACAAGACACTCATTCTAGAAAAAAGTGTTTTGTGCCGTTCACCAAAAGGTCACAATAGCAACAAGGTGAAATGGATATCCCTATCTGCACAAAAGGATAGAAAGTAAACAGTTGCTGGTCAATAAGAATATACAAAACATACACGAAATGAAAAGAAGCATCTTAATTATGTTCATGGCAATCACGCAAGGACAGTAGAAATTTTAAAACGTCAGCAATGCTTCATGTTACCGTAAGCATTACGATCAACAATGACATTCGTCAAATATGGGATTACTTCAATGGTGGCATTGCTGGTTTACCAGATACAATAAATCAATAGCAGCTAAAGAGTTGGTTTAAGGGCATGGGACCGTGGGGACACCAGGACACTCAGCAGCGTAAAGGAGCAACTTACTTATCATACTAGGGAAAACAGCAGGAGTACCATTTTTAACACAGTTTAATTGCATCATATCACTGGAGGCATTAGATTAAAAATAACACTGGTTAGACATGTCCTTAAGGTAACAGTGTGATCGCTTCATTTTACATGCGCCCTTACATTAACAACAGCAAAAGGTTGGTATAAGGACATGCGACAGTGGACACATCAGCACAATGTACCTACAAGGAGGCATAAAGTGGTGATGCCAATTTTGTTCATGCTCTGTGAGGGCAGCAAATCTAATCCTGGAGACCTTTTACTATGTGAGGGCACCAAATCTAATCATGTAGACCTTTTATTATGTGAGGACAGCAAATCTAATCCTGGAGACCTTTTACTATGTAAGGGCAGCAAATCTAATCCTGGAGACCTTTTACTATGTGAGGGCAGCAATTCTAATCCTAGAGACCTTTTAGTATGTGAGGGCAACAAATCTAATCCTGGACATACTCCGTTGACTTGTCCACCAGCCGCCACTTTCTATCCTTTTTTCAACCAATAATAGATCTATTCCTTATCCTTTTTCCTATTATTTCCCTTTTCAACCAAGAGACCGGTTGGGTATCCGGTCTCTACTACTTTCACCATATTATTTCCTCTTTGAATCAAGTCCTAGATTCATGCTACAACTTTCCCCCTTTCTTTGTTGTTTGAACCAAGTCCTAGATTCGAATGCATGAAGTAGCTTTACCTCTAATAATACTAAAAATTTAGGTGGCTTTGGAAGAGCTGATGGGAGTAGAAAAAGATGCGCATGCAGACACGTGGGGAGCTGTGGCAGTAGAGCAAGGCCGCTTTCGAAGAACTTATACCTGAGGGTCGTCGGGATGTCGGCGGCGGCAGGTCAGATCTGCACACAATATGACAAGGAGGAAGAAGGGTCAGAGGACCTCCCGAGCCGGCGCTGTGTCGAACAGAACGGCACGGGCAGAGGATCGGGTCCCTCCGGCAGCTGTGGGTTTCCTCCCTCGCCGGTGATGACTGCGTGAACGATGCACCTAGTCCTCTACACACGCCAGCCGAAGGGACCCGGTGGGATCGGTGACCAGCGGTGAGCAGAGAGAAAATGTTGCTACCGCTGTCTTGTTTAGATCTGGAGAGGATGAGAGAATGAAGAGAGCAACCCTAGTAAAGCAAACGCTCAGGCCCCTGCATACATATATAGTGGAGTGATTACCTTTTTCTCTCCACGAGAAGCGTTGCAATTTGTGTACATGGCATTAAAGAAAAGAAACTCTCTATTTAAGGTGACAAACTATACGACACCTACATACTACTACTAGTAGTAGTATTGTTCACTTGTGATCCCCGGCCCTCCATTTATTGAACAACCCCACAGGTGAATAAACACATAGTACTAGTATTTATATAGAACGAACAAGATCGAACAATTTTCACGTACTTAAAAGTTGAGCGCGGGGCTTTTCCCGGGCAGTACACGCGGCAGTTTTCGTGTAGGTGGTTTGACAGAGAGGCGAGGAGGGTGAGGGAGTAGCGGATTCAACTTACTTATAACTGCTGGAAAGGTCGGGCTGTGCGATTTGACAGCGTGTTACTACTGGAAAGGCTTGTGATATGACTACTAACTATAGTCATGAATTACTGGCGGTACGACCGGGGTGATGCCCCCCTTCCGTTCCGCACTCTAATCTGGTGCATGACACGTCGACCCGCATGCTGGCTCTCCCATATGTCGGGGAAGTACGTAGTAGTAAGAAGGAGCAAACAATCATGCGGTATATACAAGTAGTACTACTACTCACGTCGGAGGAGTGCGAATCATGGCAGCCCGGTGAACCAGCAGAAGAAAACAATGTGTTGATATGGCCATAAAAAACAATGTGCTACGGTCCAGACTATAGCATGTACAGTACTAGTCCTCTTTGTTTGGATCCCTGAGTTGGAGCTAGTTTGGGTTGAAATAGCCTCAAAATATCCAAATAGGAGGGGTTAGTTTGAGCTAGTTTGCTCTCACCCAGCTAAAAAAACTAGCCCAGTGGAGAGGTTCTAATTAGGCTAGTTCTCCTTGGTCCCACTAAAAGAGAACTAAAAAAATCTCCCCTGCCCGCACCAAATCGCTCCCTCCGCCCCCACTCGCATGACTCCTCTTTGTTCCCCATCGGACCGCCCGCCCAAGCGCCGCTCCGCCGCTCTCCCTCTCTCTCCTCCATCCGCCCTCTCCCTCCAGCCTCTGATGCCCTCTTCCAGCTGCCCTCTCCCTCCGGCCTTCGACGCTCGGCCGCTCCCCCTTCACCGGTCATTTTCTCCCTCTTTCGTGCGCAGCGGCGGCTCATCTACTAGGGAGGTTGCGAGAGGGGTGAGTTTGTTCGTTCCTTCTCTGTCTCGCAACCATATCATTGATCTTGCTCACTCTAGCGCTAATTCTGATTTGGAAAAGTAGATCCTGATTAAACTTGGTATAGATTTGTGGTGCACGCATGGAATTGTTTGATGCTGCTTAAGGAGGTAATAAATCTTTCTAGATGCCCAAAGATTCGGTTCACCTTTCTAGGTATTTCAGTATTAGGCTTGCATTATTTCTAGGTTCCCAAAGAATCAGTTCACCTTTCTAGGTATTTCAGTTCCAGGCTTGCATTATTTCTAGAGGCCCAAAGATTTAGTTCACCTTTTTAGGTATTTAAGTTTCAAGCTTGCATTACTTCTAGAGGCCCAAAGATTAAGTTCACCTTTCTAGGTATTTTAGTTCCAGGCTTGCATTATTTCTAGAGGCCCAAAGATTTGGTTCGCAGTCGTCGGTAAGTGGCCCTGCTACCCATGCCGGTGTAGACCTCAACTTGCTAGCGGCGGCGTCGGAGGGGTACCGGGGCTTGGGCTCTACAGAGCCTTACTCCAGAGTGACGATGACGACCTCCTCCCTGGGTGCGTGAGGGGCTCCGGGCTGCGTCCCTATCGTGAATGACTTTCGTGATGAGTTAGCTCATGCTTTGTTTCATGGAGTGTATTGTTTTTTGTGAAGCTTGATATAAGACTTGTATGTTTAAGTGGGATATCTCATTTGTATGGACAAAGTAAATTTTATCATGTTTTGCACGCTTGATTTGTAAAGATGGTTCGTTTATGTCAATTGTGAGCGGGAGGAGGCCACACAAGAGCTGACCACATAGAATCCGGCAGGAAATAGGGTCCGAAGTAGTCAAATGATTGAGAAAGAACATTTATTGTCAATCTAACCCTGCCATCCATACACCTCTTTGGTTTAGAGTTAGTTCAGGGTTAGAAATCTAACTCTAACCTCTAACTGAGTTAGAGTTCTCCTCGTCTCGGTTCATCACCATCATACTTTCCCCATTCCTGTGTTTTCAATATCCTGTGAATCAAAGAGACCCTTAAACTGGTTTAGGTCCGGTAGTTTTTTATAAACGTATTATGTCCAAAATTTAATGAACGTGCTCCGGTTTCTACGAAAATAATCCGGTTTCATGTAGTAATTCATTTATTTATTTATTCTTCTACAGGGGGTTTGCATGTAATTCGTGAGATCTAAAATGTAAAGTACTTGGGCATATGCTCCTAGTCGTGCATGCACTACGATCGAGATGCTCTATGTCCCACATGTCAGTGAAAGGGAGCATGTGGAAATAGCCTATGAGTACATATAGCTATAGGAGGATAAATGCGTGAAAAAATATGTACGGTGAAGCGTAGCTGCGGTTCGAAAATGAGACCTAAAGTGATGACAGGTATAGGTCACACGCACCCAACTAGTGGTAGTACTAGACATACGACTACTTTTTCCCTCAAAAAAGAGGTACGAGTGCTCAGTACTCCTATTCTATCAACATGAGTCCCATCTGACAACAGCGTCCGTGCTACAGCTAGATCTTCTCCCTCGTTTCTCTCTTCTAATTCTAAACTCAGTCAATGCCTGGTGGGCGGGGTGGGGATTTACCGATGGTCGGTTTGCTCAATTGCGGCCACACCTCACAATGAAAACGTTACGACTAGAATAAAAATGCCATATACACCCTCCATTCCTAAATAAAAGCCTTTTTAGATATTTCAAATGGAATACAACATACGAATGTATGTAGATGTATTTTATAGTGTAGATTCACTCATTTTGCTCCGTATGTAGTCACTTGCTGGAATTTCTAGAAAGACTTATATTTGGGAATGGAGGGAGTACTATAGTAACAAAAGATTAAGGCCACGAGGCGATGCAGTGCTGGTTACAAGAGGCAAGAAGAAGAGATGCATCCATCGACGACGTCCACCTCCTCGACTCAGGGCGCCGGCCCACCGAACGGCGGCTAAGTAGCAGTGGCTTTCGTGGCCAGGTCGACATGCTTCTGAACAATGGCATCCAAAGATTCTAGCTGCTGGAAGAAGGCCAATGTCTTTCTATCTTTGCTGGCCTTGTAGTGGATAATGTAGATGATTTCCTCGTAGACGTGGATGTGCAGGTCGACGGTTTCATGCATGGCGAGGCGCTGCGTGGCGAGTGCGGCCTCAAGGTGCACATTCTTCGTTGCGACCTCCGACACCTTTAGGGCCACCCGAGCTTGAAATAGTTTGTCACCATGGAGGCCGATGAGGGTGGCAGGCAATGAGGAGCCTGGGCGCGCGGGCTGGAGCAGTACGGCAAGGTCGTCCGTGCGCTTCTTGACGGCGGTGAACTTGTGGATGCAGTTGACCATCATGTTGTCCATGCGAGTGGCGAATCCAGCGTCGGCGAGGGCTACGACACCGGCGGTCACCAGCACCGTCTGGAAACGGTGCGTGGTGCGGGGCTGCAGGCTGGTGATAACCCACAAGTATAGAGGATCGCAACAGTTTTCAAGGGTAGAGTATTCAACACAAATTTATTGATTCGACACAAGGGGAGCGAAAGAATATCCTCAAGTATTAACAATTGAGTTGTCAATTCAACTGCACCTGAAAGACTTACTATCTGCAGCAAAGTATTTAATAGCAAAGTAATATGGAAGTAACAGTAGTAGTGGAAAAAGTAATAGTAATAGTATTGGTTTTGTAGTGATTGTAACAACAGCAAATGTAAAGTAACTAAGCAAATAGCAATATGTGAAAAGCTCGTAGGCAATGGATCAGTGACGGATAATTATGTCGGATGCGATTCCTCATGCAACAGTTATAACATAGGGTGACACAGAACTAGCTCCAGTTCATCAATGTAATGTAGACATCTATTCCGAATATAGTCATACATTATTATGGAAAAGAACTTGCATGACATCTTTTGTCCTACCCTCCCGTGGCAGCGGGGTCCTATTGGAAACTAAGGGATATTAAGGCCTCCTTTTAATAGAGTACTGGAACAAAGCATTAACACTTAGTGAATACATGAACTCCTCAAACTATAGTCATCACTGGGAGTGGTCCCGATTATTGTCACTTCGGGGTTTAACGAATCATAACACATAGTAGGTGACTGTTGGCTTGCAAAATAGGATCAAGAACTCACAGATATTCATGGAAGCATAATAGGTTCAGGTATGAAATCATGGCACTTGGGCCCTAGTGACAAGAATTAAGCATAGCAAAGTCATAGCAACATCAATCTCAGCACGTAATGGATACTAGGGATCAAACCCTAACAAAACTAACTTGATTACATGATAAATCTCATCCAACCCGTCACCGTCCAGCAAGCCTGCGATGGAATTACTCACGCACGGTGGTGAGCATCATGAAATTGGTGATGGAGGAAGGTTGATGATGACGATGGCGACAAATTCCCCTCTCTGGAGCCCTGAACGGACTCTAGATCAGCCCTCCCGAGAGAGATTAGGGCTTGGCGGCAGCTCCGTATCGTAAAATGCGATGAATCCTTCTCTCTAATTTTTTCTCCCCGAACATGAATATATAGAGTTGGAGTTGAGGTTGGTGGAGCCTCAGGGGTCCCACGAGACAGGCGGCGTGCCCCAGGGGTTGGGAGCGCCCCACACCCTCGTGGACAGGGTGTGGGCCCCCTGGTGTCAATTTTTCGCCAGTATTTTTTATAAATTCCAAAAATATTCTCCGTGAAGTTTTAGGTCATTCCAAGAATTTTTATTTCTGCACAAAAATAACACCATGGCAATTCTGTTGAAAACAGAATTAGTACGGGTTAGTTCCATTCAAATCATGGAGACGTATCATCTCCCCCAAGCTTAAACATTTGCTTGTCCTCAAGCAATTCAGTTGACAAACTGAAAGTGATAAAAAAACTTTTACAAACTCTGTTTGATCTTGTTGTTGTAAATATGTAAAGCCAACATTCAAGTTTTCAGCAAAGATTATGAACAAACCACATTCACAATGACACTTAAGTCTCATGTTTACTCATATGAATGTCATAATGAACTAGCGAGCCATAATAGTAAATCTCGGATGATAACACTTTCTCAAAACAATATGATATAGCAAGATGGTATCTCACTAGCCCTTTCTGAGACCGCAAAACATAAATGCAGAGCACCTCTGTAGTTCAAGGATTGACTAAACATTGTAATTCACGGTAAAAGAGATCGAGTCACAGTCATACTCAATGTAAACTAATAGTAATGCATGCAAATGGCAACTGTGCTGTCCAACTGGTGCTTTTTAATAAGAGTAGGATGACTCAACATAAAACTAAATAGATAGGCCCGTCGCAGAGGGAAGCAGGGATTTGTAGAGGTGCTAGAGCTCGATTTTTCAAATAGAGATAAATAATATTTTGAGTGGCATACTTTCACTGTCAACATAACAACCGAGAGATCTCGATATCTTCCATGCTACACACATTATAGGCGGTTCCCAAATAGAGTGGTAAAGTTTATACTCCCCCACCTCCAACAAACATCAATCCATGGCTTGTCCGAAACAACGGGTGCCTCCAACTAACAACAATCCTGGGGGAGTTTTGTTCGCAATTATTTTAATTTAAGCATGGGACTGGGCATCCCGCTTACCAGCCATTTTCTCGTGAATGAGGAATGGATTCCACTCCTCTTGAGAATAACCCACCTAGCATGGAAGATATAGACATCCCTAGTTAATACATGAGCTATTCGAGCATACAAAACAGAATTTCATTTGAAGGTTTAGAGTTTGGCACATATAAGTTTACTTGGAACGGCAGGTAGATACCGCTTATAGGAAGGTATGGTGGACTCATATGGAATAACTTTGGGGTTTATGGGAGTGGATGCACAAGCAGTATTCCCGCTTAGTACAAGTGAAGGCTATAAAAAGATTGGGAAGCGACCAACTAGAGGGCGACAACAATCATGAACATGCATTAAAATTAATCAACACTGAGTGCAAGCATGAGTAGGATATAATTCACCATGAACATAAATATCGTGGAGACTATGTTGATTTTGTTTCAACTACATGCGTGAACATGTGCCAAGTCAAGCCACTCGAATCCTTCAAAGGAGGATACCACCCTATCATACCACATCACAACCATTTTAATAGCATGTTAGCACGCAAGATAAACAACCATTATAAACTCCTAGCTAATTAAGCATGGCATGAGAAACTATAATATCTAATTGTCATTGCAAACATGTTTAATTAATAATAGGCTGAATCAGGAATGATGAACTAATTGTATTTACAGAAACAAGATAGATCGAGTTCA
The DNA here is from genome assembly GCF_002162155.2 of Triticum dicoccoides. Lineage (NCBI taxonomy): Eukaryota > Viridiplantae > Streptophyta > Magnoliopsida > Poales > Poaceae > Triticum > Triticum dicoccoides. Next base: position 369,824,230 of record NC_041390.1, read on the forward strand.
TAGCAGCGTCTCTCATCTCAGCCAGTCCATCATATATCGTCATTATTGCCTTTCACTTGCACAACCAAACGGTGTGGATAATAATAATAGTGCACGTGCATTGGACTAAGCTGGAATTTGCAAGCATTCAATACAAGGGAGAAGACAACATAATACGGGTTCTTTGTTAGATCAATAATAATGCATATGAGAGCCACTCAACATTTTCATCATGGTCTTCTCCTCTCGACCCCAAAGAAAAGAAATAAAACTATTTACATGGGAAAGCTCCCAACAAGCAAAAGAAGAATGAGAAATCTTTTTGGGTTATCTTTTAATTACTACTACTACAAGCATCGAACGTAGACTAGCTAAAAGCTACAACTAATTTTTTTGGTTTTTCTTATGGTTTTTCAAACACACAAGAAGAAAGCTTATAAAGGAAAATAAACTAGCATGGATAGTACAGTGAAAAAGTTTGAGCACCGACAACTGGCATGAGTGTATGAGCATGAATGTAATGTCAGTGAGAAATACGTACTCCCCCAAGCTTAGGCTTTGGGCCTAAGTTGGTCTGTGGCCATGGCTCAAAGCTTCCCTCTTTGGTGTACAGAGGAGTGTCCTCTGGGTGCCACTGGTTGGCGATCTCCTCCGGATCCCACTAACAAACAGACTGTCAATAAGGGTTAAGGGGTGGCTCCGGCTCAGGCTCTGTAGCTGGTGTCAGGCTCTAGTATGCATGAACGGACTCTAACAAGATGTGGTACGTGCTTGAAAATATGTTAAACAAAGAGGGTGCATGCAAGGTAATAATCTCACAGTAGTTTTTATCAAATATCAAGTTTGTGATTCCCGTAGCATGCACGTATGGTGAACCGTTATGTGATGAAGTCGGAGCATGATTTATTCATTGATTGTCTTCCTTATGAGTGGCGGTCAGGGACGAGCGATGGTCTTTTCCTACCAATCTATCCCCCTAGGAGCATGTGTGTAGTACTTTGTTTCGATAGCTAATAGGCATTTGCAATAAGTATGTGAGTTCTTTATGACTAATGTTGAGTCCATGTATTATACGCACTCTCACCCTTCCATCATTGCTAGCCTCTCTAGTATCGCGCAACTTTCATCGGTACCATAAACCCACCATATACCTTCCTCAAAACAGCCACCATACCTACCTATCATGGCATTTCCATAGCCATTCCGAGATATATTGCCATGCAACTTCCATCATCGTCATCATCATATACATGACTTGAGAATTCATTGTCATATTGCTTTGCATGATCATAAGACAGCTAGCATGATGTTTTCATGGCTTGTCCATTTTTTGATGACATGGCTACGCTAGATCATTGCACATACCGGTACACCACCGGAGGCATTCATAGAGAGTCATATGTTTGTTCTAGTATCGAGTTGTAATATTGAGTTGTAAGTAAATAAAAGTGTGATGATCATCATTATTAGAGCATTGCCCCAGTGAGGAAAGGACGATGGAGACAATGATTCCCCCACAAGTCGGGATGAGACTCCGGACATCAAAAATAAATAAAAGAGGCCAAAGAAGCCCAAATAAAAAAAAGAGGCCAAAGAAGCCCACCAAAAAAACAAAAAAAATTAGAGAAAAAGAGAGAAGGGGCAATGTTACTATCCTTTTACCACACTTGTGCTTCAAAGTAGCACCATGTTCTTCATATAGAGAGTCTCTTGAGTTATCACTTTCATATACTAGTGGGAGTTTTCATTATAGAACTTGGCTTGTATATTCCGATGATGGGCTTCCTCAAATGCCCGAGGTCTTCATGAGCAAGCAAGTTGGATGCACACCCACTTAGTTTCAGTTTGAGCTTTCATACACTTATAGCTCTAGTGCATCCATTGCATGGCAATCCCTACTCACTCACATTGATATCTATTGATGGGCATCTCCATAGCCAGTTGATATGCCTAGTTGATGTGAGACTATCTTCTCCTTTTTGTCTTTTGCACAACCACCATTCTATTCCACCTATAGTGCTATGTCCATGGCTCACGCTCATGTATTGCGTGAAAGTTCAAAAGGTTTGATAACGTCAAAAGTATGAAACAATTGCTTGGCTTGTCATCGGGGTTGTGCATGATGTGAATATTTTATGTGGTGAAGATGGAGCATGGCCAGACAATATGATTTTGTAGGGATAACTTTCTTTGGCCATGTTATTTTGAAAATACATGATTGCTTTATTAGTATGCTTGAAGTATTATTATCTTAATGTCAAATGATAGACTATTGCTTTGAATCACTCGTATCTTAATATTCATGTCGTGATTAGATATGTGATCAAGATTATGCTAGGTAGCATTCCACATAAAAAATTATCCTTTTTATCATTTACCTACTCGAGGACAAGCAGGAATTAAGCTTGGGGATGCTAATACGTCTCCATCGTATCTATAATTTTTGATTGTTCCATGCCAATAGTCTACAACTTTCATATATTTTTGGCAACTTTTTATATTATTTTTGGGAATAACATATTGATCCAGTGCCCACTGCCAGTTCCTGTTTGTTGCATGTTTTTTGTTTCGCAGAATATCCATATCAAACGGAGTCCAAACGGGATAAAAACTGACGGAGATTTTTTTGGAATATATATGATTTTTGGGAAGAAAAATCCACGCGAGACGGTGCCTGAGGGAGGCACGAGGCAGGGGGGCGCGCCCCACCCCCTGGGCGCGCCCCTGACCCTCGTGGCCACCCCATAAGGCGGTTGCTGCCCTTCTTTCACCGCAAGAAAGTTAATATCTGGATAGATATTGTGTTAAAATTTCAGCTCAATTGGTGTTACGGATCTCCGGGGATATAGGAGACGGTGAAAGGGTAGAATCTGGGAACACAGAAACAGAGAGAGACAGAGAGACAGATCCAATCTCGGAGGGGCTCTCGCCCCTCCCACGCCATGGAGGCCAAGGACCAGAGGAGAAACCCTTCTCCCATCTAGGGAGGAGGTCAAGGAAGAAGAAGACGAAGGGGCCCCCTCTCCCCTTCTCTTCTAGTGGCGCCGGAACGCTGTCGTGGCCATCATCATCACCGCAATCTTCACCAACAACTTCACTGCCATCATCACCAACTCTTCCCCCTATATGCAGCGGTATAACCCCTCTTTTACCCGCTGTAATCTCTACTTAAACATGGTGCTCAACTCTATATATTATTTCCCAATGATGTATGGCTATCCTATGACGTTTGAGTAGATCTGTTTTGTCCTATGGGTTAATTGATGATTTTGATTGGTTTGAGTTGCATGTTTTATTATTGGTGTTGTCCTATGGTGCTCTCCGTGTTGCGCAAGCGTGCGGAATCCCCGCTATAGGGTGTTGCAATACGTTCATGATTCTCTTATAGTGGGTTGCATGAGTGACTGAAACACAAACCCGAGTAAGGGGGTTGTTACATATGGGATAAAGAGGACTTGATGCTTTAATGCTATGGTTGGGTTTTACCTTAATGATCTTTAGTAGTTGCGGATTCTTCCTATAGTTCCAATCATAAGTGCATATGATCCAAGTAGAGAAAGTATGTTAGCTTATGTCTCTCCCTCAAATAAAATTGCAATAATGATTACCGGTCTAGTTATCGATTGCCTAGAGACAAATAACTTTCTCGTAACAACAAGCTCTCTACTAAACCTAACTTAGTTGTATCGTGCCATATTTTTTTCATAATGTCTTCCATTTGTCAACAATTTTTATACATTCATCTACACTTCTTGTGCATCAGCCATTTGAGTCGATCATGGGAAAATCTGGAGTGAAAACAAGGTCTTTGGAGCAGTCAGTGCTACCTGTCTATGCAGATTTCTTGCTGGTTACAGATAGCTCCTCTGAGGAGGATTCAGAGAGAGATGACCAGTCGTATCCCCACCCCCCGATTTCCATGCTCTAACTTGGCAGGGTTATATTGCTCATATCATGCATATGGTGTCTTGCATTGCCATGCCATCTGCTTAGATTAGACATGATTTGTGTGAATACCTCCTGTTTGCTTTCTATATCAGATATGTGAATTATGCAATGCCATGTTTTCAGCTAGTTATCATATATGTGAATTATGCACCGCCATGTAGCCAGGCATCATATATGTTAATTATCTCATGCAATATTTTTTTCATTATGTATTCCATTTGTCGACAATCTATGTATTGAAGAAATCGGGAGTGAAAACAAGGTCTTCAGAGCAGGAAATGGTACCTGTTGAAGCATATATCTCGATGGTTACAGGGAGCTCCTCAGAGGAGGATTCAGAGACAGATGACCAGTCCTATATCCCACCTGAGGTGTATTCTCTAAGTTGCAATGTTTATGTTTCTCATATCATGCATATGGTGTCTTGCATTGCTTAGTTTAGACATCATATGCACAATATTGAATTCCATCTGCTTAGTTTAGAGATCATACATGCGAGTGCGAGCTACTTAGTATATGAATCAATTATGTCAATTGTATCATGCCATCCTGTATACTTAGACAACATGTATGTGAATTATTTCATCCCAACCTAGTTTAGAAAGACATCATATAGATTTGCCATGTCATCTTGTTTAGATACTCATCATATGTTGAATTATGCCATTATATCATGTTAAGTTATCCATCATATATCTGAAACTATGTCATGCTATCCTTTTTAGTTAGGCATCATATATGTGAAATTGTGTCATGCTGTCCTATTTGGTTACACAACATATATGTGAATTACCACATCTGTCTACATACAATGTCTATACATTCAATTTATTTTCTTGTTTATCATCCATTTCAATTGGAGGGGGTGATGGCAGTATCTAAGGGAGCAAAAATCCGTTCTTCACAAAAGACAGTGCTACCCGTCGATGCGGATACAAACCATGGTTGTACTAGCGCACAAACTAGCCCCAGCACACATAATCGAGACTCTTCCAGATTGCACACTTACACCGTTGGGCAGAGAACCAGCTATAACCCATCTAACCCCAACCCCAGCGGATAGTCACCCACTTCTAGTTGACAAAGCACCATGTCAACCACAGAGTACCCACACACGAGCAGTTTCAAAAGGAACTGCAGTACCCAAAGCATGAAGACCACCACAGCGAACCCAAACTCCACGTTTAAAGCAGAAGAGCAATTGTTCTCAGGTTAGATTCCGTAGCTATGGTCCATACTCCTATGCTGTTGCACCATGGTATTTACTCATACCGACTACTTTCGAATTTGAAGGATCCAATTAAAACTCCAATGGCGCAATAGGTATGTTTTAAACCTATTTCTTTAACCGGATTGCTGTTCTAACTTCTTGCTCTATGTTCATTTCAGTTTCAGTTGTATAAAAAATTATGTTCTCATGTGATGCACATTATAAGTTTAGTCAATGCTGTGTAGTTTCGCACACTTATATTCTGTATATGCTGTCGTGTCTTAAAAATATATGAGTTGAACTGTGTCTCTATCTTGATTTGCAACATAAACTAGAATGATATGGACAATACAGTGACCATAGTACATAGATATATGTTTGTTTCATGTTGTTATCCTGTCCACCTTACTACTGAACCGGTTTACCAAAATGAGTTTCATATACTACATCCTAAACCTGTGATGTGTCTGCTTGTTTCTCTTGTAGTATGCGAACATAATATTGGAGAAGAGCACCCCACTATGCAATGGTAGAGAATGTAATGTAGATAAGGTTCAAGATAGTGAGACAACCCTGTTGGTCTCCAAGAAAGGTGATAAAAACGATCTTGTAGACAGTGAGAAAACCCCATAGTCCTGCGTTGATGTAGTGTTCGCGTTACTGGCCAGTACCGCTGGCACAAGCTCTTCGAACTCGCTGCCTGAATCACTTCGGCTTTTTCAGTCTCAGCTACAAGCTGAATGGCATCAGTCAGCTATGCTGCGGAAAGAAGCCAAAGCACTGAGGAAGTCCCTGCAGAATTGAGATGCATACTTTCTCGTGCAACAGCAAGTGCTGGAGGATTTAAGCGCCAAACAAGAGAAAGTTAATAAGCTTGCTAAGCATCTTGCCAACATTATGGGTAACCAGGATATTATTTCTTGACCTATTCTGAAGTGGTTTCAGTTCTGAACTTATTTTGCTGTAGTGTTTATTTCCACTGCTCGCCAAGTTTGACAACCAGTGTGTATGATATGCGGCTTTGTTCCCTATATTTGCACTGGTGGCGAACTTTGATGCCCAGTGGATATAATATGTGTAATAGACGTGATAGCCTAGCGTAAGTTGCTTGCTTATTTATTTATTTCCTTGTTGTCTTGTTTATTTGTTTGCTTGTAGTCAGTGCAGTTCTTTTTCCGCGGTTTGCTAGTGGCCGCAATAACCTATTTTTTAAAACTAGTCCGCAATAACCATGGGCTACATATTTACTATAGTTACCGTGGGCCTCCTACGGGCCGTAGAAACAATGGGCCCTCTAAGGGCCATAGAAACGATGGGCCTTCTACGGTTCGTAGCATCAATGGGCCTTCTACGAACCGTTTGATCGATCGGCCAAACATGGGCCAATAACAGACCGCATTATTGGCCGTAAACGGGCTAGATTTGGAATCATCCATTCATGGGCCGACCATAATGGGTCATCGTTAATCTGTCATATTTGATGACACTACGAAAATGGCCCAATGGATTAACGGGCCGCAAACGGGCCGATTGTAACCATGGGCTGAATTTGGCCCACAAGCAGAAAAGGACAGTAACGGGGCGTAATTAACCGAATGCTAGAAATAAGCCCAAGAATAAATGGGCCCTTAGAAGGCCGAAAGATAACACTGGTTGGAAACGGCCCAATGGAATAATGGGCCATTAATGGGTATAAAGCGGTACACTATTCATTGCGGGCCAGATTCACCACGGACCGTTAATGGGCCAAGAGTTACAATGGCCTCGTATGGGCTGAAAGACATCATGGGCTATACATGGGCCGGAAGTTATAATGGGCTGGAATCATATTGGACGGCCCAGATGAAGCTACTGGGCTTAATTCCGGTAGGTCGTAATGGGTCGTGAGTTAGTGGGTCATAAGTGGGCTATATACGAACAAGCCATTAACAAGCTTTCCGTGGGCCGGCCTTTTCACCGGAATGGTCCTCTATTGGGCCATGCCACGTGTCGATGTATCATAGGTGCCTCCTGTCCAATGAATGGATGACATCTGTCCCAACGGTGAGCCAACACGTGTTTCCTCCGGCTAATGACAATTTTACATGTGGAAAATCCTCATTGGTCTGGGCTGTTAGCGGGTTATCGGATCCAAAACCAGACCCGATAGCTTAATGGCAACCCGTTATGGTGGATGCCACGTGTCAGACACCCTTGACGATAGCACTTCTATGACGCGTGATTTATCGTCATGGAAGTGGACACTTTCGTGATGATAATTTTGGTAATGTCATGGAACACTTCTGCGACAACACAAGTATGACTATATTGATTCTGTCATAAAATCGTCATGGATGTACATGCATGACAGAAAACGTGACCTACTGTGACAAACACGTATCATCACGGAAGTGTATTTTTTTGTAGTGTTCAGGCAAGCCTTGTTGAGATATGTGAAATCTATGCAAAGCCTCCACTTCCTGTTACCTTCTGAACTACCAGTGGATTTGCCAACCATGTGGGATGCAACACTCCTCTGACCAAACCAGCTGCCTCAAGCTTCTTGATCTCTTTTGTAATGAACTGTTGCCTCTCCAAGGCCTGCCTTCGGACTTTCTGCTTGACAGGTCGAGCATGTGGGTAGACAGCAAGGTGGTGCTCGATTAACTCCCTAGGAACACCGAGGATATCCGATGGTTTCCAGGAAAACACATCGATGTTCTCCTCCAAGAAGGCAACGAGCACGCTTTCCTATTTGTCATCTAGGGTGGTGCTGATAGTGAAAGTACCATCAATGCCAGCCTGCCAGCCGGGACCTTCTTCACTTGGGTTGCAGCAACATTGGATCTCTTGCCGGTGGAACACTCCGGCACGTCGTCAATGGGTGCCGTGCACTCAGTGGGGGCACGCTTCCCAGACTCCTTGCTGGAGCTCCTACAGTCTCTCTTTTTTCCTTTGCTTTCCTTGGCGGGAGCTGCTGCTGCCGCTGCCTCTGCCACGACTGCGTCCCGGTACATCTTCTCCACACAAATGATTGCATCGTTCTCATCTAATAGGATGGTGATGACTCAAGTGGCCCAACCATCTTCAGTGTGTTGTAAGCATAGTGGGATGCCTCCATGAACTTCTCCAGGGTTGGGTGTCCAAGAATCCCATTATACGTCAGGGGGAGATCGACCACATTGAACACAACCCTCTTAGTCCGGTAGTTCAGTTATCCCCCGAATGTTACCTGCAACGTGATCTTTCCCTTAGGATGGCTCCTGCCAGGATTAACTCCCTGTAATGTGTCGGTAACCTCTAGATCTTCCTCTGTTATCTGAAGCTTTCTGATAACTGCTGGGGAAATCAGATTCAACCCGGCCCCGCCATCCACTAGCATCTTTGTGACATTGAGGTTGCGGATCGTTGGGGAGACCAACAACGGCAAACAACCTACCGCAGTGGTATGTCTAGGGTGATCCTCTTCATCAAAGATGATGGGCCTACAAGACCATTTGAGCGGCTTCCGGACCTCTGGCGCTGGTTCCAAGGCATTGACTTCTCGAGCCCACCGCTTGAGTTGGCGGTGAGAGGTTCTTGTTCATCCCCGTCAACGCACAATGCATTAGTGGCCTTCTGAAACTCTTGCTCACATGGTTCTTGTTCATCCCCTCCATCACTCTCATCATCACAGACTTCTTTCTCTCTACTTCTGGCGGGTTTTCCTTGGTTCCGAAAGGGCTTGCTGGGGCGATTTACTTCTCGGCCCTTACCGCCAGCAACAATCTGACCCTTTTCCTTGTCAGGCTTATCATACTCTGCTCTCTATCTCTTGACAAGCTTCTCAACCTGATAGCACTCTTGAAGGTCATGGCCCTTTGTTCGATGAATCTTGCGGTACGACCCATCACCTTTCCCGGCTTTCTCGGCATCAGCGGCTTCCGGCAGTTAGTGCACATGGCAGCTTCCTTGCCAGGGGCATCAGCTTTCGCCTTCTTGCCGGTACTAGGTGTACCCAATCCTTCAACAGTCATCACTGCCTTATCTATACGCTTCTTACTGCGCTTCTTACTCTCCTTATGATGGTAGATTCCTCATCATCCTCTATATCAACATATGTGCAATCTTCCTCTCCGTGCAACTTCCTTCCCTCATCCATTCGAGCACACTTATCCACCAATGTGTAAAGCTCCTTCACAGTCTTGGGAAACCGCACGTTCATCTTGGAACGGATCCGGCGGTGGCGCGCATTGGATTGGAAGGCAGCTATCACAACTGTTGGATGGATATTTGGGATGTTTCTATGAACTTTGTTGAATCTATGTAAATACTTATGGAGGGTTTCCCCTTCCTTCTGTTGGAGAAGCTGCAAGTCGCTGGGCCTGCCAGGTTCTTGATGACTGCCAGTGAAGGCGCCAAAGAACTTATGGCACATGTCAGCCCATTACGAAATGGAGTTCTTCGGCAGGTGCATCAGCCAAGACCTCACATTGGACTTGAGGGCCAAAGCGAACTAGTTGGCAAACACCTTCTCATCTCTTCCCCCGGCAGCCTGAACATTGATGGTGTAGATGCTCAGGAACTCTGTCGGGTTCAACCTCCCATCGTATTTCTTAGGTATCTCAGGCTTGAACGAAAGAATGGACAACCAACGGACTTGCCACGGCTCATGTGTAAAGGTAGGGCAGCCAACCTCGAAAGGTAGGCACCTGCCAATACCGAGCGCAGGCCCGTCAACGTCACGGCTGTTGCACTTGTCGGTCCGACGGAGGTCATCGCGATGTTGCTCGACAACGATGCGTGTGTCTCCTCTCCACCTATCCTCCAGGGCTTGTCGTTGGCCTGGACGTGCTCGAGGGTCAGAGGAGGCCATTGAGAAAATGTTGGGGTCCTGATTCTGTCGCGCTCGCACTAGCTGCCATGCCGGGGACTGCACCATGGGGATGGCCCCTTCCGACGGTTAGCAGCATGAGTCGTTGTTGTCGCTAGGGGAGGCCGCGGCGGGACAGCTTGCCTCGAGCCCCCAGCTTCAGTGAAACCAAGCAGACTTTGGATGGTGGCACGCCATTCATCCATCTGCTCGGCCGCCGGGGGAAATCTCAATAGTAGTTGAGCTTGCGCCATGGCCTCCGAAGCTGTACTTGGCAAGGGTGATGATGCAGTGAATCATACCGCTCATCAAATGATGGTGCCAACGGGGGCTGCACTGCACCCCCGCTGGCACTGTGGGGCGACCACCTCGATGTCGTGCGGTGATGGCGCTCGAGGGCCAGCGGCTCCGTAGGGTGCAGTGGCTTGGTCGACCCATTCTGGGGGAGGCGCACGTGCTGCGACCGCACCCATGGTGGGAGCGGCCGGAGGGCGGCAATTCGCCCTGGTCCGAGCGCCATTGCTGCGGTTGTGCCCATCGACGGGGGAAAGGGGGACAGATGGAGTAACCCCTTCACCCGTACCTTGTAGAGCATGGTCGTTGAGGTGTTGCTGATGCTGCTCTCCTCCGGTCCCTCCTGCTCCTGCGTCGGCCGCGGGGGAGGTGGTGATGGTCCCGCACGCTCTGACCACATCCCCAGTGGCGTCCGCGTCCCCGCATGTCTCCGCACCCCCACAGCGTTGGAGGCCGCGGGTGGCGGACACTTCGAGGTAGATTGGTGAGCCCAAGGACTAGGCTTCTTCTTGGGCGCCATGGTCGATGGCGCCGTCAAAGGTGAAGAGGGTGACGAATATGACGTGCTGCACATGCCTTCAAGTTCGCACAAACGAGCCCCCTACCTGGCGCGCCAAAGATGTCCCGGGAAACCACGGCCACCTATGGGACAAGGAGGTCGCTTGGTGGTTCGGCAGGGGGACGTCACCTTGCACAAAGAGCAGACGAGCATCGGGCAGCATGGCAGATATCACATAGGCAGTTTTACCCAGGTTCGGGCCGCCGTGACGCGTAAAACCCTACTCTTACTTTGGTGGATTGATGGTGGAAAGGTGGTGGTGGAGCGTAGTCCACCTTCTCGGTAAGGATTGCCTCAGGCCAACGGCGACTACACGCGCATGGGGGTCCAAGTTATCCATCCTTCTAACCGCCTCTACGGTTGCCATGGGCCTCCTTTTACAGATCAAGGGGTTACCACAATGTTAAAGTGGTCATTATGCACTAATAAGATAGCAAACTGTGCTATCATACCTAACTTTGCGGGCTGACAGGGAGCACTAAATGCACCACTCAACATCACATTGTTGGTAGCCCGACAAGGCTTCGTGGGCTATCTTGCCAGCCTCATGCCTGCTCGCTTGACACATTGCAGGACAGGTGTCACCTGTGGGTTGCTCCTGTAGAAAATGGATGCCATGTGGTGAATGGCTGTCACTTAATCATTCTGCGGCTTGACACCACACTGATCGACAACGTGGGTCGTGGTGGAGTGGTTGGTGAGGTGGTCTTGACTCTATGAGCCGCGGTAGGCCCTGCCGGGACACCTTGGTTGTTTGCTTCTAGGTGTGGCCTCACCCCTTGCCCGGCAAGGGAGGCCCTTTTCTTGATGATATCCTGCTTCCCTGGCTTGGTCTTGGTCCCTCTGATCCGCATGTTGGTTCTTCGATGCTCTTGGTTTGTTGCACTCTGACTTGGGTTGGTGCTTCGATCTTGTTCCCGTGCCTGTGCACAATCTGGGCAATAGACCCAGGGTTTTTGCGCCGACACACAAGAAGTGTTCTGGAGGGTACCTGGTACATATCGGGTCACCGATAGGGGTTCCAGACATCCCCCAGCAAAGATATGGGCCTAATGGGCCAAGAGGGGAAACACGGCAGCCAGCAGGGGTTGCTGCGCCCCCCATATAGGTCGCACCAGAGGAGAAAGGAAAGAGGGGGAGAGAGAAGGAAGGGGAGGGATTCGGCCTCCCCCTTCCTTCCGTCCCCCCTCCTCATTCCTTCCCCCTCTGATGAAAAAGGAAAGGGGGCCGAATTGGGGAGGAATCCCAAGTAGGATTCGGACTACTTGGGGTGCCCCCCTTGGCTGCTCCCTCTCCCTCCCACCTATATATATGACGGGGGAGGCGCCTAGAACAAACAAAAACATCTATTAGCCGTGTGCGGCGCCTCCCTCCACAGATTAGACCCTCGTTCATATTCTCATAGTTCTTAGGTGAAGCACTGCGTGGATCACTTCACCATCACCATCACCACGCTGTCGTGCTGACGAAACTCATCTACTTCCTCGACACTTTGCTGGATCAAGAGTTCGAGGGACGTCATCGAGCTGAACGTGTGCAGAACGCGGAGGTACCGTACGTTTGGTGATTGATCGGTCGAAACGAGAAGAAGTTCGACTACATCAACCATGTTGTCAAACGCTTCCACTTTCGGTCTATGAGGGTACGTAGACACATTCTCCCCTTGTCGTCGATATGCATATCCTAGATAGATGTTGCATGAGCCTGGGAACTTTTTTAAAATTGCATGCTACGTTACCCAACAGTGGCATCCAAGCCACGTTTATGCATAGACGATATGCACGAGTAGAACAATAAGAGTTGTGGGCGGTGATTGTCATAGTGCTTACCACCAATGTCTTATTTTGATTCGGCGGTATTGTTGGATGTAGCGGCCCAGACCAAGCTTACATGACCACGTTCATGAGACCGGTTCCATCGACAGACATGCAACTAGTTTTGCATAAAGGTGGCTGGCGGGTGTCTGTTTCTCCTACTTTAGTTGAATCGAATTTGACTAAGGTTGGTCCTTGTTGAAGGTTAAAATAGCAAATTTGATAAATCACCGTTGTGGTTTTGATGCGTAGGTAAGAATGGTTCTTGCTTGAAGCCCGTAGCAGCCACGTAAAACTTGCAACTACAAAGTAGAGGACGTCTAACTTGTTTTTGCAGGGCATGTTGTGATGTGATATGGTCAAGACATGATGTGTTATATGTTATTGTATGAGATGAGGATGTTTTGTAAAAGTCACTAGCAACCGGCAGGAGCCTTATGGTTGTCTCTTTATTGTATGAAATGCAAACGCCATGTAATTGCTTTACTTTATCACTATGTGTTAGCGATAGTTGTAGAAGCAATAGTTGGCGAGACGACCACAATGCAACGATGTAGATTATGGGGTCGAGCTGGTGACGATGAAGATCATGACATGCTTTGGAGAGGGAGATCAAAATACAAAAGATGATGATGGCCATATCATGTCACATATTTTGATTATATGTGATGTTTATCATTTATGCATCTTATTTTTCTTAGTACGGCGGTAGCATTATAAGATGATCCTTTAACGAAAATTTCAAGGTATAAGTGTTCTCCCTGAGTATGCATCGTTGCAATAGTTCGTTGTGCTGAGACACCACGTGATGATCGGGTGTGATAGGCTCTATGTTCACATACGACAGGTTCAAGACAATTTTGCATATGCGGAATACTCGGGCTAAACTTGACGAGCCTAGCATGTACAGACATGGCCTCAGAACACTCGAGACCGAAAGGTCGAACATGAACCATATAGTAGATGTGATCAACATAGAGATATTCACCATTGATGACTACTCCATCTCACGTGATGATCAGACATGGTTTAGTTGATTTGGATCACGTATCATTTAGATGACTTGAGGGATGTCTATCTAAGTGGGGGTTCTTAAGCAATATGATTAAAGATTAATTGAACTTAATTTATCATAAACTTAGTACTGAGGTTTTTTGCATATCTATGTTGTAGATCAATGGCCCATGCTACCGTTCCCTCAAATTTTAAGGCGTTCCTAGAGAAAGCTAAGTTGAAATATGATGGGAGCAACTACACGGATGGGTCCGTAACTTGAGGATTATCCTCTTTGCTGCACAGAAGAATTATTTCCTTGATGCACTGCTAGGTCAAAGGCCTGCTGCAGGATCAGATATTGTTGTTATGAATGTCTGGCAAGCTCGATCTGATGACTACTCGATAGTTTAGTGTGCCATTCTTTACGGCTTAGAATCGGGAATTCAAAGACATTTTGAACGTCATGGACCATATGAGATGTTCCAGGAGTTGAAGTTAATATTTCAAGCAAATGCCCGAGTTGATATATATGAAGTCTCGAACAAGTTCTATAGTTGCAAGATGGAGGAGAATTGTTTTCTTAGTGAACACATACTCAAAATGTCTGGGTATCACAATCACTTGACTTAGCTAGGAGTTAATCTTCTAGATGATAGAGTTATTGACAGAGTTCTCCAATCACTGCCACCAAGCTACAAAGGCTTCATGATGAACTATAATATGCAAGGGATAGATAAGACAATTCTCGAGCTCTTCGCAATGCTCAGAGCTGCGGAGTTAGAAATCAAGAAGGAGCATCAACTATTGATGGTTAACAAGACCACTAGTGAGGGAGTCCTGGATTAGGGGGTGTTCGGGTAACCGGACTATACCTTCAGCCGGACTCCTGGACTATGAAGATACAAGATTGAAGACTTCGTCCCGTGTCCGGATGGGACTTTCCTTGGCTTGGAAGGCAAGCTTGGCGATGCGGATATTCAAGATCTCCTACCATTGTAACCGACTTTATGTAACCCTAACCCTATCTGGTGTCTATATAAACCGGAGGGTTGTAGTCCGTAGGCAATCAACTCCATACAGAACAATCATACCATAGGCTAGCTTCTAGGGTTTAGCCTCCTTGATCTTGTGGTAGATCTACTCTTGTACTACCCATATCATCAATATTAATCAAGCAGGAGTAGGGTATTACCTCCATCGAGAGGGCCCGAACCTGGGTAAAACAAAGTGTTCCTTGCCTCCTGTTACCATCCGGCCTAGACGCACAGTTCGGGACCCCCTACCCGAGATCCGCCGGTTTTGACACCGACATTGGTGCTTGCATTGAGGGTTCCTCTGTGTCGTCGCCTTTAGGCCCGATGGCTCCTTTGATCATCAACAACGATACGGTCCAGGGTGAGACTTTTCTCCCAGGACAGATCTTCGTCTTCGGCGGCTTCGCTCTGCGGGCCAATTCGCTCGGCCACCTGGAGTAGATTGAAAGCTACGCCCCTGGCCATCAAGTCAGGTTTGGAAGTTTAAACTACACAGCTGACATCCGCGGAGACTTGATCTTCGATGGATTCGAGCCACAGCCAAGCGCGACGCACTGTCTCGATGGGCATGATATAGCTCTGCCGCCGAACAGCGCCTTGGAGGCCGCACACGCATCGGTTTCGACCAGGATCAGCGGTTGGACGTTGCCTCAGGGGCTGCGATATCAGAGGATCAAGGATCAGCGGTAAGAAGCCTACTGCGCCGATCAAGGATCAGCGGTTGGACGCTGCCTCAGGGGCTGCGATATCAGAGGCGATCGAGCCGAACTCCAGCCCCGCACTCCGCATGGCCCGTGACTCCGAGGAGCCAGATTCCTCTCCGAACTCCGAGCCCCCTGCGCCACTGCTGATCAAATCCGATTGGGCACCGATAATGGAGTTCACCGCCACGGACATCTTTCAGCACTCGCCCTTCGGCGACATCCTGAATTCTCTTAAGTCTCTCTCTTTATCAGGAGAGCCTTGGCCGGAATACGGTCAGCGAGGGTGGGATACGGACGATAAGGAAATTCAAAACCCACCCACCACCCACTTCATAGCCACTGTCGACGAATTAACCGACATGCTTGACTTCGATTCCGAAGACATTGACGGCATGGACGACGATGCAGGAGACAAACAAGAACCAGCACCTGTAGGGCGCTGGAAGGCCACCTCGTCATATGACATATACATGGTGGATACTCCAAAAGATGGAGATGGCGATGGAACAATGGGGGATGACGCCCCCAAGAAACAGCCAAAGCGTCGGCGTCAGTGGCGCCGCTCTAAATCCCGCCAAAGCAAAAACGGTCATTCCGGCACGGGAGATAATACTACCCCGGATAGCGCCGAAGAACACCCACCTCAGCAAGATTCAGCACAGGAAGATGGAGAAGCCAGCCCTCATGAGAGAGCGGCAGACCGAGAGGTCGAGGATGATAACTATACGCCTCCCTCCGAAGACGAGGCAAGTGTCAGGACCCCGACTCGATGTCACATCGATCTAGCCGGTAACACCTCATATCACTTTGCGGCCTCACGCACGGTATCCCCACGGGTGTCGCCTTACCTTTGCCCGGGACCGTTTGCGCCTTTTGGCTCACGTATATGATAGTGTCGCTAGGATCCATATGATAAGGAGCCCGGGCTGACATGACTAGTCGTAAACCCAAAGTGGCACAGACTTACAGGGACAGGCATCCATGACCCAGCTTCGAACGTGTCGGTCATCAGCAAGTGGGTCCGGGCTGTAGCACTGGGCTAGCAGGACTCCGGTAAACCGGGCTGTAGCGGGCTAACAGGACTCCGGTACTCAAAGCGTGACATTTCCCCGAAGGGACAGACACAGGAACGAAGAAGGACACATGCCGGCCAGCCTAAGTGTTCCAGAGCAGTAGCAAGCTACCATGGCTCAGCGGTAACACTAGGAGACATTTCCCGGTAAGAGAGGCTACTAAAGATAAACAACTAGATAGTCAGATCCCACACATACCAAGCATTTCAATCATACACACAATATGCTCGATATGTGCAAATACAACGAAGCATCACAACATGACTCTACGACACAAGTACTTTATTTAAGGCTCAGGGAGCCATACATAACATACACAAAGGTACGGGTCTCACGACCCAACATTCAAGTCATACAGTCATACAAACCAGCAGCAGAAGTAACTTGTCTGAGTACAGACAACTAGTAAAATAAAAGAGGCTTGGAAAGCCTAGCTATACTACGTGGTCCTTCACAAGCTCAGGGTCACCACCTGGGTCTTTAGCCTACTCGTTGATGTCAACGTCTACATAGAACCCATTAGAAGGGGTTGCAGCGTCTTCTGTAAAATGTAAATTATAGCAACATGAGTACAAAGGTACTCAGCAAGACTTACATCAGATCCTACATACATGCATATTATCAAGAAGGGTTGGTGGAGTTATTGCAGCAAGCCAGCTTTGACTCTTGGCTAGACTATCCTACGATACTTCAACTTGAAATGGTTTTGCGCACACGAGTCCACTACTCACCAATTCAATACACTACCGAGGATCCGCCTCCGTCTTCCTACGGAAGAGCCATCCTCGGCACTCACACTTATCTTGAGGCTTTTAGTAGTTTCCATTTACTTGTCTATGAACTGTATAGGCAACCAAGTAGTCCTTTATCGCGGACGCGGCTATTCGAATAGATCATGTTAACCCTGCAGGGGTGTACTTCTTCATACACGCTCTCACCACTTACTGTCGTTTACGCGACATGTACTCGGCAACCTTCAAGCGGAAGCCCAACGTGGGTGTCGGCCACGACCTACCTAACCACCTAAGCCTCCAGTCCAGGTTTATGGCCTATCCAGGTTCCATCCGCAGGGAGTCCGGCCGAGGTTTCCCATACGGCCCCGAACGATGTGAACAGGGTTCCCGAGATACCTAACGGGTATTCGGTACACCCGGCCACGTACCTACCGCATCACAGCCCACCCCTACGGTCAGCGCTGTCCACGGCCTCCAGTAGGCTACAAACACCAGAAACTACTTGCGACTCCTGGACGGAGAACTAGGGTGAATAAGAAGCCGAGAGGGTCCATTGGTTTCGGGCCCAATGCATGGTAGTAGCTGATTCTTAAATCACACATACAGATCTCAGTGCTTAAGGTCGGCTTCAATGAAACAACCCACCATGTACTCCTACATGGCCTCTCATCGATACCTTTACCAAATCGTGTTCACCACACCACTCTCATTACCGACATAATCATTTCACTCTAGCCCATCACCCAGACGAACCAGACCTGACACGACTCTAAGCATAGCAGGCATAGCAAGGTAGGAACAACACATACATATGGCTCAAACAACTCCTACACATGCTAGTGGGTTTCATCTAGTTACTGTGGCAATGACAGGTCATGCAGAGGAAATGGGTTCAACTACCGTAGCACACAGCAGTTTGAAACGCGTTGTCTTAATGCAGTGAAAGAGAGCAGGAGCGAGAACATGGGATTGTATCGATATGATCAAATGGTTGGTTGCTTGCCTGATGGTTCGATGCACTGATACGGTTCTTCGTTAGGGTAATCACGGTACTCCTCAGAGGCAGAACCTGTCGCAAAGGACACCGATACACAACCATCACCAAACAATGTGCAACAATATGATGCATGCATGAAACATGGCAATATGAGTGTGTTGGGCTAATGCAGCTAAAACCAGAAGGGTTTGAACCAATTTGAATCAAAGATTCAAATTTCAAACTCAAACATGGCCTTCTAAAGTGCTTTTCCTTGTTCTGCTTTAAACATCAATTTAACTTGTTTGATCATGCATGAAAGTAGTACAGATGGATAGATTGGATTTTTCTGATCATTTTTCATATATAATTTTTCTAATTTGGAGTTACAGAATAAAAGTTATGAATTTTTGAAGTTTAAATAATATTCTGGAATTTCCTGATTTAAATTAAATCCAGAAATATATATATTGCGCCAGCATGACGTCAGCATGACGTCAGTGGTCAACTGCGGCTGGATGGGGTCAAACCTGACGTGTGGGGTCCACACGTCAGTGACAGGGGGGTTTAACAGGGTTAATTTAATCCTAATTAGGAATTAGTGGCGCTGGGGCCCACTGGTCAGTGTCAGGGGGTTAACTAACAGTGATTAGCACTAATCTGACCACCTGGCCGACGGGGCCCACGCGTCAGTGACTCTGGGGGGTCAAACCCCAGGTCAAATAGGTCAAACCCACCGGCGACATGACGCCGGCGAGGCCCGAGACGGCGGCACGATACGGAAACGCGCTACAGGGCACGGGCGAGGCCGTGCTTGGGCTCGTTGGAGAGCCCTTGCTCCCGCGCGTCGAACGGTGGTGGTGGCCGTGCCTGTGGTGGCCGGTACCGACGACGGCGAGCTCGTGAGCGGCGGCCGGAGTTCGGGTGCGGTCGGGATCGGCGTTGCTGCTCGCAGGCGAGGGAGCTGAGGCGTTGGAGGGGTTCTACGGGTCCTTACGGACTTGTTGGACTCGCCGGGGTGACCAAATGGTCACCGGAGCTGCGTCGACGGCGAGCTCGGCGACGGCGGAGGTTCGGCCATGGTGGGAAACGGGGTTACGGTGCGGGAACGAGGGGGAAAAGAGGGGGAAACAGTGGCGGAGCTCACCGCGGTTGCAGTGGGCGTCGAAGCGGGCTCGGGGACGCGCTGGAGACGGCGAATCAACGGCGATGGTGGTCGGAGCCCGAGGAGGAAGACGATGGCGTGGAGGCGATGCAGAGCTTCCCGAGGGGCTTGGCTTGGTGGGGAGGAAGAGGGGGTCACGGCGGAGCTCCTGAGCTCAGCGGAGGGGCGAGGGGTGGCCGGTGACGGCTGCTATGGCGAACGGCGGCGATGGTGGTGTTCGGCCGTGATAGAGAGAGCGAGGGAGAGGAGGGGAAGAACCGAGGGAGAGTGAGAGAGAACGGGGGAGGGCGTGGCGTCGTTCCAGGCCATCCAGACGAGGAGGGGAGGGGCAGGCAGGCAGGCGAGCAGGTGGCGTGGCGCGGTGGCGCGCGCGCACGCCGGCCACACTCCCCTCCCTCTGTCGAGGACGAAGACGACAGAGGAGGGAGGCGGGCTGGGCCGCCTGCTGGCTGGGCCGGCCAGCTGGCTGGGCTGCACAGGGAGGAGCCCAGGTAAGGTCCTCCCTTTTATTTATTTCTGTTTTCTAATTTCTGACATTTGTTTTGATTTAAATAAAATATTAAATCATTTTATTTCCTTATGCCAATTTTTGCAGGAGCTAGATATATTATTCCAGAGCTCCCCAACAGGTGGCATAATTTTTGGACATATATTAATATATATAACTAATATATTTCCAATGCAAATATTTATGCATTAATTCCAAATGCCCAAAATAATACCTATGAGCTCTTAAAAATATTGGTTTGATTTTTATCTCTGTCCAATATTTTCAGAGAGCAACATGAGCATTTTCTTGGACCCTTTTGGAGAAATTTTTATTTGGATCATTTTCAGAAATGATTCTGAGGGTTTCACAAATCCCCATTTCAAAATTAAATGGAATTTTAAACATGATGCACACACTCTGATGCATGACTAGCTAGGGTGTGACAGCAAGCCTCGATGACGACGAATTCGTCACACCATCAGACCCCGCCGAACAAGAGCGTTTTAAATGCAGGCTTTTAGCCATGGCAAGCAGCCTCAAGAAAAAGCAGCAACTCTTAGAGCTGCCCAAGATTTGCTAGCTGACAGATGGACTGAAGTCCTTGCGGCCGAAGAGTATGAACTCAAACGCCCCTCCAAGAGTTACCCGAAGCGCAGGCCACTACCCCGATCAGAGGAGGAAGCACCTACATCACCAGCGCATGACATGGCAGACCGGCCACCTCGCGGCCGCGACAAAGAGGCCTCTCGGTCCTCCACCCAAGCCATGCCCCGACGCCGCTCAACTAAGGCACGGGAAAATGCGCCCGACCTGCGAGACATACTGGAGGATAAGGCAAGACAAACAAGATCGATCTACGGATCGCGCAGGCGCCCTACAGCATGTGACAATGATCTTCACTCCGGATACAACAAATCCGGCCGGGCCGAACACAACAGACATAGCTCTTCCAAGCTGCGTGGTGATATAGCCCAGTACAGAGGCGCCGCACACCCGCTATGCTTCACGAATGAAGTAATGGATCATAAAATCCCATAGGGTTTCAAACCCGTAAACATCGAATCATACGATGGCACAACAGACCCGGCGGTATGGATCGAGGATTATCTCCTTCACATCCACATGGCACGCGGCGATGATCTACACGCCATCAAATACCTCCCGCTCAAACTTAAAAGACCGGCCCGACATTGGCTTAACAGCTTGCCAGCAGACTCAATCGGTTCTTGGGAGGACCTGGAAGCCGCATTCCTCGACAACTTCCAGGGCACTTACGTGCGACCGCCGGATGCCGACAACTTAAGCCACATAATTCAGCAGCTAGAAGAATCGGCCAGACAATTCTGGACACGGTTCCTAACAAAGAAAAACCAGATAGTCGACTGTCCAGACGCAGAGGCCCTAGCAGCCTTCAAGCATAACATCCACGACGAGTGGCTTGCCCGGCACCTGGGACAGGAAAAGGCGAAATCCATGGCAGCCCTCACGACACTCATGACCCGCTTTTGCGCGGGAGAAGACAGCTGGCTAGCTTGCAGTAACAACTTATCAAAGAACCATGGTAATTCGGATACCAAGGAAAAAAGTGGCAGGACACGTCGGAATAAGCAAAAACGCCGCTTAACAGCGATAGCAATGAAGACACGGCAGTCAATGCCGGATTCAAAGGCTATAAATCCTGTCAGCGGAAAAAGCCATTCAAAAAGAATACTCAGGGCCCGTCCAGTTTGGACCGAATACTCGACCGCTTGTGCCAGATACAAGGCACCCCCGAAAGGCCAGCCAATCACACTAACAGGGATTGTTGGGTGTTCAAGCAGGCAGGCAAGTTAAGGGCCGAAAACAAAGACAAGGGGCTACATAGCGATGACGAGGAGCCCAAGCCACCGAACAACAATGGACAGAAGGGCTTTCCCCAACAAGCGCGGACGGTAAACATGATATACGCAACTCACATTCCCAAGCGGGAGTGGAAGCGTGCGCTACGGGACGAATACGCGATAGAGCCAGTCGCCCCAAAGTTCAACCCATGGTCCTCCTGCCCGATCACTTTTGATCGAAGGGACCATCCCACTAGCATCCGTCATGGCAGCTTCGCCGCATTGGTTCTCGACCCAATCATCGACGGATTTCATCTCACAAGAGTCCTCATGGACGGCGGCAGTAGCCTGAACCTGCTTTATCAGGATACAGTGCGGAAAATGGGCATAGATCCCTCAAGGATTAAGCCCACAAGAACGACCTTTAAAGGCGTTATACCAGGTGTAGAAGCCAACTGTACAGGCTCAGTAACACTTGACGTGGTCGTCGGATCCCCGGACAATTTCCGAAGCGAAGAGCTAATCTTCGATATAGTCCCGTTTCGCAGTGGCTATCACGCCCTGCTCGAATGAACCACATTCGCAAAGTTCAATGCGGTGCCGCACTACGCATATCTCAAGCTCAAGATGCCAGGCCCTCGAGGAGTAATTACGGTCAACGGAGACACCGAACGCTCCCTCCGTACGGAGGAGCATACGGCGGCTCTCGCAGCGGAGGTACAAAGTAGCCCTCTCAGGCAATTCTCCAATCCAGCCATTAAAAATCCAGACACTGCCAAGCGCGCTCGGAGTAACCGACAGCAGGACCGCCTGGCACACTCTGAGCAAGCGTAGCAATGCGGCCCCAACCCCAGCTTTCGCGACATAGCGAAACCAGTACCTCGCGTACATAACTACGCCCTTGAAATACCATGGGCACAGGGGAAGGGGCACAATAAAGGCACGCCCAAAATACAGCTTAAAACATACTAGGGGCTGCCGGATTCTTTTTTTTTAATTTTTCTTACTTCCAGGACTCCATACTTCAGACGACCTGTTTGGCAATTCGACTGCCGCACAAACGATGCAAGATCCAGGGAGGCAGACAAGCCATGCCGCATTATGGAACTCCCAGGTGGTCCCTATTACGAGCGGTATACCTGTTTTAAATACAATTCCGCGGCCTGCCCCTGGTCAGGACATATTAAATAGTCCAATATCTTTTTCTTATCGCACTACTTGTATCGTTCGGCTTTGATAAATAAGCCTCTCTATAAACAATGCATAGCTTTTTGTCTATTTTCTGCATTACTCTCTTTTATATATGTTCATTAATGACATGTTGCACCCATACACTGTGGTACGGCAAGTACGCCAGGGGCTTCAGTACCCTTTAATATGGTGTGAGAAGTCCGTACACTTTCACAAGTGCGGCACCCCGAACTTATAGCACTATATGCATCGGCTCCGAATCATGATTTGGGTCAATAGTTGGGTTTGCCCGGCTCCTATGTTTTGGTGCCTTACGTTCCACTATATCGGCTAAGGTAGCACTAGGAGAACCACTGCGATTGTGCCCCGGTTGAGCTGGGTTAAGCACCTCAGTGGAGAAAGCTAAAACTGACTGTCATGATGAGGCGAGAGACCGGTCGCTGTTCGAGAGGTTTTTCGAGTCCCTAAAGACTTATGCCGCTTCGAGCGAGGAGCCGGATTTGTCCGACCAAGGCGTGGATAGCGCCCCGAACTCGGTCTTCCGAACTAGGGGCTTCCCCGAAATTTAAAATTATAAAGTTCTATGGCTAAGTGAGAGTGTTCAAGCATTATAGTCCGATTGCCTGGTTCGTTGTGCTGAGCGCCTCCCTCGAAGGACCCAACTATGGGAAAAAGAGCGCTCAGGTTTATCCCGAACACCCCAGCACTAGTGGCATGGGGGCAGAAGCCGACGACTGGCCATCTTTCAATTTTTTGATAAACGGCCGCACAGAAAATAATATTTTAAATTCAACAAGCATTGCTTAAGCACCTATGAACAAGTTTTCAGCGCATAGGATAAAAACGAGCGAGTTTATTCAAAAATTACATCCTTGGTACATTCATCCGCCACAAGGCGGGCACCCGCAAGAACATCCTTGTAATAGTTCTCGGGCTTGCGATGCTCCTTCCCCGGCGGCGGCCCGTCCTTCACAAGCTTCTCACCGTCCAGCTTACCCCAGTGCACCTTTGCACGGGCAAGAGCCCGACGGGCACCTTCGATGCAGATGGAGCGCTTGATGACCTCGAGCCTTGGACAGGCCTCCACCAGCCGCCGCACCAGCCCGAAGTAGCTCCCAAGCAGGACCTCTCCGGGCCACAACCGAACTATGAAGCCCTTCATGGCCTGTTCGGCCGCCTTGTGGAGCTCGACCAGCTGTTTCAGCTGGTCGCTCAAGGGCACAGGGTGTCCGACCTTAGCATAATGAGACCAGAACACCTTCTTCGTCGAGCTGCCCTCTTCAGCTCGGTAGAATGCAGCAGCGGCGGATACGCTGCGGGGAAGATCAGCGAATGCCCCTGGAGAACTCCGGATTTGGGTAAGTAACAAGTAGTTTACTTTTATATTTCTTCTTTGCATAAAGAATGCCTTACCCGCTGCTATCTTCTTAATCTCCTCCAACTCTTGGAGGGCCTTTTGGGCTTCGGCCTTGGCAGGCTTGGCAGTCTCAAGGGCCGCCGCGAGCTCGGACGCTTGGGTCTTTGACTCAAGCTCCAAACTCTCATGTTTTTTCATGAGAGCCTAAAGCTCTTGCTGCACCTCGCCGACCTGAGCCCCAAGTTTCTCTCGCTCGGTGCGCTCCATGGCCGTTTTCTTTTCGGCCTCGGACAGCGCCTGCTTGAGGGTCGCCACCTCAGTCGTGGCCCCTATAATAAATAGTACAATCCTGTTATATTTTGCAATCACGCCTCTCTATAGGCACTTTTTCTGTAAGGTATTTCTTACCTTCTTTCTCCTCGAGCTACCGCTTGGCAAGGCCGAGCTCTTG
Organism: Triticum dicoccoides; assembly: GCF_002162155.2. Classification (NCBI taxonomy): domain Eukaryota; kingdom Viridiplantae; phylum Streptophyta; class Magnoliopsida; order Poales; family Poaceae; genus Triticum; species Triticum dicoccoides. The sequence goes on from NC_041390.1 coordinate 369,848,856, forward strand.
CTCAGTCTGCTCGAGGTCCTGCTTCAGGACACCCACCTCCGCAGTCAGTTCGGCGGTGGATAGCAGCGAAGCCTGCATACGCATATTGACTCTTTTTGTTAGACTCCTGCGAAATTTAATAGATCCTCTATTCGTCTTTTCTTTCCGAACGCCAAACAGAGCATCAGGGGCTACTATCTATGCGGTTATATTTTTTACATATTTTTACTTACCTCGAAGCCTGTTAGAAGGCTAGCGCAAGCTTCAGTCAGTCCGCTCTTGGCAGACTGAACCTTTTGGATCACCGTACTCATAATAGTACGGTGCTCCTCGTCAATGGAGGCGCCATCAAGCACCTCAAGCAGATTGTCCGGCACCTCCGGTTGGACAGAGGCCGCCGACTCAGAAGGCTTGCTCCTCTTAGAAGGAGTTCGCCTACCGCGGTCCGGAACTGTTGAAGATTCCGGCGCGGCGTCCGACACAAAGCCGGACTTGGAGCCCTGGGGGATCTTGTCCCCTTTACTCCTGGAGTCCGGGAGGTCGCCTTGCGGCTCCTCCAGGACCACCTCCTCCTGCCCCGGAGCTTGTTGCGACGCCACTTCGGCGTCATCCGCAGTGCGGGGGGAGACAGCGGGCATAACTAAGTTCACGTCCGATGAATCCAGGGAGCCGCTCGACGACTCGTTGAGTTCGGCCCAGGGCGGGCTGCATAATTACATTCGACATTATGGAAAGTTGTGCAACAAAGGAACATCATGAGTTATTCTGATATCCGAACTTACGATTTCGCCGGACGCTTGGCCCTGTTTGGCCACTCCTCTTTGCCCTCTTCGGCGTTGGGGGCGTAGTCCGGCGGAGGGGTCTTCCTTTTCCTAGACCCCTCGGGCTCCCCCGTTGGGCGACCTTCCTCTTCTCTCCTCCCTCCGCTGGGGGGGAGAGTTTTCTTATTCCTCCTCCCTGTTTTCGCGGGAGGAGGGCATCTCGGACTCGTCAGATGACGAGTCCGACACCACCACATTACGGGCACTCTTTCGAGTCCCCGTGGCCTTCTTCTTCTTGGCCTTCTTCTCCACCACCACATAAGGCGCCGGAGCCAACAGCTTCACTAGTAGAGCTGGGGGTGGGTCTTCGGGCAAGGGAGCCGGACAATTAATCGATCCGGACTTCGCTCGCCAAGCCTGTCAAAGGTAAGGGAGTTTAGATCCCGCATAGAGTCAAACTATGAAAAAACTTAAACATCCTGTAAAAGGTGAAAATAGCTTACCTCGCTAGCGTGACGCTGCGAGCTGTATCCGCGATCCTCGGAAGCGGATGTGGGAGCCTTGGCGCCTTTGGTTAGCACCTTCCAGATGTCTTCATACGTCGTGTCGAAGAGCCGGTTAAGGGTTTGGTGCCGCATCGGGTTGAACTCCCACAGATTAAAGCCTCGTTGTTGACACGGGAGGATCCGGTAGACGAGCATAACCTGGACTACATTGACAAGCTTGATCGGCTTGTTCACCAAGGACTGGATGCATGTTTGCAATCCGGTCACCTCTTTTTCGTCACCCCACGACAGGCCCGTCTCTTTCCAGGACATAAGACGCGTGGGGGGTCCGGATCTAAACTCGGGGGCTGCGATCCATTTCGGATCACAGGGCTCGGTGATGTAAAACCACCACGATTGCCACCCCTTCAGGGTCTCCATGAAGGAGCCCTCGAGCCATAGGACGTTGGCCATCTTGCCCACCATGGCACCTCCGCACTCCGCCTGGCTGCCGCGCACCACCTTGGGCTTGACGTTGAAGGTCTTGAGCCAGAGGCCAAAATGGGGGCGGATGCGGAGAAAAGCCTCGCACATGACGATAAACGCTGAGATGTTGAGGACAAAGTTCGGGGCCAGATCATGGAAATCCAGGCCATAGTAAAACATGAGCCCCCGGACAAATGGGTGGAGTGGAAAACCCAGTCCGTGGAGGAAGTGGGGAAGGAATACCACCCTCTCAGGGGGCCTTGGGGTGGGGAGAAGCTGCCCCTCCGTGGGAAGCCTGTGCGCGATGTCTTTGGACAAGTATCCGGCCTTCCTTAGCTTTTTGACATGGCCCTCCTTGATGGAGGAGACCATCCACTTGCCTCCCGCTCCGGACATTGCTGGAGAAGGTTGAGGTGGGAAGTGCGAGCTTGGGCGCTGGAGCTCGAGTGCGCAGGAGATGGATTGGCAAAGGAGGAAGAAGGCGTGGGTAAAAAGGTGGATCCTTATCCCCTTATATGGGCGGATGCGGTTGTGCGTCCCCACCAGCCTAGTAAAACTCGCTTGCCTCCCAATCGCCGTGATAAATGGCATGGTTGGGTTACCCACATCCGTATTGATGAGAATCCCGTAAAGGGGGTACACGATCTCTGCTTTGACAAAACGTGCCAAGGAAACCGCCTCGCAAAACATGTTTAGGTGGAAAAGTAAAAATGATTCGAGTAAAGGACTTGGCCGTAGTGTGATGACGCACTGCGGAATACGTCGGCAGATTTTATTTGTGTCAATATTATTCTCTCTATGGCAATATGTGGAAACTTATTTTGCAGAACCGGACACTACTCTTGGTGTTTACAATCTTCTATGAAGGACTTGGAGGAGGAACCCGCCTTGCAATGCCGAAGACAATTTGCGTTCCGGACTCGTCATTATTAAAGCCTGGTTCAGGGGCTACTGAGGGAGTCCTGGATTAGGGGGTGTTCGGGTAGCCGGACTATACCTTCAGCCGAACTCCTGGACTATGAAGATACAAGATTGAAGACTTCGTCCCGTGTCCGGATGGGACTTTCCTTGGCGTGGAAGGCAAGCTTGGCGATGCGGATATGCAAGATCTCCTACCATTGTAACCGACTTTATGTAACCCTAACCCTATCTGGTGTCTATATAAACCGGAGGGTTGTAGTCCGTAGGCAATCAACTCCATACACAACAATCATACCATAGGCTAGCTTCTAGGGTTTAGCCTCCTTGATCTCGTGGTAGATCTACTCTTGTACTACCCATATCATCAATATTAATCAAGTAGGAGTAGGGTATTACCTCCATCGAGAGGGCCCGAACCTGGGTAAAACAAAGTGTTCCCTACCTCCTGTTACCATCCAGCCTAGACGCACAGTTCGGGACCCCCTTCCCGAGATCCGCCGGTTTTGACACCGACAACTAGTTTCATGAAAAAGGGTAAAGGAAAGAAGAGGGACTTCCAGAATAATGACAAGCAAGTTTCCACTCCCGGGAAGAATCCCAAATCTGGACCTAAGCCTGAAACTGAGTGCTTCTACTGCAGAGAGACTGGTCACTGGAAGCGTAACTTCCCCAAATATTTGGCAGATAAGAAGGATGGCAATGTGAACAAAGGTATATTTGATATACATGTTATTGATGTGTACCTTACTAATGCTCACGGTAGCGCCTAGGTATTTGATATTGGTTCCGTTGCTCATATTTGTAACTCAAAACAGGGGCTACGGATTAAACGAAGATTGGCTAAGGACGAGGTGACGATGCGTGTCAGGAATGGTTCCAAGGTCGATGTGATCGCCGTCAGCACGCTACCTCTACATCTACCTTTGTGATTAGTTTTAGACCTGAACAATTGTTAGTTGGTGCCAGTGTTGAGCATGAACATTATATCTGGATCTTGTTTAGTGCGAGACGGTTATTCATTTAAATATGAGAATAATGGTTGTTCTACTTATATGAGTAATATCTATTATGGTCATGCACCCTTGAAGAGTGGTGTATTTTTGTTGAATCTCGATTGTGGTGGTACACCTATTCATAGTATTGATTCCAAAAGATGCAAAGTTGATAATGATAGTGCAACATATTTGTGGCATTGCCATTTGGGTCATACTGGTGTAAAGTGCATGAAGAACCTCCATGCAGATGGGCTTTTGGAATCACTTGATTATGAATCATTTGATACTTGCGAACCATGCCTCATGGGAAAGATGACTAAAACTCCGTTCTCCGGAACAATGGAGTGAACTAATGGCTTACTGGAAATAATACAAACCGATGTATGCGTCCGATGAGTGTTGGGGCTCGCGGCGGGTGTCGTTATTTTCTAACCTTCACAGATGATTTGAGAAGATATTGGTATATCTACTTTATGAAACACAAGTCTGAAACATTTGAAAAGTTCAAAGAATTTCAGAGTGAAGTAGAGAATCATCGTACCAAGAAAATAAAGTTTCTACGATCTGATCACAGAAGCGAATATTTGACTTATGAGTTCGGCCTTCATTTAAAACAATGTGGAATAGTTTCAGAATTGACGCCACCTGGAACACCACAGCGTAATAGTGTGTCCGAACGTCGTAACCATACTTTATTAGATATGGTGAGATCTATGATGTCTCTTCTAATTTACCAATATCGTTTTGGGGTTATGCATTTGAGACAACTGCATTCACGTTAAATAGGGCACCGTCTAAATCCGTTGAGACGACACCGTATGAACTATGGTTTGGTAAGAAACCTAAGTTATCATTTCTTAAAGTTTGGGGTTGTGATGCTTATTGTTGGTGGATTCTTCCCGAGCAAAGTGCATCTACACGATGTACTTCAAGTGCTCCCCGCAGGGTGCAACAAGAAGCATGCCAGCCCCTGCACCTTGTAGGGAAAAAGCACCATCAAAATACATGATCCATTCTTCGGGTGATTCCTTGCCAGGGATGGCTGCCTCTGTCCTTTCCTCATCAGGGGTTGGCGTCCCTTCTGCTATAAACTCTAGCAATGTCGTGCTCTGAATAGTTTAAGTGCTCTCAAACTTCGAACCAAAGCTGGACAACTCCAAAGCCCATTCCACTATTCTGCGAGTTGCCTTAGGGTTTCAGAGTATCGTTTAACAAGTAACAACCATGATCTCATGGGTTGGAAGTAGTGGCGTAGTTTACTTGAGGCCATAATAAGACCAAAGATCAACTTTTGCACACCAGAGTACCTCGGTCTAGCCCCCTGTAACAAGGAGCTGACAAAGTACACTAGTGCTGCACCATTTTCTTCCTTGCCGCGTCCCTGGAGTTGTTTTCTTTGCCATGCTCACTGTTGCCCTGATCCTTCTCCGACTCTGCTGTTCTCTATTCAGTTTATGTCTCATCCACCTCTCGCTGCGCTACCAAGGCCGCACTGACCACCTTGTTGGTTGCCTCCAAGTATAGCAACAATGGTTCTTGGGGTTTGGGTGCAGCCAAGGTTTGGCTGCATCTACTTCTGGGGTCCACATCATGGGCCTTGCCTTCTTCAAAATCTTGAAGAACGACAGGGCACGCTTGGCAAACTTGGAGATGAATCTGCTCAACGCGGCAACGCATCCTCTGAAGCGCCTCACAACCTTAATTGTCCTTGGCACTTGGATCTTCTCAATTGCCTGGATCTGGTCGGGGTTGGTTTTTATCCCCCAATGGGACACGAAGAACCCAAGTAGCTTGTCATAGGGAACACCAAATACACACTTCTCCAGATTAAGCTTCAGATTGATCTTGCGTAGATTAGCAAATGTCTCTTCCAAATCCTGGATTAGGGTGGCATTATCCTTGGTTTTTACCATGATATCATCCATATAGGCTTCTATATTTCTGTGCAACTTTGGCTCAAAACAAATTTGGACTGCCCTTGCAAAAGTGGACCCGGCACTCTTTAGGCCAAACGGCATGCAGACAAAGCAGTACGTACCACACGGAGTGATGAACGATGTCTTCTATTCATCTTCTTTGGACATGAAGATCTAATGATATCCGGAGTATGCGTCCAGAAAGGAGAGCAAATTACATCCTGAAGTAGAATCCATGATCTGGTCGATGCGCGACAAGGGAAATGGGTCCTTCGGGTAAGCCTTGTTGTGGTCTGTGAAATCAATGCAAAGCATCCACTTCCCATTAGATTTCCGGACCACTACTGGATTTGCTAACCATGTAGGATGCAATACTCCTCTAACCAAACCAGCTTCCTCCAATTTCTTGATCTCTTTGGCAATGAACTGCTGCCTCTCCAAGGCCTGCTTCTGTACTTTCTGCTTGACGGGTTGGGCATGTGGGCAGACAGTAAGGTGGTGCTCAATTACCTCCCTGGGAACACCGGCGATATCAGATGGTTGCCAAGAAAACACATCAATATTCGCCCGCGGGAAGGCAACGAGCGCGATTTCCTATCTTTCATCGAGGGTGGCGTCGATAGTGAAAGTACCATCAACTCCAGCCAACCCTGTCGGGACCTTCTTCACTTGGGGTGCAGTAACCATGGATCTCTTGCTGTTGGTACACTGTGGCACTTCATCAATGGGTGTTGTGCACTCGGAGGGGGCACGCTTCCTGGACTCCTTGCCAAAGGTCCTACAATCCCCCTTCTTTCCTTTGCTTTCCTTGGCGGGAATTGTCATTGTTGCCGCTTCCGCTGCAACTGCATCCCGTTACATCTTGTCCACACAGATAATTGCATCCTTCTCATCAGATGGGATAGTGAGGAACCCCAGTGGCCCAGGCATTGTCAACGTATTGTAAGCATAGTGGGATGCTGCCATGAACTTGGCCAGGGCTGGACGTCCAAGAATTCTATTGTACGGTTGGGGTATCTCAACCACATTAACCACAATCTTCTCAGTCTGATAGTTCAACTCTCCCCCAAACGTCATCGGCAACGTAATCTTCCCCTTCGGATGACTCCTGCCGGGATTAAATCCTTGAAACGTGCGGGTGACCTCTAGCTCTTCTTCTCCTATCTGAAGCTTGCTAATAACTGCTAGGGAAATCAGATTCAACCCGGCCCCGCTGTCCACTAGCATCTTTGTGACCTTGAGGTTGCGAATGGTTGGGGAGACCAACAATGGCAAGCACCCGACCGCAGTGGTGAGATCAAGGTGATCCTCTTCGTCAAAGATGATTGGTGTGCAGGACCATTTGAGCAGTTTTCAGGCCTTTGGCGCTGGTTCCACAACATTGACCTCTCGTGCCCATCGCCTGAGTTGGCGATGGGAGGTGTGCAAAAATGCACCCCCATCAATGCATAGGGCCTCAGTGGCCTTCTGAAATTCTTGCTCACTAGTTTCCTCTTCATCCCCTCCATCACTAGCATCATCACAGATTTCCTTCTCTTGGCCCCTGGCGGGCTTTCCTTGCTTCCAAAAGGGTCTACCGGCGTGATTTTCTTCACCACCCCATCCCTTACCGCCAACAGCATTCTGACCTTTTCTCCCTATCAAGCTTATCATACTCTACCCTCTGCTTCTTGATGAGCTGCTCAACCTGATAACACTCCTGAAGGTCGTGGCCTTTGGTCTGCTGAATCTTGTAGTATGGCCCATCACCTTCCCCAACTTCTTCAACGGCAGCGGCTTCCCAGCAGGCAGTTCATGCGGCAGCTTCCTTGCTGGGGCCTCAACCTTGAACTTCTTGCCGATACTAGGTGTGCCCGATCCTTCCAAAGTCATTACTACCTTATCCCTTGGCTTCTTATTGCGCTTCTTGCCATTCTTCTAACTAGTTCATTCATCCTCATCTTCTGAATCAACATTAATGCAATCTTCTTCCCTGGCCAACTTCCTTCCTTCTTCCATCCGGGAACATTTATCCACCGGCGTATATAGTTCTTTCACAGTCTTGGGCAACCACACGTTCATTTTGGAATGAATGCGGCGGTTGCACACATTGGACTGGAAAGCTGCTATAACGGCTGTCGGGTGGATATTTGGAATATTTCTACGAACTTTACTGAATCTCTGCAAATACTTATGGAGGGTTTCTCCTTCCTTCTACTTGAGAAGCTGCAATGGTGCTCGAAGATCAGCGGCTCCGTTGAGCGCGGCGGTCTGGTTGGCTCGTCCGGGAGGTAGCGCATGCGCCGCGGTTGCTCTCATGGTGGGGGCGACCGGAGGGCGATGGCTCGCCTTGGACGGAGCGCCGTTGTTGCGTATGTGCTCGTCGGTGAGAGGAGGGGGCACAGACGGAGTGACCCCCTCACCCGCACCTTGTAGAGCCTGACTGTCGAGACGCTGCTGATGTTGTTCTCCTCCGGTAGCTCCGCCCCCCATGTCGGCTGCAGGGGAGGGGGTAATGGCGCCACCTGCTGCAACCATGTCCATAGCAGCGTCCACGTCCTCGCGCGCCCCCTTGTCCCTTGCACGTTAGAGGCCGTGGGCAGTGGAGCCTTCCAGGTGGATGGATGGGCCGAGGTACCAGATTTCTTCTTGGGTGCCATGGGCAGTGGAGCCTTCCAGGGGTAATGGCGCCACCTGCTGCAACCACGTCCATAGCAGCGTCCACGTCCTCGCGCGCCCCCTTGTCCCTTGCGCGTTAGAGGCCGTGGGCAGTGGAGCCTTCCAGGTGGATGGATGGGCCGAGGTACCAGATTTCTTCTTGGGTGCCATGGTCGATGGCTCTGTCGAGGATGAAGATGGCGATGAAGATGGCGCGCCAAAAATGTCGTGGGATATTCGAGGCCACCTATGGGAACGGGTGGCCCCTTGCTCGTTCGGCGGGGGGACGTCGCATTGCGTAAAGAGCAGACCTGCGCGCGGCAGCACGACAGAGAGCACACAAGCAATTTACCCAGGTTCGGGCCACCGCGAGGTGTAAGACCCTACTCCTGCTTTTGTGGATTGATGGTGGAATGAATGTGGTGGTGCATAGTACACTTGCCTGGCAGGGTTTGCCTTGGGGCAGTAGCAACTATGTTCGTATGGTGGCTTGGGTTCATCATCTTTTCAACCCCTCCTACGAGTGCCATGGTCCTCCTTTTATAGATTAAGGGGTATCCACAATGGAAAAGTAGTCATTATCCATTGATATGGTAGTGAGCAATGCTATCATACCTAAGTCTACGGGCTGACGGGGCGCATTAAATGCTCCTCTTGGTGTCACATCACTGGTTTCCTGGCAAGGCTTGCTGGGCTATCTTGCTAGCTCCGCGCCTGTTCCCTTGACACATCGCAGGATGGGTGTCATCTGTAGGCTTCTGCTGTAGGAAATGGCATCCATGTGGCGAACGGCTGCCACTTAATAATCTCGCGGCTTGACACCACACTGATTGATGATGTGGTTCGCACTTGAGTGGTTGGTGGGGTGGTTCTGCCCCCGCGAGCCCCAGTAGACCTTGCCGGGATGCCTCGGTTGCCTACTTTTGGTGGTGGCCTTGCCCCTTGCCAGGATAACCTGCCCAGCAAGGGAGGCCCTTCTCTTGTCGATATCTTGCTCTTCTGGCTCGATCTTGGTCTCTCTGGACTGCATGTTGCTTCTTCAAATCTCTTGGTCCTTTAATTACTGACTTGGGTTGGTGCTTCAATCTTGATCTCGTGCATGTGTATAGTCTGGGCAACAGATCCAGGGTTTGTTGCACCGACAACATCCTCTACTTGTCTCGATATGCCAACCATTTATGATGAATATGATATTGAGCATGTCAAATTACCTAGTTGTGATGCTATGCTTTATAGGATATCATGTGAAAATTCTATTGGTCACATTATGTTTGACAATCCATTAAACTTGTCATATGTTATGAGTGAGATCTCCCATATGGCATTATCTCAATCTCAACATAGTAACTATGCATGACCCATTAAAATAAATCACATTTGCACTTATGGAATAGATGATGAGATCATGGTTATTAGTATATGTTTCTCTTGCAATGATATTGCCATGCTACCTTTGCAAACTTTGTGCAATTCATTTCATATGCCATGCCATGAAAAATATTGTTTACCGCATGATTCCATACATTGTGTGCACCATATGCATAACATTCATGACAATGCTCTAGATATTACTAGAGATGCGCTACACAATTTGAGTCTCCATTATGCTACATAACCACAAAACCTTAATGATGGATGACATTTTCCATATCATGCATATCATTTATTTGGGCATTGGCTATTTTGTGCTAACCAACACATACACGTGCGCATCATAATGGATGATGTGTACATATACCATGCACACACAAATTTTTCGTTGTCTTTGTTTTGCGTAGGTACTTATGAACACTCGTCAACCTCACAATCACATGAGTTGATGAAATGAGCTCTTGAGAGCAACGATGCTTTGGGATCCCATTCGCACAAGGACTTCAGACATCTTTTCTACATGGCCCTCACATGGTTATGGATTCTTGTCCATTATATATCATTTGCCCATATTGTCATGTTCACTTTGCATGCTATGCTCATTCCTATGCCTTTGCCATGCATTTGTGACCCATGCTTCGCATTGCACATGATGATTGATATTACTCCTTCTATGTGTATTTTCATGCTTGGTGGAGATATTGTTTGTTATTGCCATGTTTGCTTTGTGCCCAATGCCTATGATGATACCTTTATCTTGGTTTGTGTTCGTGCTTGTGATATACCATGTGCATTGCCTATGCCTACTATTTGCACACATGACATGATTGCAATGATTACCTATAGTATGTTGCATCTTTGCACTACTAGCTTGAATGACTTGATAGCCTCACGCATGATGAACAATTTCTCTTTCTATTGTGATGAGTGCCACACTATATTCACAACACCCCACGCATGTTACGCTTGGATTGTCTTGCCCTTGACCCATGTGTTTAGACACTTCATTTATTTTGGTGTTGTGAATGCTTCATATGCATACCATAGACCACTTGTTGAGCGTCTTATGCATGCTTCCTATGACATTGAGGTATATGCTTGTTCTCTTATCACATATATTAGCACCTTTACCTCACCTTTGCATCATTTTTTCCATAATGCTTTTACTTATGCCCAATTTATGTGCTTACACAACATGTCACACTTCTTTGTCAAACCATATGCTATGCATGATGACGACACTTGTTGGATGAATCACCACTTGAATACTTGGTTTGCCACTAACGCTAACCACATTCGTTTTTCCAAGTGTTAGTTGTCCTTTCTCCTTTTGAAGGAATCACACAACGGTGCGACATTGGAAAGTGCCCTTTTCGAGCTTCAACATGATAAGTGCTTGGTGGTCGTTCACTTCTACATGGCGACGCTCTCTCTTTCCCATGGTGATGAAGATCACAATCCATGGACGGATCTCTCCCAAGGGGGGGATATGATGCAGAGCATCCCATCATCATCCCCATGGACACTAATACTACTCATCAAGCACTACGAGGAGGACCAAGGAAAAGAGCTCGCGCACGTGCCATAGAAACCAAGGTTAACTCTTTCCTCTTCGAACTTCATTCGGATTCACATGAGAGTTGGGTCCTACCTCAAATGGGAACATTGTGCATTCTTGGATACAAAGCAGATGACCGTGAGGAAGCTAGGACGAGGATACAAGCAACCATGGAGGAAAGAAGAGGATGGAAGTCACGGAAAGCACGAAGCACCAGAAGCTCTCTAGACACCCCGGGTGCCCAGACCTCCGGGTGCCCGCACCATCCACCCCTGGGTGGCCGGACCCCCAGGTACCCGCACCGCTACCATCGGGTGCCCGGCCCCGCCAGCCGCCAAGGGAGCGGCTCCCTGGATGACCCGGGTGCCCAGGCCTCACAACCCCGGGTGCCCGGCCCTCCGTCTCCAGGCGACCCCTAGGTGCCCGGACCCTCCACCGTGTCTACACGTATTTCGGGATAATTTACTTATGTACCCTTGTTTTACCCCCAATTCGTCCCTAACTTATATATACTCCTCACCTAGCTTGTTGGGGAGGTTAGCAAAATATTTGATAAACAAAGAGAGAGCTTTGCTCATCTTCCTCCTCTTTGAGATCTAGGCCTCCTCTTGGAGAAGCTCCTCCTGGATATCAAGCCCTCCTCTTAGAGAAGCTCCTCTTGGAGATCAAGCCCTCCTCTTGTAGAAGATCTTCTTGTGGATTCAAGACCTCACCTAGTGGGTAGATAGAACTTTACCCTTGTGCTATTTTCCTTCAATTGTTCTTGTATGCTTGTGGATCTCATGTATGCTACTTTAGTGGATGTGTGATTTGGGTATGTTTGAGTGATTTCCCCCCTTGTGTTCTTGTGTTTTCTTTGTTCCCTCCACCTCCAAGTGTGAAAAGATCCCCTCTAGGGTTACATCCTACAGCATTGTTCTTCCCATGAGTGTTTCTTCGGTTTAGTTCATCGACATAATTTTGTAGTTTTGCTACAAGGTTCTGACGGTCGATCGGCACTGGTTGTCGACAGTCTGTTAACAGTTCCTTGGGCTACATAATAGTCGGGAACTGTGAACTGTCATGTACACAAGAGGGTGCCAAAGATGGATGATCTTCTAGGGGTTCACGTGTGTTGACGAAGTTTAGTGTGCGGGTGAGACTTTTAATTAAGTCTATCTTTTACACACCCAAAAACTTAATCTAGCATCAAGAACATCGCCTTGTTTTGCTTGCATAGGTAGCTAGTCTTAATTGATTAAACTGTCCAACCACGTAAATAAAAATTTTCTAAAACCGATTAGAGGACGTCTAACTTGGTTTTGCAGGGTTTGCATACGACGTGGTATAGCCTTTGTCATGATAATGGGATTATGCATGAGATGGTTATATGATGTAATGTTAAGTAGCATGCATGTCATGGCATGATGGCTGGAGCCACGAGATTGCTACCATAATGTAAATATCATAGAGATAGGTTACAATGACGGTGGCAAGACGTACACAGAGAACCCCGTTGAGAAAAAGGTGTACCTAGGTGCAAGACGAGGAGCTATAATTTTGTGCCACGACGGAATTTCGGATTTTGGTGCCATGACAACATTTTCTTAAATAGTCGCCATGGCAATGTTTTCTAAGATTGTCACCATGACAACGTTTTTGAAACGGTTGCAACAACAATGAAATATTGGCCGTCACGTCGCTTCAACTAAAGATTGAAGACGATCATGAAGATCTCCCAATGCCCAAGGCTATACCATATCATGCTATTATGAATTGCTTGAGATGTTTATCCCTTTGTTGTTTGCACCCTTTGATTGCGCAGTAGTCAATTATTAGGGTGATCTCTCATAGTAAATATCAAGTTTTAAGGTGCTCTAGTGTTGCAACCGTCTATAACACGTAGCATTCCGGAGTGTGTCATGTCCACATGAGTACAATGGGATGTGAGGTGTAAGACAGCGATGTTAAGACAATGTATGCAGATAACACTCGGTTATCTTGAAGTTTTAGCAAAATCGTTTGAGCTCGGAGCAAAAAGCATCGAAAGATGAAAAAGAGTCATATGGAGATGTGATCAGCAAAAGTTTGCCCACCGGTCAAAATTCTCGTCATTGGTGATGTCCACATCAATGGTAAGAACTAGACTTGGATCTTGTATCACTCACTATTAATTATGAGAGATATTAATTTGAGTGGGAGTGCACTTTGTACTAAATTTTGCTTTAATAAACTAGTTCAATATTAATTATGAATTGTGTCTAAAAGTGAATCTTGTGATTGTTGTTGTAGATAAATGGCTTGCAATAGTTTCAGTTTAGCACCACTATTTGAGAAAGAAAAGTTAGCTGAGAATGTTGGAAACTATGAGGATTGGATCCAAATTCTAAGATGCGTACTCAGGAGTGCAAAGAAAAAATATGTGCTGGATCAACTACTTGGTGACTACCCGGTGCTTGGCGCATCATAAGATGTCATCAACATGTTTTTATCTCAAAAGAATGATTTTAGTGTTTTCAAGATTATTATGTTAGCTTGCATGGACACTGTGTTACAGAAACGTTTTGAACATTCCAGTGCTATCGAAATTGTCGAGCCACTGGAAGTTCGGTATCACAAAGAATCAGCTGAAGTTCATGAGATGACTGAAGCAATGGTAGAACGCAAGATAACTAAAGGTGTAAAGCAAGGTGCCAGGCTAGTAGACTATAATGATAGTATAAGTGCAATGGGGATTGATTTTCCCAAGACACCTAAAAAATCCATACTCCTCACTTCACTTTATGAAGCAATGCTCAAAACCAATGAGATTGGGTTGCAGAACCAACAAAAGTTATTGGTAAACAAAACAGAATGTTTCAAGAGGAAACACAACACCAAAAATAATAGGGGTGGAGCATCTCATGAGACTTCATGTTTCTACTCCACAGAGATAGGACACTGGAAAAGAAATTGCTTCAAGTATCTAGTAGATAAGAAGAACTCGTCTTCTGGTAAAGGTATAAAAGTTATTCAAGTTAATGTTATTTATATTCTACTTGCTGAAAACTCCAAGTCATGGGTATTTGATACTAGATCAATTGCTCATACCTGCAACACAATGAAGGGACTATGGAAGCTTTGCAACTTGAGTAGAAATGAAGTCGTGATGCGAGTCGGCAATGGTGATGGGATTGCCGCTCTAGCCATCAGTGTCATGTCTTTGAGTTTACCTTCAAGATTTGTTTTTGTCGGGGAAAATACACAGGGGTATGTGTTTTTCCCCTAACTCGTGCATAGACAAGCCAGGGACACTCAGAGATTGAAGAACCAAGAGATTTGAAGAACCAACATGCAGCACAGAAGGACCAATATTGAGCCTAAGGAGCAGGATGTCGGCAAGAGAAGGGCCTCCCTTGCCGGGAAGGCAAGCCCGACAGGGGGCGAGGCCACCACCAGAAGCAAGCAACCAAGGCTCCCCGGCAGAGCCTGCCGGGGTTCGCGGGGGCAGGACCGTCCCACCAACCACTCAAGCACGAATCACGTCGTCAATCAGTGCGGTGTCAAGCCGCAAGATGATTAAGTGGCAGCCATTCGCCACATGGCAGCCATTTCCGACAGAGAAGCATACAGATGACACCCGTCCTGTGACGTGTCCAGAAAGCAGGTGCGGAGCTGGCAAGATAGCCCGGTAGGCCTTGCCAGGCGCCCAGTGATGTGACACTAAGCGGCGCATTAATGCACCATGTCAGCCCGCAGAGTTAGGTATGATAACACTATTTGCTATCATATCAGTGGATAATGACCACTTTGCCACTATGGTGACCCCTTAATCTACAAAAGGAGGCCCATGGCACTCATAGGAGGGGTTAGAAGGTTGGAAAGTTGACAACCCCAAGCCACCACATACGCATAGTCGTCGTAGGAAAACCTTGTCAGGCAATTGTACTACTCAACACCACATTCATCCTTCCATCAATCCACTAAAGCTGGAGTAGGGTTTTACGCCTCGAGATAGCCCGAACCTGGGTAAATTGCTTGTGTGCTCCGCGACGCGCTACTGTACGCCGGTCTGCTCTTTGTGCAACGCATCGTCCCCCCTGCCGAACCAACAAAGGGGCCTGCCGGTCCAATAGATGGCCGCAGAAATCCCGCGACATCTTTGGTGTGCCAGGTAGGGGGAGCGCTTGTGCGGACCTGAAAGCATATGTTGCACGTCATCTTCTTCACCATCTTCATCCTCAACAGCACCATTGACCGTCGCACCTGCGGGGGCGCAAAAGCGGAGCGGGGGAAGATCCACCCTCACACTGTGTTGCCGCTCTCCAAGATTTACCATAGCAACGGTCACGACCAGGACCATGGATGATGGAAATAGATTTACTCCGGTGGCTCGTATGGCATTATCGCCATCTGAACGCTGTCCGGAGGAAGGGACGCAAGGCATGCGGGCGCAAGCTCCCTCCTTCCTATCCCTCCACCTCGTCAGCAGTCGAGTTTCTTTGGCCTTGGTGTCATCGATGTCAACGATTGCCACGCGACGCTCGATCCAGTATCTTCCCCACCGTGGGTGATCCTGAGCAGGATACTGGTATGAGTTCGTCGATTGATGCCCCGGCAAGCACACCTCGGGGAGGCTGCCCGCATTAGCACAGCCCATGCTACGGCAGCCGCTGCACTAACTCGAGGGGAAGGGGAGCGAAAGGAAGGAGGACCTGCGAAGCCCGACACCATGCCCCTATGCCCGCCAGCTACAAGAGTTAAATGACGTTGTCCATGCCCATCACCGTAGCTTGGGCGCCAAGACGTTATGCAACGTCAACCAGGCTCTTGATCCAGAGGTTGTGTATATCGACCCGGTTCTTCAGCCTGTCATCTGCATCTTGTCGGAGGCGCTTGGCGGTCTCCAAGTCCCTGGACAAAAAATTCTGCTGGGATTCGAGGGACTCCATCAACTGCTCCAGCAAGCCGATCCTTGCCTTCATATCAAAGATGTTGCCGTTGGCAGTCTCAAGGCTTTGGGACTTGAAGGGGAGCTGCGACTACACATCAGCTAGATGAAGCTCTACTTGCCGTGCCTCTTCTTTGAGTACCTCCACCTCATTGGCACTCCTGGCAAGATCTTCATTCAGTTTGGCCACCTGCCGTCGATCTCGGCCTTGGTAGAAGATGCGGCATCCAAATCTTCAACAAGCTTCTTTAGCTGGGCGGTATGGTCAGTGGCAAGGGTGTCTAGAGTGGCCCCATGCTCATCCTTCAATTCCTTGGTACGTTGCTGCACCAAGACCTCCAAACTATTCCTTGGTACGTTGTTATTTTGTTCCGAAGTTATGTAAGAACATTATCTCTAGATCATGTTTGATAAGTGAATGGTATTCTTATAAATCATAAAACAATGGTTGTTTGATTGCCGGTGCAACAAACCCTGGGTTTGTTGCCCAGACTGTCCACATGCACAAGATCAAGCTTGAAACACCAACCCAAGACTGGGATTGAAGGACTAAGGATTTGAAGAACCAACACGCAGTCCGGAGAGACCAAGATCGATCCAGAAGAGCAAGATACCGACAAGAGAAGGGCCTCCCTTGCTGGGCAGGTGAGCCCGGCAAGGGGAAGGCCACCGCAAGAAGAAGGCAATCGAGGCACCCCGGCAAGGTTTGCCGGGGCTCGCAGGGCAGAACCACCCCACCAACCACTCAAGCACGACCCACGTTGTCAATCAGTGCGGTGTCAAGCCGCGAGATGATTAAGTGACAGCCGTTCACCACATGGCAGCCGTTTCCTATAGAAGAAGCCTATAGATGACACCCGTGCTGTGATGTGTCAAGGGAACAAACGTGGAGTTGGCAAGATAGCCCAGCCAGCCGTGCCGGGCAACTAGTGATGTGACACTAAGCGGAGCATTTAATGCACCGTGTTAGCCCGCGGAGTAAGGTACGATAGCACTGTTTGCTATCATATCAGTGGATAATGACTACTTTGCCATTGTGGTGACCCCTTAATCTATAAAACGAGGCCTATGGCACTCGTAGGAGGGGTTGGAAAGTTGATGAACCCAAGCCACCATACGTGTGTAGTCGCTACGGCCCCGAGGCAAACCCTGCCGGGCAAGTGTACTACGCACCACCATGTTCATTCCACCATCAATCTACCAAAGCAGGAGTAGGGTCTTACGCCTCACGGTGGCCCGAACCTGGGTAAATTGCTTGTGTGCTCTCTGCGGCACTACCGTATGTTGGTCTGCTCTTTGTGCAACGCGACGTCCCCCTGCTGAACCAGCAAGGGCCACCCGGTCCCATAGGTGGACACGTATATCCCGCGACATCTTTGAAGCGCCAAGTAGGGGGTTCGCTTGCGCGAACATGAAAGTGTGTGCAGCGCGTCATCTTCATCGCCATCTTCATCCTCGACAGCGCTATCAACCATGGAGCCCAAGAAGAAATCTGGTACCTCGGCCCAACTATCCACCTCAAAAGTTCCACCGCCCGCGGCCTCAATGCCACGGGGGACACGGAGGCGCTCGAGGACGTGGACGCTGCTGGGAACGTGGTTGGAGCAGGTGGCGCCATTACCACCTCCCTTGCAGCCGACATGAGGCTTGAATCTACCAGAAGAGTACATCATCAACAACATCTTGACGGTCAGACTCAACAAGACGCGGGTGAGGGGGTCACTTCATCCGTGCCCCCTCCTCTCACCAACGAGCACAGTTGTAGCAACGACGGTTGGTCCGGGGCAAGACATTTCCCTCTGGTCGCCCCGATCATGGTAGCGATCGTGGCGCATGCGCCTCCTCCCAGGCGAGCCACCGCCGCATGACCCCGCTGCCCCGATGGTCGTCCCACGGCATCATGGGCATGTCACCATTGCCACCGCAGCTGGCACCATCCGGAGCCCGGCGACGGTGCAGTCGACGTCATCGACATCCATGCCAAGCATGGCCACGGAGGCTATGGCATGAGCCCAGCTATTACTGAGGTTCCCGCCAGTAGACGAGCAGATGGATGAGTGGCGTGCCACCATCCAAAGCCTGCTCGGTTTCGCCAAAGCTGGGGGCTCACGACGAGCTTGCCCACTGCAACCTCCCCAAGCGATAGCCACCGCCCACACTGCTGACCGTACGTAGGGGCCGTCCCCACGGTTCAGTCCCCACCACAGCAGCTGGCGAGGGTGCAGTAGAATCAGGACCCCGACGATGTCTCGATGGCCTCTTCTGACCCTCGAGCATATCCAGGCAAACGTCGAACCCCGAAAGACAAGCAGCAGGGAGACGCTCGCGTCGTCGCCGAATGGCGCCGCAACGACCCCCGCCAGACTGATGGGTGCGACGGCCTCAATGTCAATGAGCCTGCTCTCGGTGTTGGCGGGTGCCTACCTTTCAAGGTCGGCTGCCCTGCCTTTACACGAGAGCTACGGCAAGTATGTTGGCCGTCTGTTCGTGGGTTCAAGCTAGAGATACCGGAGAAGTACGACGGGAGGCTGAACCCGGCAGATTTTATGAGCATCTACACCATCATTGTTTAGGCTGCCGGGGAAGAGATGGGAAGGTGTTCGCCAACTATTTCCCTTTGGCCCTCAAGTCCAATGTGAGGTCTTTGTTGATGCACCTGCCGGAGAACTCCATTTCGTCATGGGCAGACCTGTGCCACGTTCACATGTGGCCACCAAGAGCCTGCAGGCCTAGCGACCTGCAACTTCTCCAGCGGCAGTAAGGAGAAACCCTCCGTAAGTATTTGCAGAGATTCAGTAAAGTTCATAGAAATATTCCAAATATCCATCAGGCAACTGTTATTGCAGCTTTCCAGTCCAATGTGTGCAACCACCGCATTCATTCTTAAATGAACATGCAGTTTCCCAAGACTGTGAAAGAACTATATACGTTGGTGGATAAATATGCCCGGATGGAAGAGGGAAGGAAGTTACCCATAGAAGAAGATTGCATTAATGTCAATTCAGAAGATGAGGATGAATCAATTAGTGAGAAGAAGGGCAAGAAGTGCAATAAGAAGCCAAGGGATAAGGTAGTAATGACTGTGGAAGGATCGGCACGCCTAGTACCGGCAAGAAGGGCAAGGTTGGGGCCCCCGGCAAGGAAGCTACTGCGTGCACTACCTGTCGGGAAGCCGCTGCCGCTGAAAAAGTTGGGAAAGGCGATGGGCCGTACTGCAAGATCCACCAGACCAAAGGCCACGACCTTCAAGAGTGTTATGAGGTTGAGCAGCTTGTCAAGAAATAGAGGATAGAGTATGATAAGCACGAAAAGGAGAAAGGTCAGAATGCTGCTGGCGGTAAGGGCCAGGGTGGTGAAGCAAATCGCCCCAGTAAACCCTTTCAGAACCAAGGAAAGCCTGCCAGGGGCCAAGAGAAGGAAACTTGTTATGATGCCAGTGATGGAGGGGATGAAGAGGAAACTAGTGAGCGGGAATTTCAGAAGGCCACTAACGCCCTATGCATTGATGGGGGTGCATCTTTGCACACCTCTCATCGCCAACTCAAGCGATGGGCACGAGAGGTCAGTGCAGCGGAATCAGCGCCAAAGGCCCGGAAACCGCTCAAATGGTCTCGGACACCCATCATCTTTGATGAAGAGGATCACCCTGATTGCACCACTGCGGTAGGGTGTTTGCCGTTGTTGGTCTCCCCGACAATTCACAACCTCAAGGTCACAAAGATGCTAGTGGACGGTGGGGTGGGTTGAATCTGATTTCCCCAGCAGTTATTAGCAAGCTTCAGATAGCACAAGAAGAGCTAGAGGCCACCGACATGTTTCAAGGAGTTAATCTCGGCAGGAGTCATCCTAAGGGGAAGATTACGTTGTCGGTGACGTTTGCGGGAGTACTGAACTATCGGACTACGAAGATTGTGTTTGATGTGGTTGATCTCCCCTGCTATACAATGGGATTCTTGGACGACCAGCCCTGGACAAGTTCATGGCAGCATCCCACTATGCCTACAACACCCTGAAAATGACTGGGCCACTGGGAGTCCTCACTCTCCCATCTGATGAGAAGGATGCAATTATCTGTGTGGACAAGATGTATCGGGACGCAGTTGCAGTGGAAGCAGCAGCAACAACAGTTCCCGCCAAGGAAAGCAAAGGAAAGAAGAGGGATTATAGGACCTCTGGCAAGGAGTCTGGGAAGCGTGCCCCTCCGAGTGCACGACACCCATTGACAACATGCCGGAGTGTTCGAACAGCAAGAGATCCAAGGTTGCTGCACCCCAAGTGAAGAAGGTCCTGGTAGGGCTGGCTGGCATTGATGGTACTTTCACTATCAGTGCCATCCTCGATGAGAAATAGGAAAGCGTGGTCGTTGCCTTCCTGCGGGCGAATATCGATGTGTTTTCTTGGCAACCATCTGATATCCCCGGTGTTCCTAGGGCGTAATTGAGAACCACCTTGCTATCTGCCCACATGCCCGACCCGTCAAGCAGAAAGGACAGAAGCAGGCCTTGGAGAGACAGCGGTTCATCGCTGGAGAGATCAAGAAATTGGAGGCAGCTGGTTTGGTTAGAGGAGTACTGCATCCTACCTGGTTAGCAAATCCAGTAGTGGTCCGGAAGGCTAATGGGAAGTGGAGGCTTTGCATTGATTTCACATACCTCAACAAGGTTTGCCCGAAGGACCCATTTCCCTTGGCGCGCATCAACCAGATCGTGGATTCTACTTCGAGATGTGATTTGCTCTCCTTTCTGGATGCATACTCCGGTTATCATCAAATCATCATCTCCCAGGAAGATGAAGACAAGACATCGTTCATCACTCTGTGTGGTATGTACTGCTTTGTCCTCATGCCGTTCGGATTAAAGAGTGTCGGGTCCACTTTTGCAAGGGCAGTCCAGATCTGTTTTGAACCACAGTTGCACAGAAATATAGAAGCCTATATAGATGATATCATGGTCAAAACCAAGGATAAGGCCACTCTTATCCAGGATTTGGAAGAGACATTTGCTAATCTGCGCAAGATCAATCTGAAGCTTAATCCGGAGAAGTGTATATTTGGTGTTCCCTCCGACAGGCTACATGGGTTCTTCGTGTCCCATTGGGGGATCGAAGCCAACCCCGACAAGATCAAGGCCATTGAGCAGATCTAAGTGCCAAGGACTGTTAAGGATGTGAGGTGCTTGACGGGTTGTGTTGCCGCGCTGAGCATGCCCCACCGTTCTTCAACGTTTTGAAGAAGGCGGGGCCTGTGAAGTGGACCCCGGAAACAGATGTAGCTCTGCAAGAGTTAAAATCCTACCTATCGTTCGTACCCACCTTGGTTGCAACCAAACCCCTAGAACCATTGTTGCTCTACTTGGTGGCAACCAACTAGGTGGTTAGTGAAGCCTTGGTAGCGCAGCGAGAGATGGATGAGACAGAAACTAAACAGAGAACAGCAGAGTCAGAGAGGGATCAGGACAGCAGTGAGCACAACAACGGAAACAACCCTAGGGACACGGCAAGGAAGAAATTGGTGCATCGCCTAGTGTACTTCGCCAGCTCCTTGTTACAAGGGGCTAGATCGAGGTACTCTGGTGTGCAAAAGTTGATCTTTGGTCTTATTATGGCCTCAAGGAAATTGCGCCACTACTTCTAAGCCCACAAGATCACGATTGTTACTCATTTTCCATTACAAAGGATACTCCGAAACCCTGAGACAACCAGCAGAATAGTGGAATGGGATTTGGAGTTGTCCAGCATTGGTTTGAAGTTTGAGAGAACTTCAAATATTCAGAGCACGGCATTGGTAGAGTTTATTGCAGAATGGACGCCAACCCTTGATGAGGAAAGGAATCACCCCAAGAATGGATCATTTATTTTGATGGTGCTTTTTCCCTACAAAGTGCAGGGGCTGGCGTGCTTCTTGTTGCCCCCTCCGGGGAGCACTTGAAGTATGTCATCCAGATGCACTTTGCCCAGGAAGAAGCCACCAACAATACAACAGAGTATGAAGGGCTACTTGCCGGGCTCAGGATTGCAGCAGAATTGGGAATTAAGAGGCTGATCATTCGAGGAGATTCACATCTTGTGGTGAGACAATTCAACAAGGATTACCAAAGCCCATTGATGGAAGCATACGTTGAGGAAGTAAGGAGATTTGAGGATCACTTTGACGGGTTGCAAACAGAGCACATACCCCGTGCGGAAAACAACATAGCTAATTACCTGTCAAAGTGTGATGCGCAGAAGCTTCCTGTGGAACCAGGAACTTTTGTTCTCCATCTCTCTCAACCCTCCGTATCACCAGGCACAATGGGCCGGAAGAGGAGAAAGTTGGGCTATGGTAAGCCTCTCCCGGCAGAGACCCTGCCGAAAACAACTCCTCACAGCCTGCCGGACCACTCTCTCCGGGCGGGCCTATGGACCCCGTGTACGAGGCTAGTGCTCCTGTAGCAGAGGATGTGCCGCTAGTCCTTGTTGCTGAGCCTTAGGCTCCAACTTTGGCAAGGCACATTGTCCACTTCCTCCAAACGGAGAACTCCCTGGCAACCAAGATGAAGCAGAAAGAGTACCCTAGAGGGACAGTATGTATTAGTTTGTCGATGACACTCTATACAGAAGGAGGCCCAACGGTGTGAAATTGAAGTGTGTTTGTCGGGAGGATGGAAAGGAATTGCTGGCTGAGATTCACAGAGGAATGTGCGGCTCCCACATTGGATCAAGGGCATTAGTTGGGAAAGCATTCCGATAAGGATTCTATTGGACCATGGCCCTCCAAGATGCGGTTGCGTTAGTCATGAAATGCGAAGCCTGCCAGTTCCATTTCAAGAAAATACACCTGCCTTCCCAAGCTCTTGAGACAAAACCTCTATCATGGCCATTTTCGGTCTGGGGGCTTGATATCCTCGGCCCCTTCCCCGAGCAATCGGGGGTTTGAACTCTTGTTCGTCGCCATCGACAAGTTTACAAAGTGGCCGGAACTGACTACCGTGAGAAAGGTGCCTGCTTAGTCAGCTATCAAGTTCTTGAAAGAATTGTGTGTCATTTTGGAGTTCCGGCAAGGATCATCACTGACAACGGCACCCAGTTCATGAGCCACGCCTTCATGCAATACGTTCATGCCCTTGGATGCAAGATCTCATTCGCTTCTGTGGCACACCCCCGGAGCAATGGACAAGCTGAGAGGGCGAACGCTGAAGTGCTTCGCGGACTCAAGACACAAACTTTTGATGTGTTGCAGAAGCACGGCAGGCGGTGGATCGAGGAGTTGTCGGTAGTTCTTTGGTCCCTCAGAACGACACCTAACTGAGCTACCGGGCAAACTCCCTTCTCCCTGATATACGGGGCAGAAGCAGTTATCCCCACGGAACACATTTACGGTTCCCCTCGAGTGCTTGCCTATGATGAAGTAGCGCAAGATCATCACCAGCGTGATGATGATGTGCTACTCGGGGAAAACCGTCTCTGGGATGCTACGCGTGGTGCACGCTACCAGCAGGCCCTACGTCGCTATCATAGCCGCAGGGTTCAAGCCCGGTGTTTTGAGGAAGGTGACCTTGTCCTTAGGCGTGTTCATTCCGCCAAGGGTACAAACAGGCTGTCACCGAAGTGGGAAGGCCCTTACCAGGTGGTACGAGTCACCAGACCTGGCGCAGTCCGTCTGGAGACTAGGGATGGCACACAGTTGCAAAACATAGGGAATATTGAGCATCTCCGTAAGTACTACCCATAAGGTGCGAGGCTGCCGGGTACTGCCCGCCAGCCACCCTTTTGCACAGGCCTTGCGTCAGTTGCATGTAAACCCTTGTACAAGCACCCCAGGCGATGATCCCGTGCAAGAGAAAATAAAGAAGCGCTATGGGGGGCGATCAAGATCGCATGCATGCACAAGCACCCCAAATCACTTCCTAAGCATTTCATGAGCATTTGCATATGCATATCGATAGGATTGCATCCTGCATTCATTTTCATCTACATGGAGTTGCAGGTTCTTGCTGTGAACTTGAATCCAACAAAAGACGAGAAGATTGCACGGCACAGTGATCCCCGGAAGCCAAACAGATAAGTTTACCTCTTGTTCATTAGTGTTCTATAAGCTATAACTAGTGCATAGAGAAACCTCGCCGCTCTTTTGGAACCAAGGTTCTCACATCCTTGTCTCGAACGTTGCTTCGGTCTGGATGGTCGTAGTGGCCCTTGGTAAAAAGGGAGTGGGCAAGGGGCTGGCACCTTAGTCTGTTCCCCAGCAGACATGGTTCTTCGGCAGATGAAAAGGGTGCCAGCAGGATATCCTGCCGGTGAAAACTCGTTTAATTACAATAAAGAGGCACTCCACCTTTGCATGGACATATACATGCACGGGTTCCCGACAAGGTTTATCTTTTTCATTGGCGTGCAAATACAAATACAAGCATTACATAAAACAAAGATGGACTCGAGAGATTACATTATTTGAATTAAAATTTGGTGATTGCTTACACGTTTAAGACAAAAAAAGATAACTGCCTCGTAAACACCTATCCCTGTGCCACTTATCCCAATTAATGTGATAAGAGAAGAAGAAGGCAGTGGTAGTGCCTTAGCAGGGGAATGGCGAGGCTGCGAAGGAGCAAGACGTGCGGGACACCTCAAGAGTCCCCTGGTCACCACCTCCAGGGGCTCCAGCACAGGCACCGACAGAGGAAGGCGCTAGAGCCTGGCCAGAATACCCCAAAAGGAAGCGGAAGCACCAGGGGAACGAGCCTTTTCCCGGCAGCCGGAAGAAACGGTGATGACGGCGCCAGGAAAAGGGGGAAGAGCCAGGACGATGCGCGACATGTCACCAGTACAAGATGAATGAGTCAATGCGATCGTACTCCTACTCGATGGCCTGCCTCCCATCTTCTCCTTCTCCCAAGGCTTCATCTCCGCCAACACCGCTATGGGAGGAGGCCGAGGCCCCAGTCCAGCGCCCCCGGCAGAGAAACAGCAAGCGTCCAAGACGACCAGGGAGCTCGAGGCGTGCCGCACCCCACCTTGGCAGGCCGGAAGGCGTGCCTCTCGTCGACGTCGTCACCGAGACCTCCGGAGGGGGCAGTGTTGGGATTACCAATGATCTCTAATCATGCCTCCCAGACGAGCACTAAAGATAAAAAAAGACTTGCCATGCCAAGGACCAGGCTCACTCCCCAAGCATCGGCACCAGTATGACGCAACAAATGACCCGAGCCGGAGCCCCGGGGCTGGCCCCAGGCTTCCTTCTCCAACATGACCGGCAGTGAACAAGGGAAGAAGAAGGAGAATGCAAAGGTGGATGGCTCGGCCCTCGTCCCCCCCCCCTTTATAGGTCGGGCGAGGAAGGGCAACCGCCCCATCCACGAGAGATCACAGCCCTCTTCCGCGAATTCAAAGCGGGCGGGCCCTTTCCAAGGTTGTAACACCCACGATGCGGCTATATCTCCCACTTGTCAGAGCACGACTTAGAGGCATAACCGCATTGTAGGCATGTCACAAGAGGGGTAATCTTTACACATCCCATGTACTGAATAAGAAAGAGGTACAGAGTTGGCTTACAATCGCCACTTCACACAATACATAAATATAGCATTACATCATCCAGATACAATCAAGGTCCGACTACGGAACCAAAATAAAGACAACCCCAAATGCATAAGATCCCCGATCGCCCCAACTGGGCTCCTCTACTGATCGTCTCAAAAGGAAACGTAGTAACGTCCTGAGTCCTCATCAAACTCCCACTTGAGTTCAGTCGCATCTCCTGGAATGGCATCATCGACACCTGCATCTGGTTTTGGAAGTAATCTGTGAGTCATGGGGACTCAGCAATCTCACACACTCGCGATCAAGACTATTTAAGCTTATGGGTAGGGAAAGGTAGTGAGGTGGAGCTGCAACAAGCACTAGCATATATGGTGGCTAACATACACAAATGAGAGTGAGAAGAGAAGGCAAGGCACGGTCGAAAATCTATGATCAAGAAGTGATCCTAGAACTACTTACGTTCAAGCATAACACGAGAGCATGTTCTCTTCCCGGACTCTACCGAAAAGAGACCATCACGGCTACACACGCTGTTGATTCATTTTAACTAAGTTAAGTTTTAGGTTTTCTACAACCAGACATTAACAAATTCCCATCTGCCCATAACTGCAGGCACGGCTTTCGAAAGTTCAAATCCCTGCAGGGGTGTCCCAACTTAGCCCATCACAAGCTCTCACGGTCAATGAAGGATATTCTTTCTCCCAGGACGACCCGATCAGACTCGGAATCCTGGTTACAAGACATTTCGACAATGGTAAAACAAGACCAGCAAAGCCGCCCGAATGTGCCGACAAATCCTGATAGGAGCTGCACATATCTCGTTCTCA
The DNA here is from genome assembly GCF_002162155.2 of Triticum dicoccoides. NCBI lineage: Eukaryota > Viridiplantae > Streptophyta > Magnoliopsida > Poales > Poaceae > Triticum > Triticum dicoccoides. The sequence goes on from NC_041390.1 coordinate 369,875,217, forward strand.
GGGCACACCGGATGGGCAAGACGTCGGGTCGGCATAGACCCTGGTTGCCCAGGGGCGCCGGACATCGCCCAGTTTGGACCAACACTTAGAGAAGCACTAGCCCGGGGGGGTTAAAATAAAGATGACCCTTGAGTCCGCAAAACCCAAGGGAAAAAGGCTAGGTGGAAAATGGTAAAACCAAGGTTGGGCCTTGCTAGAGGACTTTTATCCAAGGCGAACTGTCAAGGGGTTCCCATTATAACCCAACCGCGTAAGGAACGCAAAATCAAGGAACATAACACCGGTATGACGGAAACTAGGGCGGCAAGAGTGGAACAAAACACCAGGAATAAAGCCGAGCCTTCCAACCTTTACCAAGTATATAGGTGCATTAAAGTAAGTAAGCTATAATAATGATATCCCAACAATAAACATGTTCCAACAAGGAACAAACTCCAATCTTCACCTGCAACTGGCAACGCTATAAGAGGGGCTGAGCAAAGCGGTAACATAGCCAAACAACGGTTTGCTAGGACAAGGTGGGTTAGAGGTTTGACATGGCAATATGGGAGGCATGATATAGCATGTGGTAGGTATCGCGACATAGGCATAGCAATAGAGAGAGCAACTAGCAAGCAAAGATAGAAGTGATTTCGAGAGTATGGTCATCTTGCCTGCAAAGTTCTCCGAGTTGACGTAAGCTTGACCCTCGTAAGCGTACTCAACAGGTTCCTCGATCATGTACTCGTCTCCTGGCTCTACCCAAAGCAAGAACACAAGAAAAGGGAACCACAATCAACCATGATGCAATGCGCAAGCAACATGATGCAAAACAAGGCATGTTATGCGGGATGTAATATGCAATGCATATGTGTTCTCCGGAAGGAAAAGATTGAACCAAGCATCAACTTGTCAAACCAAGAGCTCCGCTCTAAAGATGAGTTGATTTCGGTCAAAATCGATATAAAGATCACAGGAATCGGATGCACGGTTTGCAAATGGCAAGCAAAACAATAATGACACAATTCTGCGATTAACAGCACGATGCCATCTAGAATGCAACAAGACATTAAGCTACTTCACTCTAAAATAGCAACAAAGCACATGGAAGTGATCCACTCAAGATGCTTGACAAAAGATGAACACTTAGCTATGGCTAAATCACACAAGAGTAGGTTCAAACAAGCATGGATATCAACATCTCAGACTTAGTGAAAATAAAATGTCAGGATTTAACATCAGGAAGCAATGTTTAGAGCAAGATAACAACATGCTACAAGATTAGATCATAGCAATTAAAGGCATGGCATGAAACTACTCAAAGCATATAACAAAAGTCCCTGACTGACCATAAGCGAAAAAGGATCAAAAAACATGATGGCACCCATGTAAACATAGCAAGTTTCGTTAACACATTCAGACTTAGCAGAAAAACAGGACATGTCAAAAACAGAGTTATGTAGGCATGTTTGCGAGCTCGATGCACTCACCACAAGGCATTGCATGACAAACTAAGCATACACCCAGCAATAAGAAATGTTCAAGAAGCTAACCATGGCAACCACCATCTCATAGCATGCAAGGATCAACTAAAACAACCTTGGCAAAATTGAATAACATGTAAACAATCTGCCAGGAACATTTTATAGCAAAAGTAGAGCAAGATTGTGTCATGCTAGGGTACTCCATAATTGCAAACAAAGACATGGATGGATAGAACATAACAATATCTCAACATCATCCTTACTGAACATGCTCAAAACAGGCATGGATCACTCTGTAGCAACATGAATACATGGCATAAATATAACATCAGGGAAAAGACTTGGAAGAATACTAAGTCCCTGAAATCAGCAACATCATGAGAGCTACTTTGCATGCTTGTGCTAATCACCACATTGCTCACAAAAATACATGGCATACACCCCTATAAAGATGGCATGGCATAGCCCAAAACACATGTAGGGCTCAAGTTCAAAGGAGGCACACATTAATCATGGCAAAAATGACAAATGTCCATAATCTGTTAAGAAACAGAAACTAACATTTTATAGCACTCTTGCAACAACATTTTAGGCATCAAGATGAACTCAAACAAGCATGGTGCAATGGAAATAAATGAAGATCACATCCAAACGAACAATTTGATATATCACACGCACAAAACGGAGCTACGGATTCGGAGATATGGTGCGATGAACATGGCTAAAAAATATGCAGAAAATGACTTAGACGAAAATCGACCTAGGGTTTGCCCGATCCAGATCTGGTACGGTTTTCGAGGCACGTCGGAGCTTCGCCAGAGAAGATGGGGGCGGTGGCCGGAGCTTGCCGGATCTGCTCGCCGGCAACGAGGAGCAGGGGAGGCAGTGAGGTGGCGGCGAGTGGCGCGGCCGCAGGCGAGGAGGAGGCCGGTCGGCAGCGGACCTGACGTGGGG